>NC_136065.1:1869637435-1870207487 GCF_964261635.1 Lissotriton helveticus
ATGCACAAATGACACACAACATCCAGAGCAGCAACCAGAGCAGCATCACAGCCGATATTAAGATAGTGTCCCTAAATGTCAAGGGTCTTAACAGCCCAGTGAAAAGGCGGAAGATACTTGAACACCTTAGGAAACAAAAGAGTGACATATATGTACTCCAAGAAACTAGACTGGAAGCGGCAGACATCAGATGCATAAGCGCAAACTGGATAGGGGAGGTAGTGGGATCACCGACGCAGAACAAAAAGAACGGGGTGGTAACAATAATCAGCAGGAAGTCCAACATAGCAGTGGTAGACTCACAGGCAGACACCCAAGGAAGAACAATTGTGACCACACTTAGAAGAGCGGGAGAGACGTTTCAGGTGGCAAACATATATGGCCCCAACTGCGAGGACAAACAATTCTGGGAAGGGGTAGGAGCACAACTACATTCCCTACCGCTTGACGATCTACTGATCGTCGCAGGAGATATGAACCAAGTTCTGGACGCATCCATCGACAAACACCCACACAGACCCAGCCAGTCAGCATCTAATCCCAGCATCCTGAAGAACCTATGCTGTAAGTTAAGACTGAAAGACCCATGGCGCCTAAGCAACCCGGACGCCAGAGAATACACATTCTACTCCAACCCACACAACTCGTACAGCCGGATAGACTACATCCTAATGTCAGAAACTCACACCCACCTCATAGACCACACGGAGATAGGCCCCAGATCAGTATCAGACCACTCACACATAAGCCTAACGCTATCAGGCAAGCACAACGAGAAGCCTTCCCGCAGATGGAGATTTGATGACAGCCTACTCCACCACCCCTCAGCAAAGGCTGAGATAGAAGAAGCCATAAAGGAGTATCTTTTAATAAACGACACAGCAGAGAGAAAGAGGGAAGTACTATGGGACGCCCTAAAAGCCACCGTCAGGGGCACAGTAATGAACATTAAGGGCAGGATGAACAGAGGAAGGAACAAGAGAATTGACGAGCTAGAGAAAGAGATTAAGGAGCTGGAGAGCAGCCACATAGCCAAAATGGAAGAGAGCAACACACTTACGAACCTCACCAAACGGAAGTATGAACTTAACAGAATACTGAGTGAGAGGGCAGGGACATGGATTAAAAAATACAAGTCGATCAACCTCTGCACGGCAAACAAGGCTGGGAAAAATCTAGCGTCATACCTGAAAGGGAAACAGAAACAGCACACAATAGACGCAATCAAAGACAGACTCAGCAAGTCCCAGACCGCAAACAAGGACATCCTAGAGGTATTCAGAGCCTTCTATGAGGAGCTGTACACCAGGGATGACACTCTCAAGAAGGATGGGGGAAAGGAACTGCTAGGGAGCATACCCACACCTACACTATCAGACCAGGAGCGCGACATCCTAGAGCAGCCCATAACAGAGGATGAGATAGGGATAGCCACGGCTAACCTCAAAGACAACAAGGCACCAGGCCCGGATGGTTTCACAGCTGCCTTTTACAAGCAATACCTGCCCACTCTAAATCACACACTGAGACAAGTACTCATAGAGTGTGTCCAGAATGGACGCATGACCCCCTCAATGGCGGAGGCAAACATAATCGTGATACCTAAGGAAGGGAAAGACACGAATGAGGCGAAGAACTTCAGACCGATCTCCCTCATAAACGTAGACGGCAAGATCTACGTTAAGATACTAGCCAACAGACTCAATGCGTACCTACCCAAACTGATACACAACTCCCAGGTGGGCTACATCAAAAACCGCATGTCCCATGACAATACCAGACTACTTTGCCACATAATTAATCACTCATCCCGAAGCAACAACGCAGCGGTCATGATTGCCCTGGACGCGGAGAAGGCTTTCGACATGGTCTCATGGCCCTTCCTAGACCAATGCATGGAGAAATTCGGGTTAGGGCCAAACTACAGAGGGATGGTGATGGCTTTATACAACAACCCCAAAGCGCGGGTGGTGGTAAACGGCGGCACATCAGAAAGTCTCTTTTTTGTTAATTGCTGTTTTCTAGAAATTACTGTTTAAATAGGTGCTTTGTGTGCATGAAGAGGTTAACGCTAGTAATAGTTAGGGATATCTGCACTGTTGCCGTCCAGATATGCTCTTATTGGCCCATTCAAAATAGATGGGTGGATCCTGTTTGGCTGGCCACTCTGTCCCGAGTCCTGAAAAGAAAATTAAGTGCCACAATAGGAGAACGGTGGGACCCGCAAACCCTCCTTTAAGTCAAAATATATAACAATATATGTTTTAGGTTGCAGAGCCTGCAGTACCAACACCTGTTACTGCAATACTCAATGCAGCTCCTCCATGCAGCATCAATATTGAAATTCCACATATATTGTGATACCGAGGTATTGTGGTATCGAGGTTCTCCTGTATTGCCGTATTGCAGTAATGACAAACACATTTGTTTTAAAACAATGAGAAGCATCTGGTTATAGGCCAGACTCTGCAACCTACCAGCACTGTGCAGGCCTTAGGTTGCATGCAGTGGATTGGGTGCAGGGCCAAACCACTGCTGTGCATGGCTATGCACAGTCAGTTAGATGGGTGCCCGCTGGGGATAGGCCACTCGCTGGGCATAGTTATTTATCCTGAATTCTGTTATCCTGCTAACAGAATTCAGTCATGCCAAACATTTCACCTGGAGGGCCATCATGATCCTATTGTGGAAATGTATGCAGAGTTTTTCTCTCCAAGTTTATATTTTCAAGTCTTTTTAACATACAATGGCATTGAGGTGAAGAAGAACACTAAGGGCCTGATTACGAGTCTGGGGGTCCACGGACCGCCAGACTCGTGGGGGTGCGGAGGCGGCAGTCTCCTGATCGACCTATTACGATTAAGGCAGTCCGACTGGCACTGCCCCGCCACAGCCGCCAGGGAACCGCCATTTCCTGCTGGTGTTGCGGCGGTCAGGAGGTATCAATATGTTTGCCCTCCGAGCATATCATGAGTTTCCTTTCTGCCATGGTTTTCATGGTGGTTCCTCCTCCATGAAAACCCCGGCAGTGAGGAAACAAAGGGAGCCTTATAGGGCCCCCTAGTGCCTCTGTGCCCTGGGGTACATGTAGGGGAGCACAACATATGCCCCCCTGTGTGCATGTACCCCAGTTCCTGCACGGCTTGGACTTCACAGTCCATGCAGTGTAGGAACCGTGTTTGGCATTCTCATTGCGGTGTCCATTTTCAGGGCAGCGCTGTGGGAACATCAAAATAAAGGCCCACTTGTAATCTGGCGTGCGGCCGACCACGGCTTTCGCAGTGTGGACCTGGCACAGGAAAAGTCGTAATCAGGCCCTAACCATCTCATTTAGACACTCTTGAAGAATTTTTGGTTACAGCATAATTTGGTATTTATAGCACTGCTGTAAATTTTGCTTGTTTGAGAAAATGTAACATTTAGGGCCTTATTATAATGTCTGGCAGACTAACGTTCGCCGACACAGTTGTGGAATCGGGACCGACCAACCTCCGGTCGGTGGCCCTGACCGCAGCCTTACAATGCGACCGCACATGTAAACCATAAACTGGCCTTAGCACAAGCTCCCATAGGGAAATGGAAGAATCTGTTCATCCCTGAACCGCGTGGCAAGCACTTCAAGGTCCCTTCCACACAGTGCAGGGATTAACAGGGGGCGGCCCCAACCTGAGACCTCAGGGTTAAGGAGGCCCCAACAGGGGCCCCCAAAGTCGCTTTCCAGCAGGCTTTCCACGTCAGAAAGCCCAACATGAAAAGCCTGTTGCAAACCAATATCGTAATCCCTACAGCAGAATCACCATCCATAGGGATTACGGTCAGGCCTCCGACGGGCTCCTCGAGCCCTTCGGAATCCAGCCAGAAAGACCAGCCAGTTTCACTTTCGACCGCTTGCATCGTAATGCGATGGTCGAAAGTGAAACCAAAGAGGAGACTTGGAAAGCCTCCAACCTATGGTCTGGCTTTCTAAGTGTCATCATATTGCGGCCCTGTGGGGCAAATTTACAAGCCCCTTGCAACACATTTGTGCCACTGTTGCATCACACCGGTCCTAGGATGCTTGATTTCGGTCCAGGGAAGATATGGCTTGGCAGTTCGGACAGGACTGTTCCCATGAGGCATAGGGTCAAGACTGATTTGCATATGGCCATGTCTGAACTGGGGTGGTGTGGTGAGCAAAATAAGGATGGATTAAACCCAGATCTGTGACTGGGGGTGAATGTTTTGCCATTGTGCAACATTTCGTCCATCAATTGTTGTTTCTGCATTTGTCACCCCGAGTGGGACGGGTATGCTCAGACCATGAGTCCCGTGCTCTCCATGCCACTGGAATCAAGCTATCCTGGGTGATGACGGCTGATAGACAGAAACCGGTCCTAGGATGCTTGATTCCGGTCCAGGGAAGACATGGCTTGGCAGTTCAGGTTGGACTGTTCCCATGTGGCACAGGGTCAAGACTGATTTGTATATGGCCATGTCTGAACTGAGGTTGGTGTGGTGAGCAAAATAACGATGGATTAAACCCAGATCTGTGACTGGGGGTGAATGTTTTGCCATTGTGCAACATTCCGTCCATCAATTGTTGTCTTTGCATTTCTCACCCCGAGTGGGACGGGTATGCTCAGACGTGAGTCCCGTGCTCTCCATGCCACTGGAATCAAGCCAGCCTGGCTGATGACGGCTGGTAGCCAGAAACCGGTCCTAGGATGCTTGATTTCGGCCCAGGGAAGACATGGCTTGGCAGTTTGGGCTGGACTGTTCCCATGAGGCACAGGGTCAAGACTGATATGCATATGGCCAGGTCTGAACTGGGGTGGTGTGGGGAGCAAAATAACGATGGATTAAACCCAGATCTTTGAATGGGGTGAATGTTTTGCCATTGTGCAACATTCCGTCCATCAATTGTGTTTTTTTTGCATTTGTCACCCCGAGTGGGACGGGTATGCTCAGACGTGAGTCCCTTGCTCTCCATGCCACTGGAATCAAGCTATCCTGGCTGATGACGGCTGATAGCCACAAACCGGTCCTAGGATGCTTGATTCTGGTCCATGGAAGACATGGCTTGGCAGTTCGGGCTGGACTGTTCCCATGAGGCACAGGGTCAAGACTGCTTTGCATATGGCCATGTCTGAACTGGGGTGGTGTGGTGAGCAACATAACGATGGATTAAACCCAGATCTGTGACTGGGGGTGAATGTTTTGCCATTGTGCAACGTTCCGTCCATCAATTGTTGTTTTTGCATTTGTCACCCAAATTACCACCAACTTGAAGTTGGTGGTAATTTGCGATTTCCTAGAAAAATGCACTTTTTTGCATTATTTAAAGTGCTATGTGGCCCACATACATGCCCTTAGGGCATGTATGTGCGCCACATGTGCACACATGCATATATTTCAGGAGTGCAACCGGGTGACCTTTTGACACCCTTACACCCTTGAAATTGCATTCGCAATTTGCGAATACTTAATGGGTACTCGCAAAATTGCAAATGAAATGAAATGAAAAAAATATTTGGTAAAGCGCACTGCGGCCAAGCGGCTTCCTGGCGCTGGGGACCTGATCAGAGCTCGCAGAGGGAACCCAGGGAGACTAGGAGGGGAATGCCTGAGAGAAAAGGAAGGTTTTGAGGGCTTTGCGGAAGTGAGTGTAGATGGGGATGGAACGAATGGAGAGTGGAAGACTGTTCCAGAACTGGGGGGCCAGGACTGAAAACCGGGTGCCCCCCATTCTGGATTTACGGAAGCAGGGGATGTGCAGAAGAGAGAGGGAAGAGGAACGAAGAGTGCGGCTGGGGACATGAGAGGAGATGAGAGAAGTGATGGACAGGGGAGCAGAGCAGGAGTGAGCCCGAAAGGCTAGACAGGCCAGTTTAAAGAAAGATCTGAAACGGACAGGAAGCCAATGAAGGGACTTGAGAACAGGGGTGATATGAGAGGATTTAGGGAGGGAGAGGATGAGGCGGGCAGCTTGGTTTTGAATGGCCTGGAGTCGGCGGGTTTCGTAGGCGGGTATGCCCACGTACAGGCCATTCCCATAGTCGAGGCGGGAGGTGACAAGGGCCATGACTATGGTTTTAAGTGCGTCAGTGGAGAAAAAACGCGAAATTTTCCGGATAAGACGGAGGGACAAAAAACAAGAAGACACGACGGAACTGATCTGGCTGTGCATGGATAAGTCGTGGCTGACTTTGATACCAAGGGTACGAACGGAGGAAGCGGGCAAGGGAGGGGGACCAAAAGAAAGGGGCCAATGTGCAGGAGACCAAGGGTTGGAGGGACCACCAGTGAGGACAAGTTCCGCCTTGTCTGGATTGAGCTTCAAATGGTTAGCGCTCATCCACTCAGAAATAAAAACTAAGGTGGAACAAAACTTAGGGAGAGAATCAGGGGTAGAAGAAAGGTCAAAAACGAGCTGGAGGTCATCTGCGTAATTGTACACAGAGACCCCCAGCTCCAGAAGGGAGGTGATGAGGGGATGGATATAAAGATTGAAAAGAAGGGGGGAAAGAGAGGAACCTTGGGGAACGCCACAAGTGACCGGGCGGGGAGGGGCAGAGAAGCCGGAGAGGTGAACCGCCTGGGACCTGTCCCGAAGGAAGGACGCGAGCCAAGAAAAGGCCGCGCCCCGAATGCCCGCTGCGCTGACACGGTCGAGAAGGATGGAGTGGTCAACCGTGTCCAACGCAGCGGACAGATCGAGAAGGACCAGGGCTTGGGGGAGGTTAGAGTCGGCCTTCCCCTTGAGTTCGTCCAAGACTGCCAGGACCACCGCCTCCGTGGAATGGCCCGGGCGGAAGCCCGCCTGATGGGATGCCAAAAGGCCATTCTCCTCGATGTAAGTGGAGAGGCAGGAGGTAACATGGGCTTCAAGGATCTTGCCAAGATAGGGAAGAAGGGAAATGGGTCGAAAATTAGAGGGGAGAGAGGGGTCCAGGCCGTTTTTTTTTTAGAATAGGGAAGATTATAGCGGATTTAAAAGAAGAGGGGACAGAACCAAGAGCCAGAGAGGAATTAAGAAGAGCAAGAGGGGGGGCGGGACAGTAAGTGAAGAGAGTTTTAAGAATGCGTGCCGGCGCACAGTCCGCGGGAGAGCCAGACTTGACTTTGACCAGAAGTTTTAGAAATGAATCAAGGGAGATAGGGGGGAAGAGAGCGAAGGAGGAAGGAGGAGGAGGAAGAAGACAAGTGAGACGGGGTTCAGGCACAGTGGGAATGTTGGCTTTAATCTTCACGATCTTATTGATAAAGAAGTCATTAAGTGAGGAACAGAGGGACTGTGAGGGGACCAGACTAGGGGTGGAGCGATCAGAGGTGGCAAGATTGTGAACCAGAGAATGTCTTCCCATTCATTCCAATGGGCCTTTGGCCCATAGGAATGAATATTAATTGCAAATCTCAATTTGCGATTCACAATTAAGGAACGCGTAGGACTCGCAATTAATATTGCGACCTCTACATACATTTCATTTTGCGAGTCCTTAATAGTGATTTGCTAACATTCGCTATTAAGGACTTGCAAAACAGTTTTTAAATACATTTGCCCCTGAATTCCCTAAGTACACCATTGCACCATGTTGCATAATTACACCACTGTTCATACAAAAATTACAGTATGGGACGAACCAGCGAATGAGTTGCAGTTGTTCCCAGCAACTATAGAGCTAAATGACAGATTTGCCTTTCATCTAATCACGGATAATTTTGGGTACTATTCCTCAAATTCTACTGCATAGATATTATGATTTTTAAGACAATCTTTTTTATTTGATTGATGATCTGTTTCCTGGAAGGATATCTTCTTTAGCACCATTATTTTTTTACATAAATTCTCATTAAAGCCATAGGGCCCATTTTACAAAGGTATTGTAAGCCATAAATGTAGGCTTATTACCAAATATATCTTATTTACGCCTACAAGGAAGTCACAAAAGGATTCATGGTAGATGTAAATGATTTACCACTGCAGATGTCTACTTCACATGTGCATAGAATTGAGTAGTTTTAAATCCCTTACAAAGGATGGGGAATGGGTTTGTGGTCTGCATTGCAAATTTGTGAATGTCCTCAAACGTATGTTTGTCAGCTTCCAAAAATGTAAATCCAACCCTTTTCCACTCTGGAAATGTTTGGAATGCTACTCCAGATGACAGCTCAAAACCCTACCCTTACAGGAGAGGAAAGTGAATGGGCCACCCTTTAATGTTTTCCCTGCAGAGAATAGAGTAACACAATTTAAATTTGCTTAGCAGGCTTCATTCCCCATGTGCATAATTCTGCCCCACGTGCAATTGCACGCAATGAGCATAGGAACCTGTTTTATAAACATTCTCAGTAGCACACCTCGAATCTTGTGACTGGTGTAGCCTTCAGGAGTACATATCATACATCTGTGGGTCCAGAATGAGTGGTTTGTTTGTGAACAACTGGGCCCACAATTTTCAACCAATGTCAAAAAACGTTTCAGAGTACACACAATTATTAAACTTCATATAGGCATTTATGAATGTTGGAAAGTAACCTTCACTACTTACCACAGCCTTAACATTCTTTCAAGTGGGCCACATGTGTATGCTACTGATGCATCTATTTGTGTTCCAGTGATACATAGGACAACCCACTATAAATGTTCTGTTTGTTATTATTATGCCCATTATGATCAAATCAGTACTAAATACCACCATAAAAAAAGCAAAAAAGCACACAAGCATTGGCAAACCCCTGAGGTCTGCCTTAATTGTGCTAATGTATGCAAGCAGAAGCATACCCAAATGCTGTCTGCAGGCGCTGCATGCACACTTGATGGTTATCACAATCAAATAAGCACTATTGACTTTGGCTATGCTGGGGAAAACGTAGCAAAAGAAGATTACTTTCTGTATCGATGCAAACAACAGATACAAACAGAATGTGACAGCAGCACAATGATGTACTTTTGAGATGTATAATAATCCCTCATACATTCCAGTGAAAGAACTTCCTGGAAGGCGGAATGTTACACCATGTAGCCAATATTATAAAATGAGAGACTCATATACACCCCTCGTATATAAACACAGAGTGACTTTAACTACTAATAAATCCCCCAATAACCATCTAACTTTTCTAAAACATTATCAACCACAGCACCACACCACACAACCTATCACAAACAATACAACAATTGAATGAACACATCTCTATAACCTACAAATACAATGTCACGTGACAGAAGGAAACTAATAATCAAGGAAAGGCGCGAACGAATGATCATAAGGTTCTCTAATTATACCTTTCCACCACAGCTCCCCACACTCTACACAAATTGTCAGACAACACAGCAGTTACAACACCGTGACCCACCTAAAAAAGCCCTCACACACCCTAACATATCCCAGCATTCTTATTTCACTAACTAACCAACATCCCTTCTACCTTGACGAAAAGCTGCAAGCCCAATACACCCCCAACTAGCCACATCAAAATGCTCTGTGCCCCTCCACCTCCACCTATACTACAGGACATGAAGAAGAAAGAAACACAAATAGTAAAATGCCTACTCATCAATGCCCGATCTATGAACAAAACTCACTTTAACATCGTTGACCTACTCTCAGAAATAATACCGGGGCTCACCTTCATGAGGGAAATTTGGCTCAGAGAAGATTTTGCACCCACATTGCACAAAGCCATCCCACCTGATTTTCACATCATTAATATGAAGGCAAATTGGAGGAGGCCTCACTGATAGCCATAAAAGAAGACCACAAATAACAATAAGTGAAGATTGTCGCCATGGACAGCTGTGAGTCCCTGATGAGAAGATGACACGCCTCTCCAAATATAACGTATTCCTTCCTCTTAATATATGGGCTACCACACAGCAATGCCCACTTTAAATATGTCCTACTTATCCTGCCTAGCGGCAATGGCAACTTTAAATATGTCCTACTTGATGCAGTAGCCAACACCCATCTGGAACACTGAAGGAAGTGGCATGATTAGGGTCACATGGGTCACTCACAACCACCTCTCAGCCTTCCACACCAAATAAAGAGTCGGTCGAACAGTAGAGAATACAAACCAGTATCTGCTTATTCAGGTATACTCAGAGTGGGGACCAGTCTGCCCAGTCGCTTAGGAGTGCTGCAGAGGGACTGACATCAGCAAGCATAAAGATACATTATGTACATTTCAGAACCAATGAAGGCACACCCACTGTGAAATTTTCCAAGCAGATACCCCCAAAACTATCAAACAAAAATACATTGTACAGCACATGTTTTAAGTTTAAGATCTTCATTAGACATTTCCCTTGATTGATAGTAAAACATACAGCATTTTGAAGAGAGCATGGTTGACGGAGAGAGCAGAATGGTAACTTTTAAGAGTGAAACAGTAGTTTATAGAAAGGGGCCAGAATGGCTTGAAGCTCAAATGTCTGATACCCAGTGGAAGACGGAACAATCTCAGAGTGCTGGGCATCCCCGAAGGGCTGGATGGAGCGTACACTCTAAAATACCTTCTGGGGCTTTAAAAGGAGCTATCCTGGAACTGAGTGGAACTGGGATGCAGAGGTTGGATCACTGACTAAATATCGAGGGACAAAATATAGACTACCCAAAATATAGATTCCAAAATATCGACAGACAAAATATCGAATTCCTATCTACAAACAGGCAAGTACCAAAATATCGACCCCAAAATATCGTTTATATATATATATACATTATAAAAATATCGAATTTCTTAAAATTGATGTAAAATTAAAAAAATATAAAAAAATAAATAGCTAAAATATACTTAAAAATACTTAAATTACCTTAAAATTATTAAATAACTAATTTAACTTATATAAAAAAAATTACAATCATATCGGTAAAAACATATATATATATTAACATAATATTAATAAAAAATACACAATATTATTACCGTAGGATAGCGGAGGTGTAAAAATTACTATTCCCAATCCTGGAAGTGCAACAGTAGGGAAAGTGTTGGATAGCATAGGGGTAAAAATTACTATTCCCACTCCAAAGAGTGCAACAGTAGGGAAAGCGTTGGATAGCGTAGGGGAAAAAATTACTATTCCCACTCCAGAGAGTGCAACAGTAGGGAAAACGTTGGATAGAGTAGGGGTACAAATTACTATTCCCACTCCAGAGAGTGCAACAGTAGGGAAAGCGCTGGATAGCGTACGGGTAAAAATGACTATTCCCACTCCAGAGAGTGCAACAGTAGGGAAAGCGTTGGATAGCGCAGGGGTAAAAATTACTATTCCCACTCCAGAGAGTGCAACAGTAGGGAAAACGTTGGATAGCGTAGGGGTAAAAATTACTATTCCCATTCCAGAGAGTGCAACAGTAGGGAAAGCGTTGGATAGCGTAGGGGTAAAAATTACTATTCCCACTCCAGAGAGTGCAACAGTAGGGAAATCGTTGGATAGCGCAGGGGTAAAAATTACTATTCCCACTCCAGAGAGTGCAACAGTAGGGAAAACGTTGGATAGCGTAGGGGTAAAAATTACTATTCCTTCTCCAGACAGTGCAACAGTGGGGAAAGCGTTGGATAGCGTAGGAGTAAAATTACTATTCCCACTCCAGAGAGTGCAACAGTAGGGAAAGCGTTGGATAGCGTAGGGGTAAAAATTACTATTCCCAATCCAGAGAGTGCAACAGTAGGGAAAGCGTTGGATAGCGTAGGGGTCAAATTTACTATTCCCACTCCAGAGATTGCAACAGTAGGGAAAGCGTTGGATAGCGTAGGGGTAAAAATTACTATTCCCAATCCAGAGAGTGCAACAGTAGGGAAAATGTTGGATAGCGTAGGGGTAAAAATTACTATTCCCACTCCAGAGATTGCAACAGTAGGGAAAGCGTTGGATAGCGTAGGGGTAAAAATTACTATTCCCAATCCAGAGAGTGCAACAGTAGGGAAAATGTTGGATAGCGTAGGGGTAAAAATTACTATTCCCACTCCAGAGAGTGCAACAGTAGGGAAAGCATTGCATAGCGTAGGCGTAAAAATTACTATTCCCACTCCAGAGAGCGCAACAGTAGGGAAAGCGTTGGATAGCGTAGGAGTAAAAATTACTATTCCCACTCCAGAGAGTGCAACAGTAGGAAAAGCGCTGGATAGCGTACGGGTAAAAATTACTATTCCCACTCCAGAGAGTGCAACAGTAGGGAAAGCATTGGATAGCGCAGGGGTAAAAATTACTATTCCCACTCCAGAGAGTGCAACAGTAGGGAAAACGTTGGATAGCGTAGGGGTAAAAATTACTATTCCCATTCCAGAGAGTGCAACACTAGGGAAAGCGTTGTATAGCGTAGGGGTAAAAATTACTATTCCCACTCCAGAGAGTGCAACAGTAGGGAAAGCGTTGGATAGCGCAGGGGTAAAAAGTACTATTCCCCCTCCAGAGAGTGCAACAGTTGGGAAAACGTTGGATAGCGTAGGGGTAAAAATTTCTATTCCTACTCCACACAGTGAAACAGTGGGAAAAGCGTTGGATAGCGTAGGAGTAAAAATTACTATTCCCACTCCAGAGAGTGCAACAGTAGGGAAAGCATTGGATAGCGTAGGGGTAAAATTTACTATTCCTACTCCAGAGAGTGCAACAGTAGGGAAAACGTTGGATAGCGAAGGGGTAAAAATTACTATTCCCACTCCAGAGAGTGCAACAGTAGGGAAAGCATTGGATAGCGTAGGCATAAAAATTACTATTCCCACTCCAGAGAGTGCAACAGTAGGGAAAGCATTGGATAGCGTAGGGGTAAAAATTACTATTCCCACTCCAGAGAGTGCAACAGTAGGGAAAGCGTTGGATAGCGTAGGGGTAAAATTTACCATTCCCACTCCACAGAGTGCAACAGTAGGGAAAGCGTTGGATAGCCTAGGGGTAAAAATGACTATTCCCACTCCAGAGAGTGCAACGGTAGGGAAAGCGTTGGATAGCATGTGGGTCAATTTTACTATTCCCACTCTAGTGAAAATAAATAAATATAATTCACATAATCATCAATTAATCAATTAATAAAAATTATTTATCAATTAGGAATTAATTAATTACCAATTAAAAATTAATTAACAATTTATTCTACATAAATACCAATTAAATGATTAACATATTTAATTAATTATAATTAAATTACTTCCCACCCTATTCCCTTATAAACCCACAACCCGCTACATAAAATAAATTAATTTAATTCACATAATTATAATTTAATCAATTGATAAAAAATAATTATCAATGAAGAATTAATTAATTACCAATTAAAAATTAATTAACAATTTATTCTAAATAAATACCAATTAATTAATTAACATATTTTAATAATTATAATTAAATTACTTCCCACCCTATTCCCCTATAAACCCACAACCCGCTACAGAAAATAAATTAATTTAATTCACATAATTATCGATTCATCAATTAATAATAAATAATTATCAATAAAAAATTAATTAATTACCAATTAAAAATTAATTAACAATTTATTCTAAATAAATACCAATTAATTATTAACATATTTAATTAATTATAATTAAATTACTTCCCACCCTATTCCCCTATAAACCCACAACCCGCTACAGAATTAAATTACACAATAATCAAATAACAAAAAATTAATTACTTAAAATAAATTACAAAAATATATACACTTTTCACACATATACTAACATAAAAAACACTTAAAAAATTGCGATAATATTAAAAGTTCGATATTTTTAATAAACTATATTATGTACTTCGATATTTCGACTGTCTATATTTTTTAAATCGATATTACATTACTTACCTTCAAAACGATATTTTTTATGTCTATATTCTGTCCATTCGATATTTTGTCCATTCTATATTTTGGACTCGATATTTTGGTTTGTCTATATTTTGGAATCGATATTTTGACCATTTACCGCAGAGGTTCAGTGGGCTCACAGATTTCCATTTAAGCAGAACTCCCAGGCTTCGCAGGAGGGAATAGAGCCACGGGCAACATTAATATACATTGTCAATTTTCTGTTACGGCAGGCAGTCTCCAATCTGGTTAATCCAGATCGAAAACTATCTTTTGAGGGTTGCATACTCTTCATGAGGCCCGATTTCTGCCACTATACTGTTGAGAGATGACGCCTCAGACAAATAATTCAACCTTTTCAAAATAAGGATGCTCAAGTATTTTTTTATGAATCTGGCCAAACTAAAGCTATTGTACAGGATAGGACCCACTCTGTAAATCAAAAGTCAAGGCAAAAGAATTCCCTGAGAGATTGAGCTCAGGCTAGGATACTCAAGTATGGTTTAGCTACCTGTATAGCTGCATGAGTTTCTAGGTGATGCTACTTGGCTTATTATATATGCATTTGTACATTATGTAAGGTGAGCTTTGATTGTAATACATAATTTATGTTAGATTTGGCAGTATTTATAGAGACTTGCTCTTTGGGACTAGCCCCTCTGTATAATGAGTGTTGGTTACTGTGGAGTGTCATCATGATACATCAGTTAGCGGGTGCATGTTTGGGTATAGTGTTACATAATTAGTATAATCAACACAGGGACGGGTTTGTCTGGTTTGTACTAGCTCTACATATGTTTATATTATGGGTGCAGCACAGATTGTATGTGAGATTGCTAGTTGGGGCTCGGAATGGGAGGAGGGCAAACCACCATCAATGGACCTGGTTGGTCCAATTGCTTCCAGTAGGTGGTGTTGGGAGGTGGGAAGGGGGGGTCGGCTGGGGAGGTTGGTTCAGAGGGTTTTGGGATGTGGAGGGAGATAGGGTTTAAGGGGGTGAGGAACACCCATGGGTGGCAGAGCAGTGATAAACAACCAAAACAAAAAATAAAGGAGATCGCTCCAGAGCAGAAGCAGAGATACTTGTGAAGCTTTCTTTTTTGTTTCTTTTTTCTCTAGAACTGAGACCCTATTTAATCTATCAGGAGCAGGTAGATGGGGGCAGATGCGTGGCTTGAGAGATGGTAGCCTAAGCAGAAGACTGAATGGCGGATCATAAGTTATGAATTTGCACAATTAACAGTTGTGGTCTCAATGACAGGGCTAAAAGGGGGAGGGTGGCGTTGGTTTTGAGGGTCATGAAACCAGATTTGGTATGTATACAGGAGACCCACATACCTTGGGATAAACAGGGACACTTTAAAGATCTTGGCTTCTCACCTTTGGCTTGCACACTGGAAGGCTTAACATGTAGAGGAGTGGCTATTCTTGTAAACAAATGTAGGTGCTCAGTCAGCCATAATGCTTCAGATAAGTTGGGCGATGGGTCATTTTAGACTGTGGAGCGGGCAGCAGCAGGTTTACACTGTGCTCAGTTTATGGCTCAATGTGTTTGAAGCTGACATTTTGGATTAACTGAATGCAGAATTGGCTTCATGGCCACTCACTCTAATTTTATGTGGGTATTATAATACACATCTGGAAGTGAAGAATGATCGATCAGAAACGTAACTGTACACAGGGAGGAAGCTGATTGTATTTAGAGCATTTCAGTATTTGATTAAAAATCATGGCCTTATTAAAGTGTGGGACATATGTAGGGCTCAGGACTTGGGCTTTATGTACTTCTCTTTTCCACATAGCAATCTGGTATGGTTGGATTTCTTTTTTGTGTCTACTGTACTAACTAGCCAAACTGCAATAGACAGGTATGCTAGGGCTCTCTCAGATCATAGCCCACTGGTAGTGGAACTTCCATTGACTGGTAAAATTAAACCTCGGGGTATTGGACCTTCGATAAGAAATTCTTGTTGGATGTAACATATTTAGACCATATGCGCAAATGGATAACGGAGTTTTTGGAAATCAATGGATGGTCGGCTCCGGATGGTATTGTGTGGGATGCCATCAGACATCAGATCCCTGACCGACAAGGGAGAGACCGTGGCACTCATACTCCTGGACCTCTACGCAGCCTTCGACACGGTATGCCACCGTACTCTAATACGGCGCCTCAACAACGCCGGCATCCGAGGCAAGGCCCTGGAATGGATCACCTCCTTCCTCTCCGGAAGAAAACAGAGAGTCCGACTCCCCCCTTCAGATCTACAGCTACTGAAGTCATCTGAGGCATCCCACAAGGATCCTCCCTCAGCCCCACCCTCTTCAACATTTACATGATGACGAACATCGCACGCAAACACGGACTCAACATCATTTCCTACGCCGACGACACTCAGCTCATCCTCTCCCTCACCAACAACCCCACCTCAGCAAGAACCAGACTACACGAAGGCATGAAGGAAGTAGCGGACTGGATGACAGACAGCCGGCTTACACTCAACACCGATAAGACGGAGGTCCTAATCCTCGGCCCTACTCCCACCGCCTGGGACGAATCCTGGTGGTCCCCTGCCCTGGGCAGCACTCCCCAACCCACCGACCACACCCGCAACCTCGGCTTCATCCTGGACTCGTCCCTCTCCATGAACAGACAGGTCAACGCGGTGACATCGGCATGCTTCAACACCCTCCGCATGCTCCGCAAAATCTTCCGCTGGATCCCCACCGACACCAGGAAGACCGTCACCCACGCCCTCGTCACCAGCCGCATGGACTATGGGAACACTCTGTACGCCGGCATCACTACCAAGCTACAGAAGAAACTTCAACGAATCCAGAACGCAGCCGCACGACTCATCCTGAACATCCCCCGCCACCACCACATCTCCGGACACCTGAAGAGACTTCACTGGCTCCCAGTCAGCAAGAGGATCACCTTCAGGCTCCTCACCCACGCACACAAAGCCCTTCACAATCTCGGACCAAAACTCATCAACCACCGCCTCTCCTTCTACTGTCCTCCTCGCACCCTGCGCTCGACACGACAAGCCCTGGCAGCCGTGCCCCGCATCCCCAGGGCCACCGCCGGGGGCAGGTCCTTCTCCTACCTGGCAGCGAAGACCTGGAACTCTCTTCCCAGCCACCTGCGCGCCACACAGGACCACCTCTCCTTCAGAAGGCAGCTCAAGACCTGGCTTTTTGAGCACTGACCCCCCCCTCCCAGCGCCTTGAGACCCCCACGGGTGAGTAGCGCGCTTTACAAATGCAAATGATTGATTGATTAAAGGCTCGGATCAGGGGTGGCACCTTTAGCCTCTGTTTACATCAACAGAATCAAAAACAAATGAAGATCCAGGGGCTATATAAGGAATTATCCTCAGCAGAGAAGAACTTGACTTAGTCACTGACTAGGAGTATAGATACTCAGGAGGTCCGCTAAAAAATAACTATATTAAAAACAAAAGTCAATCAATCAGTATTTTAGTAGAGAGGTGGCCGCTAAATTTCATCCCTATAGGTCAGAGTGCTGCCAGTGTGCGGAGAATACTTGAAGAATGTTAGCAAGGTGGATCAGGCAAAAAAGAGATGGAAAAAGGATCCGACAATAACAGATATGCAAGGGAGGACATTTGGGGGTAGATGTATCAAGCCTTTTGCGAATTCCGGCCTTTGCGAATCGCAAAAGGTTTTTTTGCATTTCTTGATATGTATAAAAAAATATCAAAATAAGGAATCGCAAAAATTTGCGATTCCTTATTTTGCTTAAGCATTTAAGGAATCGCAAATTTTGCGATTCCTTAAATGCGATGTATGTAGGTTTTAGAAATTGTGAATTTGGGTTAAGAAATCGCAAATCACCACCAACTTGTAGTTGGTGGTAATTTGCGATTTCTTTTAAAAATGCCCTATTTGGCATTTGTGAAGGTGGCATGTGACGCACATACATGCCCATAGGGCATGTATGTGCGCCATATGGACACACATGTAAAATTCAGGGATGCAGCAGGGTGTCTTTGAGACACCCCTGCACCCTTGAAATAATTCTCAATTTGCGATTAGCAAATTGCGAATCGCAAATTGAGAATTATTTCACAATCATTCCTATGGGCCTCCTGGCCCTTAGGAATGCATGGGAAATTATTTTTTGCAAATAAGGAAGACTAAGAAATCGCTAAAAAATAGCGATTTTCAACATACATTCCATTTTGCGAGTTCTAAATAGCGATTCCTTAAAAATCGCAATTTAGAAATCGCAAAATGGAATCTTGATACATCTACCCCTTGATTCCCCGGCCGATATTATTAGAGTTCTTAGAGATTTTTATACAGAAGAATTGGACCCACGCTAGATGGGTATAAGGATTTATTAGCGGGTTTGGATTGAGTTAGAGTAAATGAAGTAGAACAGGCCACCCTGGATGCAGCAGTCTCCTTGAAGGAGGTATTTGAGGTAATTAATTCCTTAGCTACTGGGAAAGCCATGGGGCCAGATAGACTACCCCTGGAGTTTTTAAAAGTTTTCTTTGGTGAGCTCTGACAAGATATGCTTCTGGCTTTTTTACAGGCTCAATCGTGTGGTGTGCAATTCCACCCTCATGGGAAACACATCTTTAAGAAGAAAGGTAAACAACCTCTGCCCTCCAGGCTCATAAAAGGACGATTTTTAAAATAAATTGCGATGGTAAAGTCTATGCCAAAGTTTTGGCTAATCGGCTGGGTAAGGTTATTTTGGCTTTAGTATCACCTCAACAACATGGTTTTATCCCTGGGCGGAGCACAGTAGATCATGTCAGAAGGGTGACTACTTTGTTTGACACTGCTGAGACCTCAGGGACATCAATAGTCATAGTTTAATTGGAAGCCAAGAAGGTCTTTGACAGTGTGTCATGGGGGTTTCTCTGGGCAGTGTTAAGATGGAAGGGCTTTGGCCCGACTTTCATTAAGGCTATTAAAGCACTGTATCAAGTGCTTAGGGCTACGTTTCAAATTATGGGGATGGAGTCGGACAAGATACAAATCTCAAGAAGGACAAGACAGGGTTGTCCATGCTCACCTCTGTTGTTCGCTTTATGCACTGACCCCTTTATAGCACAACTGGAGAACAATGTATGTATCAGACTGTGTGTAGTGAACCAAGTAGAATATAAAGTGTTGGCTTGATGATAGATGATATAGTGGTGATTATAGCAGACCCTTTAGAGGCCCTCTCCGCAATGGAAAATCAAGCTAAACAGTTTGGGGAATTTTCAGGGTATAGATTGAATAAGGGTAAAATCCAGGTAGTATGCACAAATGGTACTGGATTCAGTGATCAGTGGGTGTTGAAGCCAGCAGAATATCTAGGGGGGCCAGAGTAACAGTAGTCCTAGATAAATTGGGAAAATTGAACATGACACCATTGTTACACAACATTAATTAAGAACTCTGTAAATGAATCACTTACATCTCTCATTACTTGGGAGTTTTAATGTGCTAAAAATGACTATTTTACCAAAGGTGTTGTATAATTTTAGGGCCGTTCCACTGGAAAATTAATACATTTTGGTTGATTAAATTGGAAAGTGCATTTTCTAGCTTTTGGTGGAAATATAGGCGGCCAAGAAGAGCAGACAAATATATGGTTCTCTCCAATTGGCGAGGTGCACAGACGGTCCCCCATCTTACACTGTATTACTGGGCCTGCATGTTAGAACATATGGGGATCTTAATTATGAGTGGGATAGGGGGAAGAAATCTAGCGGAAACCGCAACAATCTGGGGGATGAGGCCAGTACTGTCTTTTAAAAAATCTGCAACCTAGCTATTATAAGAAATACAAATTTAAGATTTTGAGGGCAGCATACAAAGTTTAGCGGCAGATGTAGGGGAGGTTAGGCATCACTAAGCTCAGTTACTATACACCTCTGTTAGCCTCCTCAGTCCTTCCATCATTGTTTCAAGATGTAACTGTAAATAGATGGGTAAACGGTGCTCTGCGACCTTTATGGGGAAGGCCAACTCCATTCCTTCAGTGAGTTGCAGGAGATTTTTGGTTTGAATTAGGGCGATTTTTTTTTTAATTTTTTCAGATTCGAGATTTCATTAATAAGTGAATAAGGTAACCATTTTTAATTGCTAAGATCCACTTAGTTGAGGCTGTAAGGCGGAGGGATAGAATTGTCTCAATCTATAATCTTTTGATACAAGACCTACCTGACGATTTGGAGTGGCAAAACACGAAATGGGAAGCTAGACTTGGTATAGAGGGCCTTTATCTTCAGGAGCCACTGGATTTAGATAGTATGGGGTTTTTAACGGCTGATTTATGAAGCCAACTTGTTAAGACGGTATCCAACCTATATTACACCCAGGCTAAGGTGGCCAGATGGGTGGTAGGTCTAGTGGCAACTGCAATTGGTGTGGGTCGGAGCAGGCCGAGAATGTTCATATGTGTTTTTTCAAATTAGATTCCTTGATGCAAGACATTGGGAGATTTATGGGATCAATCATTGGCGGGCAGGTCCAGATCACTCCTGTACTCGTGATCTTTGGGGTGATAGGTGGTTCAGAGGGCTGTGATGCATTAAGGAAGGAGGCATATTTATTATTTATTGCTATGGCAGTTCCTCGACATTTTATTGCATCAGAGTGACCAAGCTCAGAGCCCCCAACATTTTTTAATGTGCCGGTCTAGATTTTAAGTGGTTTACAATATGGAAACTAACTAGTATGAATGCATGGGGCATAAGCAGCAGCTGTGGGGAGCCAGGAGTTGGTCGTCTGTAACTAATTGGATAGAAGATGTGATTGAGCACTGAAGAAATGAAAGTGAAAGATAATAGAGGTAGCTAGCTGGGTGGTAGATCCGGATCTGTAGGCTGTTTAGGACCGCATAGGCCAGCCTAATATTTTAGATTGTAATTTCTTTTGACAATGTTTATGTTACAAAGTGTGAAATCCCGGTATTATATAGAATGCCTAGGTAATGTATAGAATGCCTGATGGTTTTCGGCAAACTATGAAATATGTTTTTTGTGAAAATGTTACATACTTTTCCTAGGCATTCTATACAATTCCTAGGCATTATACAGAATGACCAGTACCATTTACGCAAAGTGTTAAAAGGCCACAAGATGAGATTCCTAGGCATTCGGCAAAGTGCGAAATCCCGGTATTGTATAGAATGCCTAGGTAATGTATAGAATGCCTGATGGTTTAGAGGCAAACTATGAAATATAAGTTTTTTGTGAAAATGTTACATACTTTTCCTAGGCATTCCATACAATTCCTAGGCATTATACAGAATGACCAGTACCATTTACGCAAAGTGTTAAAAGGGCACAAGATGAGAAGCCTTTATTAATTAATACGCATTTGAAACTGAAAGAACAAAACTACGAAATAAAGCACAGGATATTCTTACCGGTAAACAATGAAAGCAGAACTGAGATTGATGTACTTGTTACACTAAGAAAGGCCGGAGTAACACGTGCAATTGTACTCACTTTTTTTCTTCATACAAAAACACCTTCTATTTTGGCACTTTGATCTTGTACATACATTTCACGACTTAAAGAAGAATGCAAACAGAATATTGTTACCGGTGAAACACAAAGCAGAACTGGCATGACCTACAGAATGCGAACAGAATATTCTTACCGGTAAAGCACAAAGCAGAACTGCCCCTCGCTTGCTGATAACTTGTGCTGTCTCTGGGATTAGGTGTATTATATGCTTTGCCGACAGACAATCCGGCAAAGTATACAATGCCGAGGCAATGTATAAAATATCAATCATTTAATACTTTGACGTTCGATTTTCAGGCATTCTATACATTACCTAGCCATTCTATAGAATGCCCGATTTCACACATTGCCGGGCGGGAATAAAATGGCGGGATTAGGCGTATTATATACTTTGCCGGCAGACAATCTGGCAAAGTATACAATGTCTAGGCAATGTATAAAATATCAATCATTTCATACTTTGACGTTCGATTTTCAGGCATTTTCAGGCATTCTATACATTACCTAGGCACTCTATAGAATAAGGGATTTCACACTTTGACTGTAACATTTACAGTAATGCTGCTTCACTACAAACATTTTGTTGTGGCTATGCATGTACCCTTTATAACAATGCTTACAAATATGCTGTTACCCTATATGTATACTGCTGTTATTATGCATCTGCACTCTTTAACTTATTGTATATCTTTCGGTACTGGCAGAACATATTTATATTTTGACATGTTTATGATATGGAATGTTCTCTACTTTACTGGAGAAGGCACCTGCACTTGCTGCTATCGGCTATGAAATAGTATTGCTCTGGGCTCTAGACTAAGTATATGCACTTTAAGATCTAAAAGACAGATTGTACTCTGATGGTGTAAAGATGTCTATTGATAGTTTTTAAACACACATAAAGAAGGGGGGGGAATAGGATCAGAAGGTGTTGCGTTTTGCTGCACTTTTCTTTGTATTGTCTCCCCATCCATTCTGCTCCACCCCACCACCAGAAGACACATTCCTACCTCCTTTTTGTGGGTGATATAAAGAGAATTGTTTAATTATATCTGCATGTCCTTGTGCTCATGCTTTGGGGACGAATATATGACGCCACAATACAAACAATTACAATGCATGCTTTTACAATGCAGTTTTTACATCGCAACTACCATTACATTGCAAGATTTTACAGCGCATGCCATTACAACCCATTTTTTTAAATTACCATTATAACGCATTCCATTACAACACATACCATTACAACGCATACCATTACAATGCATAATACTTTTGGTCTAACAGTAGGGTAAGTTTTGGATAGCGTAGGGGTAACAATTACTATTCCCATCCAGTGAGTGCAAGAGTAGGGAAAGTGTTGGATAGCGTAGGGGTAAAAATTACTATTCTCAACTACCCCAAAACCCATACCCACCCTAAAACTTAAAATTCTCCATTACTTACCTTATAATGCGTTGTAATGGCATGCTTTGTAATGGAATGTGATGTAAAGGCAGTTGCGTTGTAGCAGTCGCGTTGTAAAAGCAGTGCGTTGTAATGGATGTTTCCCTTTGGGTACATGGTCCTTAATTTGAGAATTGATACTTATTTGGTTTTCCTGTATGAACTCTTTTATGCGTTTTTTGTTTTATGTCTGCTGTGAATAATGAAGAAGTAGCATGGTAAAATCAATTAAAAATATTTAAAAAAGAAAAAAAAATGTTTAGGTGTGATGACCCTCTCAATCAGTGGGTGTCTAATCTGCATTGGGAGCTTGAATTGCCGGCTCTGTTCTTCTGAGGCTCAGAGCACACTTTGGTGAGGCTTTTATGGTAATGTTTGCAAGTGGTTATAGACACCACAAGACTTTAGTTTATCTCAACCGTCTCTGTCTTTATGAAAATATATTATATATAAAATAGGTGGAAACACCTACTTTTTATTAGCATGTCTATGAGAGATTAAGGTGCATTGTTTTTGATCGCCTGGTAACTGTTGATACACATCAGGTCTTGGATATTTGGGAGTCATTCACAAGAAAACAGTCTGCATGCTGCTTTCAAATGTGCATTTAATTCAATTTGATGTATTTGGTGATGCTACAATTGTTGTTCCATTACTTTTTAGAACACTATAATTTACTACAGGTGTGTTGAGATCGTAGAGGCCTTCATGGTGATTGAGTGTAACTGCTAAACTGTGGGAACGGCCTAAATATAATTTATTGACGTTTTTTAGAATAACTCACTCTTAATGCTACACCTCATAGAATGGCTGTTTGGATGAACAGAATATTTTGTATTTTGGACAGTTACTTCTCTAATCAAGATCTGCCTGTTTTAACTGAAACATCGTGATCACATACATGCCTGTTCGACCTGGTAAATATTAGTTCACTAATGAATTGTTAGCCACTATATTTTGGTAGACAATATAACTTAGTTTGCATGAATCTTGTTTCACTTCTATATTTATTTTTTTGATGTCTGGAACAGTCAGAACATGTTGCATGCGCAATTTGCGAGTACCAATAGGTACTCGCAAATTGTGCATGCAATTGCAAGGGTGTCAAAAGGACTTCCTGTGGCACCCATGTAACCGTGATGTGCACCCATGTTGCGCACATACATGTCCCAAGGGCATGTGTGTGCGCAACATGAAACTTTGAAAAATGCACTTTAGTGCATTTTTCAACGTTTTTGCAAAATACGGACCAGTTTAATTGTACAGTAATTTGCGCCCCCCAAATAGCAAAATCGCTATTTAAAAGTGGTTTTGCCTTGCATTTAAGGAATCGCAAATTGCGATTCCTTAAATGCATTCGCAATAAATTGCGATTTCTTAAATTGCGAGTGCCTTATACCTTGTGTATCGCAAAAGCCCTTTTTGCGGGCACAAACCGCCGACTTTTGCGAATCGCACCATTTGCGCTTGCAAGAAAGGTTGATTCATGTGCCTGTTGGTAACAATACATCTTACAGACACTTTCCCTGTCAAGCCAAACCTAATAATGAAAAATGGAGAGAAGTGAGAAAGTGCAGCTGTTTCCATAAAACAAGTATAGCTATATATATATATATATATATATATATATATATATATATATATATATATATATATATATATATATATATATATATATATATATATATGTATATTGGTATCATTATCATTGCAAGATTAAATGAAGCAGAGAAGGGGGTCTTCCATGGATAGGGATGTGTTTTTTTCAAACACCTCCTTTATATTATGTTTCTATGGCTATGACAGATGTAACATGCTCTATCTGTAATTTAAGAAATTATAGTAATAACATGTACACAGCTTCAGTATCATGATTTTAGGTCTTCTTTAATAACACTTTAAAATTACTGTCATTTCACAAGTGTATATTCTCTTATGTGACAGTATTTCTTTGTATGTGGGGGAGAAAAAAATATGGATATGGATGCAAAATTATTTTTATTGCTCTATATTCTGTAGGAATTAAGCTGAAGCTTTGAATATATTTCCCATATGAATATTTATGATTAAAATTACTAGAGGTATTTTAAACACATCTTCAATCGTTGAAGAAGAAAACTATGTGGGAAGGTGTACTGGAATATCAATGGCAATAAATCAACTATACTAGTTTTACATCACAAACCCATTACAGGAATAAATTGCCTATATCGTCGTTTGTGTCTCTGCTCAGATCCCTAAAAGGCCTCTAATTAATATTTATGCAAAAATAGCTGATATTACATTTATGTCACAATTTGAACAAAACATTAAGGAACTGCTGGAAAAGGGTAAAATATACCACTGCAGAAACAACGGGCCCGATTCACAAAGGTCGACTGAGACAAAAGTCTAAATTAACGACTAAGTATTCACAAAGGGCATTTAGTACTCGTAAATACCGAAAGTCGAAAAGTTAGACTTTCGTCTCAGGTTACCTTTGTGAATCGGGTCCAAAGTTTTCATAAACAAACCTGAACCAAAATGTCCTTTTTCACTATCTGGTTGGGGCTACTGATCAATCAGTGCTAAATTGTTTGGCATCAGTTAAATATATGTAATCCATCCCTACTATTAGTTTGTTACCAAGATAATTTAAGTGATTTGGCGTGCATAAACCTTAGAGGAGGTCGGATTGAAAGGTTGGCTGTCAAGGCAATCTGAATGTCTACCACCTACAAGCATCTCCAAATAAACAACACTCTAGTATATGTGTGTTGTCTTTGTGTAGGGCAAACCTATCCAAAAGGCAGGGGAGCGATATACAGGGTCACAGGAAAGCATACAGACAATGAGTGATACGAGCAGTGGTGGGGACCTAGGAGTATAATTGTACTGTCAAAGCATTGTGATGTAGTGTTCTTAATGAGGTGTGTCTTCACCTCTTTCCTACTTAGAGCAGTGTTGAGGTGGTCCTATGGTGCTAATGGATTCAAGGATGTTGTTCCAGATCCCAGGTGCATAGATAAAAAAGCCATGCTGCCCTATTATTTCTGTTTTACACTTCTTAGTCTGTAGTCCCATGGTGTCCTGGCTGTGGAAGTGTCAAGATCCACCACAGACTTGTGACAGGTTGTACTATTTCATTGACAAATGAAAAGAATTTGATATTGGTGGGGATTGAGCTTTAGTTGGGTGCTGTGCATTCAGCTCTTGATGAAGTACATGCATTGTTTCTGACAAAGGATATCTGGAGCAGGAAGAGTCTTTCAAGTAGAGTTGTGTATCATTGGCATCTAAGGAATTGTTTATACTATCATCTGTGAGTAGACCCCAAAGAGGCTCCATGTTGTGGTTAAAGATGGCAAGGGACAGTATGGAGCGTTTGAGGGCTCTGCAGGTGATAGGCCTCTTTTGGAACCTGTAGGTGTCAATTTGGATCAAGTTGTGTCATATATAAAGGTAGGAATAGAACCAGTGAAGAACATTACCAGTGATCCACACTGAGGGGTCCCGAATGGGATCAGGGTTGCATGGTCAGCTGTGTCGAACGTAGTGTAACGCGGAAGAGGTGTGGCACAGCAGCCAGGGCAGTCAGGGCGGCTGACTTCGGAACACAGGGGTTCATGGTTTGATCCCCGGCGGCAGGTCAGCCCAGCACCATGCAGAATTCCAGCACCTGCATCCCACACAGACCTACTTGCCTGCTCTTAGCAAGGTTCTTGACTCCAGGTACCCATCAAGCCTCAAACTAACAATCACATCACAATGTGCAACCAAAAAAGAAACAATGGATGTGTTGGTGCAAACCACCAGGCACATCTTGGAAGTTAATGACTTAATGCATGGGTTCAGACACACAGTATCACTGCTCAATCAGCAATGCCAGATGGTGGGTTGTATGCTAATGCACAAATACTTTCATAAATAGGTCCCAATACCCAGAACTGAGTGCTGTAGCAAGTACTGGTCAACACTGGTACAAATTAAGCTGTAGTAGAGGCACGAGTTCCTTAATATACATGCTAATGCTGCATCTAAAGGGAATACGGCCTGGGTTATGTGTGACATGGAGCTATTGGGCTGGTGTGCAGTGGCAATTTCATTGCCAGTAATGCCTAACTATGGTACACATATTGTTCAATTTGCAGATGGACTGTCAACTGATTTTGATAAAGGCTGATTTCATACTTGGATCAAATTTCTGTATTGTATGCTTGGTGTTCGCATTTAGACAGCAATTATGCTTGTGTGTCCTTTTAATCAGGATGTTCTAGGACTAGCCAGAGGCTACGGGTTGGGGTGATGTCATCAGAATGTTAATGCTGGTCTGACTGAAAACTATTGTTGAAGGTGGTTGGTTGAATGTTGGACCAGTGGCACCAAGTCATACATGAATGTGGCGCTGTCAAGGGGAGAGATGGACCTGTTCATCATAGGATCACTGGTGAGCCATCAGTATGCCACCATCATCGACGTTAACAAAGGTGTAATCCCTAATATTTTGACAGAAGAGAAGAGAAGGGTTATCCGAAGATCTCCCTCTGTTCACTGGGTATGGGTGTTTTACTTGGAGATGTCCACATTATAGATTATCAGATTTGTGTTTATTCTTGAGTTTCCTGACACTTACTTCTCAGGACGTTGTTTATCTTGCTCAAGGCGCTACATTTGGCGGAGACCTGCACTGGCTGCATGAAGGGTTGAGAAAGGGTAACAGAGCACAGATTTTAATAATGAAAATAATTATAAATATGTATTTTGATACAAAGAAGTGCTTTTTAACTTTATCATTGAATTATCTCTGCAGACTGGAGCGCGCTAAACATTTCAACCCAAATAAATGAGCTGAAATGTATTACGAAATATAAACCATATCTTATGTGGATAATAAATAATAGAAAGTTGAGGTTAAAATAAATGGAATGTGTTACACCAACACATATGGCATTGGCAGCAATTCTCTAACTATTTGATTAACATTTAGCATTAAATTAAGGTATTAACTCTAGGCATCGTTCAACGTTCAGAGGACAGAGAACTGTGGCAGAGCTCATGTTTTGCCAACCTCATGGGTTCTCGACCTCATTAGAGGCGGGAGAACCGCAGCTTGATCAAGGTAATCATTGGCTGTTGGCAGTTTGCCACAGGGCTGCCAAATTTGATGCAGAAGATGGTCTTTCATGTCTATGATGGGCATCCAGATTTGTATTTTTCCTGTCCAGGGCCACCATGCGAGAAAAATAAACAGTGGCTCCTAAGAACAAAAAGAAAAAGCACTGCACTGCAGGAAGGTATACAGCCTTTACAACGAAACTTTTACAACGAACTACCATTACAACGCAACTTTTACAACGCAAACCATTACAACGCATAGTGCTGGGGGGCGCTCTAGGATAGGGAATAGGTTTAATGTACTATCCAACACCTTCCCTACTATCCACGGGGACTGGAGTTGGATTAGTAAATTAAACTATTCACTATCAGGCGCCCAAAAGCATTATGCGTTTTAATGGTATGCGTTGGAAAACTTGGGATGTAAAGGTAGGCGTTGTAAAAGTATGCGTTGTAACGTCATACATCCCTGCAGGAACATTGTCTTTTTTTAAATTTGTAATGAAGATATAAAGTACTGTTTGAGGGCTCAGGACCAATATCGCTGCCCACCTGGCATGATCTTTTGCTAAACGTAAGTCCTGGAATGAGGGAATTTACTTTTCTGCCGCAATTTCTAAATGTGTGGGTGGTCGAGCTGGCTAGCTGGTTGTCTTACACCTGAGTGGGCCATCTGTATCCCACGTCTATGGTGCTTAATACAGGGACAGAATGGATACAGCAGTTGTGAGCCATAGTTGTTCTCAATATAACCTTTTATGGAAAAAAAATTACAAAGAATATGTTTTGTGGTCATACTTGGGGCAGTATTGAGAACAAAAAGCAGCCCTGCACTCTCCACTACTTTCCTGTCTTCCTTTGGAATCTCTGTCTTGTCTGCTGTCCCAGCTGCCATAAAACTGAAAGAAGGAAACCGAGAAAGCAGCAATACACCTTCAAAAACTACCATCCAGTTACTCCAGACACCATATGGAATGCCCAATGGAATAAATGGCAAATCCTGCCCTGGTCATCCTGGCCGTGTATTAGCCAAGGCCCTTACTCAAAATGTGCAAGTGCTCAGGTCGACTCAGAGAGCGAGCACCCCTCTCGTGTTGATAGTAACAGTGAGAGTTGTGGGAGGAAAGGAGGGAACTGCCTTAGACATGACAGGAAACCTAACCTATGATTAATCAAAAAATATGGGAATCCACTGCCCGGATGGATGGAGGCGATGCGCAGTTATAGCGCCCCTCTACTGGGTAATGAGGAGAACACTTTTATTACTAGTTTGTTCCTTCTGTAGCCAGAGATTTCAATTAGCTTCCTAACAGCATGCGCCCTTTTATTTAGTTCTGGCTTCATTTATGTATAGTTTTAGATAGTCTGAAAAAGAGCCATTAAAATAGCATAACACTTTACACGTAACAAGAGAATCCAACTAGATTAGGTGAAAAGTTAAGTTGCACAAAATGATTAATAAAAATGATTCAACAGCAAACACTTGCTCGAAATCGACCTCCAAATGGGTAACATATAATCATGTGGTTATTGAAGCAGTACAAACAGGCAAGATAAAAGGGCAAACACGCAGAGTAGGTCATGACATTAATTGCAATGTAGTAGTGATCGGGGTACATGCTGAGCGGAGCAGTGGCAGTTCCATGTTGTGTGTCCAGGACTGTTTGTTTGCATTCTGCGTGGGAGGGTGAGACTGCAACTCGCAGGCTCCAGCAGCCTGCACAGGGAGGGGGAGGGCCATGCCCAGCTCTACAAAGCATGCTTACTACTACTGTAGACCGAGCAAGACCCGGCCGCTGCATTGATAATTGGTGGGTTTATGCCGGGCTGGATCCCCTTATTAGTTCAATCAATCAAAATCAATCAGGTCATTTGTAAAGCGCACTACTCACCCGTAGGGTCTCAAGGCGCTGGGAGGGGGGGGTGCCGCTACTGCTCGAACAGCCAAGTCTTGAGCTTCTTCCTGAAGGAGAGGTGGTCTTGGGTCAGGCGCAGATTGGTGGGAAGTGAGTTCCAGGTCTTGGCGGCCAGGTAGGAGAAGGACCTTCCTCCTGTTGTCTCTCTTCGGATGCGGGGGACGGCGGCGAGGGCGTGGTTGGTTGATCTGAGGAGGCGCTTGGGAGTGTAGAAGTTGATCCGGTTGTTGAGGTAGCTCGGGCCTTGGTCGTGTAGGGCTTTGTGCGCGTGGGTGAGGAGACGGAAGGTGATTCTCTTGTTGACCGGGAGCCAGTGCAGATCTCTCAGGTGTCCGGAGATGTGGCTGCGTCGGGGGATGTCGAGGATGAGTCTCGCCGAGGCGTTCTGGATCCGCTGGAGTCTCTTCTGGAGTTTGGCCGTGGTTCCGGCGTAGAGGGCGTTGCCGTAGTCCAGTCGGCTGGTGACGAGGGCTTGGGTGACCGTCTTCCTCGTCTCGGTGGGGATCCACCGGAAGATCTTACGTAGCATGCGCAGGATGTTGAAGCATGACGAGGAGACGGCGTTGACTTGTCTGGTCATGGAGAGGGAGGAGTCCAGGATGAAGCCCAGGTTGCGTGCGTGGTCCGTCGGTTTGGGCGCGGCGCCCAGGGCGGGGGGCCACCAGGAGTCGTCCCAGGCGGAGGGCGTGGAGCCCAGGATGAGGACCTCCGTCTTGTCTGAGTTCAGTTTCAGGCGGCTGGTCGTCATCCATTCGGCTACGTCTCTCATCCCTTCGTGCAGGTTGGCTCTGGCGGTGGCGGGGTCGTTGGTCAGGGAGAGGATCAGCTGGGTGTCGTCGGCGTAGGAGATTATGTTGAGGTTGTGTTGGCGTGCGATGGCCGCGAGGGGGCTCATGTAGATGTTGAAGAGGGTGGGGCTCAGTGAGGATCCTTGTGGGACGCCGCAGATGACTTTGGAGGCCTCTGACTTGTACGGTGGTAGGCGGACTCTTTGTGTTCTTCCGTCGAGGAAGGAGGTGATCCATTCCAGTGCCTTCTCCTGGATTCCGATGTTGCTGAGGCGCTGTACTAGGGTGCGGTGGCAGACAGTGTCGAAAGCCGCGGAGAGGTCCAGGAGGATGAGGGCCGCTGTTTCTCCGTTGTCCATCAGAGTTCGAAGGTCGTCGGTGGCGGCGATGAGGGCGGTCTCGGTGCTGTGGTTCGCTCGGAAGCCGGACTGTGAGGGGTCGAGGGATCCATTCGTCTCGAGGAAGGCGGCCAGCTGTTTGTTGACGGTCTTCTCGATGACTTTGGCCGGGAACGGGAGGAGCGAGATGGGACGGTAGTTCTTGAGGTCGGTGGGGTCTGCTGTGGGTTTCTTGAGGAGAGCGCTGAGTTCGGCGTGCTTCCAGCTCTCAGGGAAGGTGGCGGAGTCGAAGGAGGTGTTGATGATGTCCCGTAGGTGGGGTGCGATGGCAGCGTCGGCCTTGTTGAAGACGTGGTGAGGGCAGGGGTCAGTCGGAGATCCGGAATGGATGGAGTTCATCGTGCGGATGGTGTCTTCGGTGCTGATCGGGGTCCAGGTGCGGAGGGTGGTGGTGGGTGGCGTCGTTGCGGTTGTGGCTTGCGTTGGTTGGTTGTTGAAGCTGTTGTGTATGTCCGTGATCTTGTTGTGGAAGAAGGACGCGAGGGAGTTGCAGAGTTCTTGCGACGGGGTGATGTCATTGTTTCCGGCGTTGGGGTTGGATAGCTCTTTCACGATGTTGAAGAGTTCCTTGCAGTTGTGTGCGTTGTTGTCCAGCCGGTCCTTGTATGCATTTTTCTTGGTGGCGCGGATCAGTTGGTGGTGCTTCCGGGTGGCGAGCTTGAGGGTGGTCATGTTGTCAGTCGTTGGTTCCCTTCTCCAGGCTTTCTCGAGGGCTCGGCAGTTCTTCTTGGAGCTCTTGAGTTCGTCGGTGAACCATGGTGTTTTCCTGCTGCAGGATCTGCTGGGTGGGGTTCTCAGAGGGGCGAGTTCGTCCGCGCAGTCGTTGATCCATTTCGTGAGGTTGTCGGCGGCCTGGCTGGGGTTCGCTGAGTTGGCGGGAGGGTGCTGGCTCAGGGAAGCGGTGAGCTGGTCGGCTGTGATCTTGTTCCAGCATCTTCGAGCGACCTGTTGCTGGTGGTGGTGGATCGTCGTTCTTTTGAAGGTGAAGTGGACGCAGCTGTGGTCCGTCCAGTGGAGTTCTGTGGCGTGGCTGAAGGTGACGTCTTTGCTGGATGAGAAGACGGCGTCGAGTGTGTGTCCGGCGAGGTGGGTGGGGGTGGTCACCAGTTGCTTGAGTCCGAGGTTGTCGAGGTTGTCGAGCAGGCAGATGGTGTTGCGGTCGTTGTTGTTCTCCAGGTGGAAGTTGAGGTCCCCCAGGAGGATGTAGTCGGCGGAGGGGAGAGCGTGCGGGCTGACGAAGTCGGCGATGTCCTCGCTGAATCGTGTGCGTGGTCCCGGGGGTCGGTAGATCAGGGTGCCTCTGAGGGTGGTGGTCGGGTTGGTGTGGATCTGGAAGTGCAGGTGTTCAGCGGTGGTGAGGGTGTCATCGGTGTTGGTAGTGATGCGGATGGTGTCTCTGTGGATGATGGCGATGCCTCCTCCGGTCTGGTTGTCGCGGTCCCTCCGGGTGATCTTGTAGCCCTCTGGGATGGCGATGGCGATGTCTGGGGCTGAGGAGGCGTTCATCCAGGTCTCGGTGATGAAGGCAACGTCGGGGACGGTGGTGTCGAGCAGGTTCCAGAGTTCTACGGCGTGTCTGTGGACGGAACGGGTGTTGAGCAGGATACACTTGAGGTGGGTGCTGCTGGAGTTCGGCTTGGCGGGTGCAGGGAAGGTCCGGATGCAGGTGAACTTGCAGGCGTGGCAGCTGAAGGGTCCGTGGGTGTGCTTCGGGGCGGCTCGGTGACATCCTGGGATGCGGCCGGTGTTGAGTGCGTTGAGGTCGGCGGCGCTGTAGGTTCGTCGGGTCGGCTTCCGTCGGTGGGGGCCAGGGGTCCTGGCACTGGGCGCGGTCCAGGCGCGGACGGGCGCAGACGGGCTTACCTTTGGCGCGCCTTCGGCGCACAATCGGCGCGCCCGCTGCGCGTCAACGCTGCGCGTTCGCACGGTCGCCATTTAAGGCGAAGTGCGCGGGTGGGCGGGGCAGCTGGGAGGCGGGAGCGGGGAGGGATACAGAAGAGAAGAAAGGGGCGTGGCCAAGCGGCGGTGGCGGGAAGGGAGGGTGGAGGGCGGCGGGAAACACGAAGGGAAACAAAACAGGCGCAAATCAGCAACAAAACAAGGGGTGTGAGGGGGAAAGATACCAGGAACACGGAGAAACTAGACAAGCACAACAATTAGTCAAAACAGGCAAATGCGGAGGAAAAAAAGGAAATGCACGGAGTTTTAAGGCGAAAAAAAAAAAAACAGGCACAAATGTTAGGCAAAAACAACCCTACTGCAGGGGCAGCCGGCAGCCGGCAAAACGAGGCAGTAGCGAGGCAGAGGGCGGGCAGGGGCACACACAGCAGCTGGTGGCCGTGCGGCGCGGGGGTGTCCCACAAGTGGGTCACACTCACCTGCGTCGCACGGTCGCCATTTAAGGCCAAGTGCGCGGGTGGGCGGGGCAGCTGGGAGGCGGGAGCGGGGAGGGATACAGAAGAGAAGAAAGGGGCGTGGCCAAGCGGCGGTGGCGGGAAGGGAGGGTGGAGGGCGGCGGGAAACACGAAGGGAAACAAAACAGGCGCAAATCAGCAACAAAACAAGGGGTGTGAGGGGGAAAGATACCAGGAACACGGAGAAACTAGACAAGCACAACAATTAGTCAAAACAGGCAAATGCGGAGGAAAAAAAGGAAATGCACGGAGTTTTAAGGCGAAAAAAAAAAAAAAAAACAGGCACAAATGTTAGGCAAAAACAACCCTACTGCAGGGGCAGCCGGCAGCCGGCAAAACGAGGCAGTAGCGAGGCAGAGGGCGGGCAGGGGCACACACAGCAGCTGGTGGCCGTGCGGCGCGGGGGTGTCCCACAAGTGGGTTATCTTCAGGGTTGTGTCCCCTGTGGTGGTGGAGAAGAGAAAATCTTAAGAAATGATTTCTGAGGATCTAGACCACTCATCCACCTCTTCTATTGAGCTGTTTGTGATTTCATAGAAAAAGCATTTCATGGAATAAGAATACTGAGAAACCATTTTATCTAAACTGTTTAATGGACATTTTCAGAATTAATGACATTTTCCTTGTCATAAAAATCAATTCATAAAATGTCAATTTGGTCGAAATTGGTTTTTAAATGCTAATTTTGTAAGTGTAAATGCAAAGGTTGCAGGTCTTACTTTCAGAAACAATTTTGTCGAAGATATTCATTTCAGTGCTTTACTTCAGGGCACATTATTTCATACGTGTTAGACCGGACACTCTTGGCTTGGTTTCCCCTGACTTTTTTTTCTTCTGACTTTCTGCTTTGCAGACCGTTTTTTTTTTTTGCTTACTTTAGGACTCTGGGCACTTTACCATTGCTAACCAGTGCTAAAGTTCATATGTTCTCTGCTTTAAACATGGCAACATTGGCTTATCCAAAACTGGCATATTTAATTTACTTATAAGTCCCTAGTAAAGTGCTCTACAAGTTCCCAAGGCCTGTAAATGTAATGCTACTAAAGGCCTGGAGAACTGACTCTGCCACCCAGTTTAGTAGACCATTAAAAATGTCTCAGGACTGCCATTGAAGAGTCTGTATGTGCAGTTTAAACTGTCATGTCGACCTGGCAAGTTAACCATCTTGCCAGGTCCAAACCTTCATTTTCCATATATATAAGTCACTCCTAAGGTAATCCCTGGACAGCCTAAGAGCAGGGTGCAGCGTGTTTAAAAAGCAGGTCTTGTACTATTTAGTTTACATGTTTTAGTAGTGAAAAACTCTTATATTTGTTTTGTACTACTGCAAGGCCTATCTCTTCCATAGGTTAACATTGGGATTATCCTATTACATCTTATAAGTGTACTTCCCATTTGGGAAGAAATGGGACCCCCAAGTTTGGTGTCTCTGGAATCACAATTGAAAATCCTAATTTATGGTGCAGTTAGATTTCAAATTGTAATTCAAATTGTAATTCCTACCACTTTAGAAAGTTGACATTTATATACTTTAACCATCTGGTGCCTTCTGCCTGTCTCCGAATACATGTCTGGGTTGGGTGACAGATAAGCTTTGTGAATTCCCTCTAGACAGCCACACACAAAGGGAGCTTGGGTGTGACTGATGGGCCATATACTTCCTGATGGACATCCTAGGCATTATAGGAGGGAGGAGCTGACACTTACACCTCAATAGGCTGTGTCCTTCCCCACACCCTGATATAGTGAGTTTGGAGCCAGGGCAGGAAGGGCAGGGACTATCTGCACTTCAAACACCCCTCTTTGAAGTCTCCTCCACTTAAAAAGGCACAACTGGGTATAAGTACTGGACCCCAGACACCATCCACTCAGTACACTTCTGAACCTTTGGATACTCTGCCAGGAGGAAGGACTGCTGTGCTGCTGAAAGGGCTGTTGCTCTGCTGGTCTCTGCTGGACTCTGCAGGACTCCTGCTCTGCTATGCTGACGTGTTGCCCTCCCTGCCTGGGAGTGCGAATGACTGGAGCTTTTTTCTCCACAACCCAGAACCAAAGTGATATCAAGTGCTTTCCTGGCTTGCCTCCTGTTAGAAGTCTCAGGGACTTACAACTTCCAGCTCACCTGCAAAAGCACCTGGACATTTGAGATGCTTGCCCTGCCAAGTGGTGCCAATCCAGTTCTGGGCCCTTGGAAGTGGATATAAAGTGCTAAAATGAACAAAATCCACACATCGCCATAATTGCAGGCTTGGACCCAGAGCATCTCCTTCACCGCGGATGCATCGCCCCTGCCACATGGATGACGATAGTGCATCGCTGATGGCACGTCACCTCCAGTTCCTTATGCATCCTTGAACGGCTCGACGATGACGCATCAGCTATATCTTGGGGCCCTGTGACGACACATCTCCGACTTGTGCCGTTCTTGTTTTAATATCAGAGAAAACAGCAGTAACAATGGGCCAGTGCTTAATTTGAGCCAACTGTTTCCGGTGCTCGGCACATGACTTAATTGCCAGAACCTGCACTTATGACAGCTGACATGTTGTGGCGCTATTTGTGCATATTACAGATGAGCAGAAAAACAGTTGTTCCTTAATTCAATATACGTTAAAAACAACTAATATCTGCTACCCAAACCATTCTTAAATCTTTTGGCACCTTGAACAACCTGAATTATCATACTTGTAGCAGTGTGATGGTTAGTAGTTGTGTAAGTACAGTGGCAATGTGTAGTATAAATAGGGGTGGCCTCCTGACGAGGGCCACAGCATTAAATTATTTTATTTGACAAATTTAGCACTACAATCTGCCCAGCTGGCCCTTAAGTAGGCCCACAAACTGCTTAAAAACCGGCCCACAGACTGATCCGTGAAGACCAGCCCAGTCTGACCCTAGTAGGAGGCACAGAAAAGGACAGCAGGAGGCAGAAAAAGAGCAGCTTGAGGCACATAAAGGGTAGTGAAAGGTACACTTTGAACAGTGAGAGACACACAAGGAGACAACAAAACTGAAAGAACAAAAAACACATGAAATATTGATACGAAAGACAGTAAGGAACATAATAAGGACAGTAAGAAACATAAGCACACAAAGGGGCAACAGAAGACAGGAAAGGACTAGCAATCATTTGAAAATGGAGTGCAAGAGACATCAATGTTCCAGTGAGTGACAGGAAAGGGCCAGCAAGAGACACATGAAGCACTAGTAAGGATCATAAAAGAGATCCACAAGGGTCCGCAAGTGACACATATAGAACAGTGAGGCACAACCGAAGACGAGATAAGTTGACAACCGTAGATATGCTAAAGTACTATTATGGGAAAGGAGGACAATCAGGAGTTAAAGGAGTTCCAAAAATACCCATATTTCCAAAGAATGATTCAAATATTGATTTGCCCGGAGGAGGGTGGGGGGGATCTGGACTTCAGTCATGTAACTCGCCTGTGTGGATCAATGTTTGTGGGTTAAGGGGGTTGGGGTTTTGAAAGAACACTCAACTCCTGTGTTTATGCCCATACATGGGACCTTCGACTGCTCACAGCGCACTGGCTCCACTCGTGGTTGGCTACACTCTCCTCTCTAGCTTAAGATCTGCTGCACTCAGTGGCTCAGCTGGCCATGTCTCTGTGCAGTGCCGCTGGCACCATCCATGCTGCCTTTGCATATGGGGTTCATAGACACCAGGGTGATATATCCACTGGTCCTGGTTCCGTTTGCAGCATCTGGTGCCAATGGTTTCTCAGTCATCTGAGTGGGGATTTCATAGTCCGTGGTGTGAACAGCTGAAGTCTGAGTTCTGTCACCATCTGAGAGCAGGCAGTGCGGTTTTGGATAGTGGTGTGAAGTGGGTGGCATTGGGCTGAACTATTAGCAGCACTACCACAGGTGCACCGTCTGTTGCCAGCTCCCATGAGCCCCCACATGCACCGCTTGAATACGAGGCTGTCGCAAAGTGTGCCCTGGCCAGAAAAAGTGCCTTCTGGCCGGACATCAGAGTGCTGTACATGCCTTGGCAGTGCCCAGAAAGTCATCCCAAGGCGTGATGTGCATGAAGGATGACTGACTAGCGGCAACAGTGGATGCATTGGTCGGTACTTTCCGTGTGAACAATGCAAAAGGCAGGAGGAAACATTACTTTTGACAGCAGCCCGGAGTGGGATGTAGGAGAGGAAAGTGCTGTCTCCACTGACCGAAGCGTCAGATTTTCAAAGCATGCAGCACGGAGCACCGACTCTATGTTGTTAGAGGGATTTGCAGAACAGGAAAATGTTTTATTCTGGTGCAATTGGCAACATGACATATTGTGTCTGTCCAAGTATAGCAAATTGCCAGCCACAAATGAACGCCAGGCTTATCATTTGAGCATTTGTGTGCATTTTCCACAGCAGCTCTGTGCTCTTACAGTGCTTATTAGATTAGAGACTGCCAGTTCAAGTTAATGCACAGCTAAAAAGCATAATGGGAACTACTTTTTTGGACCAACACCAAGGCAAACTGATGGGAGATAATCTTAACCTCATCGCTGCTAGAGAGTTTCCCCTGCTGTGCTGGACAGCTATAAAAACGGGTGTGGTCATAACGAGCTAAGCTCGTCATGAGCACCTGAGAGGTATATGCCATGACGAGCTCAGCTCGTCATGAGCATGGAAGGGGTTAACATCCCTAAAATGCTATACACAGGTCCAAAGCATGGTGTTCAACTCAGTGGCTCAACATCAGCCCTCTAAGCCCCTATGGTGCGGTGGGTCCCGAACTCTATGGGCCCCCTCTTGCACTGTGCATTGGCGGCAGGCTCCAGGCCTGAGAGCTCCTGACTGGGTCCCCTCAAGTTTCGTTATGCCACTGGTCCAACTCAATGAGCCAGCACCTGAAGGAGTTTCACCCAAATCAGCCAGTAAGGAGGACTGACCAAAAGCCCTCCTTCTGTATGGACCGGTGAATGTGTTGTGTGTCGGTGTGTAGTTCTGTTTGGGGGGTGTAGAAGTGGCAATAGATGATTCTGTAGCCTGTCATTCCAGATTATTAATAGTGTTTAGGAGTTATTAGACTGGAGTTGAGACCTCAGCTATGCCGCTCTTTGTTTAGGTTTCACCCAGTGGTGGCTGGTATTTAAAGGCAGTTGGGGCGGATCACAGGGACGGGAGTGGGGTGGTGGACGTAATGAAATATATACCTACCTGTCTGCTGCTGCTGCCCGCCATCACCGCCGCCTCCTCATGGTCCTCTTCCAGGGCAGGATGCACCCGGCTCTCAGCTTCCCAATGGCTAATGGATTGGTGCTCAGCCAGAGAATGGGAGGCTGGGCATGTTCTCTGTGCAGGCTATAATGCAGCCTGCATTGAGAACATGCAAAGGGCGCATGATTGTTTGGCAGGCCCCAGAGGGCTGGCCAAACATTCATGCGCACTTTAGGGAGTGCAAACCCTCTTCCCCACCCCTGCTCTGTCAGCAGAGCAGCCCCGCACCGCCGACAAAGCTGCTGCAACAAGGAAAAAAAATATTATAATAACTTAGCGTTATTATCACTTCATATTTCCTTTAGTGACACTGCTTGAAAACAGTGGTGTGGGCTCCTTCACCTTATCATGCACTCACTTTTCTCACCTACTGTAACCGATACTCGAAATGGAAATATAGAAGTGCAGGTACCCACTATTTAAAGTACCAGTTTGCTCCTGAGAATTGCAGGTGTTCTCCCATTTAAATGTATTGCAGCAGTGCAGGGTAGTGCAGGTACTCTTTCTTTCAAGTTAAAGAAGTGCAGGTACTCAGTACCGTCAGTTCCTGCCCATTTAAAGCACTGACTATAGCACGCTCCAAACAAAACTTTGCCTGAACAATCACCGCTCATGCTGATTGCCTGAGAAAACGATCTTTTGCAGTGTGTACGAAGCAGTTGCCGGGGCAACAGATGACGGTTGTTATCTTTCAGTTTCTAATTGTTTTGATTGCTTTTCAGAGCTCCGGTTTGTAACAAAAAAGAGAATTGTTTAAGCTTTCTCTGCTTGGGCTTGGAACAGAAACAGTTCTCCAGCTTCAAACCAGTAAAACCCTTTAATGCGAATGCTGATAAGTACTTTGGCAGTGAACACATACGTTTGTCACAAGAAGGGAACAGCAGTGATTTTGTCAGGAAAAGCCGATAATTTCTCTGTACTTTTTGGCAGTGGGAAAAGTTACATTTTATTCTAAATTTGTTTAACACTGCTGCTTGGTAGAAGATACGCCAAATTCTAACCGTCAAAGATAATTCCAATAGCATGTTATAGGCACTGTAATGCCCTATAGTGGAACCAGAATTCTATACATGTGACTGACTGTATTTCACTACCCCTCTTCGAAGAATGCATCTTTTATCTCTAATCCTTATTCCCTAGTTGAGCTATTTCTGTGATGTTAGTGTTCAAAATGTCATAATGGTGGATGGACGGTGAGTGCTGCGGTATTGAAGAGCTGTTTCTTGCTTCGTTTTTTTAACTTATTTCTGTTTGCATAATAAATCCACACAGTAGACCTGAAGATTGTGTCGAATGACAATACAAAAGTCAGGGGAAATATGTTATGGCTCATGCTGTTGCTTTGCTCCTCTGTCTAAGCACCTGGAAGCATTGAGGATTTAGCTATTAAGATGTAATTCACACTGATACTGACATTGAGACTCTACTCTTCCAATCAGCTGGTAGCACAATGATTCACTGATAGCTGGGGATTATCACAAATGCGGTGCAGCTGAGACTTTAGAGAGGCCCACTGATGCCCTACCCCAGAGGAGCCTTAGTGTTGAATTCTCCCTCACCCCCTTACAGATGTTGGGGTCTATTCTGGGAGAAAGAAATGGCACTGCAGTATGGTGGGAGCTTGGTATGCCTCTAACATCTTCATGTGATGGTTGGCTTATGGGACACAGCCATCCCTGCAGGCTTACTGGCAAATAACTATTTTTGTTTTTCAGCAGAGTACTAGGAACCATGACCCAGCAGAACTGTTTTGGGTCTTTTAAAGAACTCCTTGCTCTTTTTGCTCCCCTCCCCCTCATTTGTCTGGTGAGGACCCTGCACACCCTTGTGGCGATTCCCCCTTCACACCCTTGTGGTGATCCCCTCCAGATACCTTCCTTTGGACCTTGGTGCTGACCCAGCAGTCTGCCTCCTTAGCAAGTTCTCTGGGGTCAGTGAGCTTACTAACAACAAGATGTTGGTGCAGATCTGGAAAGCAAAGACTGAACATATGCTCTGTAGCAAACAAATAATGCAGCCCCTGATAAGCTTTCACTTTACTGCCCCTCGCCCACCCATCCAGTGCCCTGCAAAAAGAATCCACACAATCCACCCAGGTCTGTTGGGAAATCTTCTGTCTATCCCTGAATTATTGTTTCTATTTTTCTGGGGTTAGACCAAACTTTCTGATTAGGGCCTCCTTTATGGCGGGGGGGGGATACTTCATCCTGTCACTCCCATCTTGGGCCAGAAGAGTGTCCCTCCCTTCATTAGGGATATGCCTCCAAATCCTAGCCCTCCAATCTGCTCGGGGACCTTGTGCATTTGGAGTGCAATTTCATAGACCTTAAACCATGTGTCTGTGTCATCTCCCACCACAGAATCAGACACCAAACACTTAGGTTTGTGGACCCTCCTGCCAGAAGGCACACAAGAAATGCTGCCACCATCACTGCTGGACTCCACCTGCCTGGCCTCGATATCCAGGTCATCATCTTGCTCTCCTTAATAGCTAGTGTATTTTGGCTCTCCTCCTTCTCCATGGCAAGCCTTTTCTCCTATAAGACCGGTTTCTTTTCTTGCAAGGACTTCTCCCTCTCCAAGTTGAGCTTAGACAGCTCCAATTTAAACGTTCTCTCCTCCCTCTTGTTCTCCAACTCTTTTGGGGAAAGACCTTTGGATGACACACTGCTCCCTGCTCTGGAAGGGCCCCCCATTCCAAGTAGTGAGTTGCCCTCCTCCTCAACAGACAGCAGCCCAAGGCCTCCTCCTAGACCTTGGTCCAAATTATCCTCCTTATCTAGCTCTTCCTTACCTGCACCCTCCTCTGGGGTGCCATCTAACACTGCATGAGCTTCAGACTAGGCTGTCAACACCTTTTGTAGCTCCACCATGGGAAGGTTTTTCTGGTGGCGGTATAGATAGCTCAGGTTAAAGCAGGAGAAACAGAGCAGTTTCAGTAAGAAGAAATACCAGGAAAAAAAAGTAAAAAGTAACAAGCATTTGCAATGCAATCGGTCTCGAATTTGCGAGAGTTTAAGCTATTGGCATTGTAAATACTGCCTTTTATTTATGTGTTTTCAAAACCAACACATATATAAAAGGCATTGTCATTTCAAATGCCAATAGCGCACACTCTCGCAAATGTGAGACCACTTTCATAGTGGATGCATCCCTTTCTTCAGACGCTTCTGCCGTATTCAGGTTACAGCGAGCCGCATCTAAAGAAAGGGGGGTGGCCACCATTAAAGTGCAAGCAAGTCATGGGGCGTTTTTACCCCCCTCAAAAAACATTTGTTCACAAACAATTTTTTTTCATTCATCTGAAGTTTATATCTGAAATATGCATGCTCCCAGCGTGACCACCTCTTTTTAAAATTGAAAACCTAATCGCTAACTGTAACCTGAAAATAAGCTTGGCAGAGGAGCTCTGCCTGGCCGGTCAGGGCAGACCAACATATTTTGGAAGGGGTGGCGAGCAGGGTGAAGAACCGGGTCAGAACCCAGCGGCGCCAGGGGCACGCCCTAAGTCTTCGGATTCACCTGTCCTGGTATGCAGAGACACGGAATACTTCTGGGTGGCGTCAGAGACCAAGTTTATTAGCTGCAGCTAGTAACAGAAATCCCAACAATACATCACAATGTATATTCCTAGGAGACTGTTCAAATTACTAAGGAAAGACATCTCCTTTTATACACCATATTCTCATTATAAATGTACACCGACTGCGCAAAATTCTAACCAATAGGGCACATTTTCTAACTGAGTATCACATTAACAAAAACCCAATTTACAGTAACCCAACCCAAAAGTTAATTATTAGGAATGTCCCAAATTCAATCTTTGCAAGCCGGACAAATTTATAATTGAAAAGCACAACCCATGTAATATCAGAACATAAAGGAAACAGTAATAGATGCTGAACATGATAAAATATGTGCAAGGAAACTAAAGGTTAATGAGGTCCTGAACATTAAGTGGCAATCTTAGACAAGGATCAAACCAAGGGAAATTGGCTTTGCGAGGCCAGGTTCAGGTGAAGAGGTCAGTTTCTCTGCAGTTCTTTCAGAGTCGAAAGAAACCTAATTAATGTATACATGAACTCAGAAGGCCAGGCCACTTGTTCGCCGGGCCTCTTTCACAGGCCTACGTGAGGGCAACACAAAATGGAGTCGGCTCGAGAATTACAGAACCTCAGACCCTCCTTTTGCGATTACGTAGGCAATAACCTAAACTCATGTTAATCTGAATCTAGGTCCATATCAATCTTCATTAGGTCATCTAAGTGTTGCTGTAGCATCATCCTATTATTCTCTACTTCTCTCTGGACAGGTCTCCTAACGCACATAGTAGCACAAAGACTAAAAATGGCAGGACCACACTGGATGCAAAGACAACAAGAGAAAAGGATGGCCAAAATCATACCAAGGAATGTCAAAATCTTCCATCCCCATTTAGACAGCAATTCCCAAAACCATCCCGTCAATGACCAGTCTCCTTCGTCTACATGGATAGACTCAGAGATCTTATGTAACCTAGAGATGGCTTGGTACACTGTAGGAGCATTATGTGGTACATAAATGCAACAACTAGATCCGATCAATTTGCATACTCCACCTCGATCTGCAAGTATGACGTCTAAAACCATACGATTCTGCAACGTCATAAGGCGGTCTGCTTGAAGCTCAGCTGTAACATTACTAAGAGAACCTGCTGTCTCATTAATAGTAGCTTCAACAACGCGGACAAGCTGTCGAATATGCCTACTATTGATCATAGGACCCCAAAAGGGCAGGAAACCCTTGAAGAAATCTCCTGCTTCTTGTCCTGCAGTATCTTCCTTATCGAAGACCCCTCTACCATATCTCGTTCTATGATAGTCCGGAGCCGTAGTATATGTAGGGGGAAGCAAAAACGCCACATAACATGTACCTGAAAAATCAGGTGTCAACCATGTATAGGCTCTGTCGTGACAAACAAAATATGTGCCTTTAGCTGGTCCGAACGGTGGAGAAGTCTGGGACGAATAGACATAGGTGTGAACACACACACTCTTACCCAGATGAGCTTTCGGATTTCGACCGGTGCCTTGCAAACAAAAATAACCTTGATGGGGCACAATCCAAATCGGGGGAGACCTTTTTCGTCTCTCCTTCTCAGTCAAGCTGGTACTATATCCGGTCAAATTCCAACCAACATAAGCCTGCATCTCATCCTTAGGGATAGCATTATATGCATCGATATCTCGGATCATATCTACTATTCCCTTTATCAAGGCACTATTGCTGGAGTTATCCTTAAGGGAACGTGAAGGGCGTATCTCATTTGCATAGATAAACATAGTTTGTAAAGCCCACACAGACCCATTAAAAGAAAAAGGCAAAACCAAATATGGCATACCCTTATCGGTCGTATGCGGCATAAGACCACAAACCCAACAGTTAGTGGTATTCACTACTAACTGATGCTGATGCAACAACTGTATGAACGAGTTGTTGGCAAATTCTGACCTCCATGTCTGTTCATGTTCAGGCAATGTATAGAACTGATGCAAAGAAACAGTAGTGTAAGAAAGCATAGGTTGGGAAGTGGGTGCAAACGTCTGTTGTGTAGCATAGACAATCCATACCACATAAGCTATCGTAATACTTAAAAACATTAAAAAACATGATATTATAAAACATTTGCTACGTATCAATGTACAGAATTTCATTTTAAGGTCTATTTTCTCAACATCTCTCTCAGGTACAAAAGACTCCATCCTCTAACGTGCTGCTCGCGGCAATTTTCCTTCTTCACTCAAGTGTGCGTCCAGGCGTCCTAGACAACCTAGAACCACAGACCTTTCGTCAATACGCGGTTCACCCCTTAAGTCTTATTATTATTATTATTATTATTATTATGAAACTTATAATGCGCTCGGCTTACCCAGGGGCATCCCGGCGCAACAGACCACAGAAACGAAGAAGACTCAGCTAACACTACCGAGGAAACAAATGAGTCTTAAGCAGCTTCCTAAATGGTAGGATCTGGGATTCTGAGCGGATCTTAAGGGGCAGAGAGTTCCAAAGGGAGGCTACCTGCACAGAGAAACGCCTGCCCCCCGACCGAGCTCTTCTTACTCTCGCTGACTGCAGAAGATGTTTTTGCTCCGAGCGCAACAGACGCGAGGGTTTGTAGGGACGGGCCATGTTTGCAAGAATGGGAGGGCCTTTACCATATAAAATTTTATGAGCCGTACAAAGCGCTTTAAATTTCACCCGCTCCTTCATGGGGAGCCAGTGAAGCGCTTTAAGGGCCGGAGCAGCAGACTGCCTTCTGGGGACATCCATAAGGACTCGCGCAGCTGCATTTTGCACCTGTTGGAGGATTTTAAGGGTAGCTCTTATACCACGACCCTGCAGCTGAACCCGGATGGTGGTTCGAAAAAGCAAAAAGAAAAATAGTCTCTTGTCTGAAAGAGCACAATACACAAAAAAAAATACTTTATTTGTCCTTTTTTAGACCTCGGCCTTATAACTATAATGTTCTTTATTTGGCACAGTTTGATCCTGAAAAAGAATCTCCGGATGCGTAGTGTCCAGTCTCAAATGCGGCGGCACAGCTTCTTGCAAAATTACATCATCCGCACGTTCCGACTGAGTCCATTTCAAACGAGCATCACTAAAAGGCACAAATCTCGGGACATTTTCAGTCTCAGAATCGGCAACACCTTCCCGGACCCACTGATCATACGGTAAGGGCAGAGGTATCATTTTCGTGTGGGTGGCATGCACCCAACTCTTTTTCCCGAAGACTTTCACAGCGGTCCTCGTTGCTAGCAGCACTTGATAAGGACCAGTCCACCTCGGCTGTAGGTTCTTGGACCTCTGGAAGTTCCTGATCAGAATCCAGTCGCCGGGTTGGATCGCATGTCCTGCGTCAACAGAAGCTGAAGGTAAGGTATCATGAACCTGTTGGTGAAGAACACGCAATTTAGCAGTCAAATCATGTAAATAGTCAACCAACATAGGGTACTCAATATCGCTGTATTCTCTTGGCCTCGGCACACCCCAAACATTCGCCGGGCGTCCAAAAACAATCTCGTATGGGCTAAGTCCCACGCGAGAATGTATTGTCGTTCTTGTGGATAAAAGTGCCAATGGTAGAGCATCGGGCCATGTGAGACCAGAGCTCGCTTGAACCTTGGCCAACTTCAGCTTTAACGTGCCGTTATAGCACTCGACCAGGCCTGCTGACTGGGGGTGATTCGCTGCGTGAAACTTCTGTTTAATTCCCAAACCCGAACACACTTTCTGCATAATCTGACCCACGAATTCACGTCCGTTATCACTCCAGACCATCCTAGGCAATCCATACCTCGGGAAAAACTCTTTGAGAAAAACCTTGGCTCTAGACAAGGCAGTATTATCCTTCAGGGGGTAGGCCTCTATCCATCTGGAAAAGGCACAAACAACCACAAGGACATACTTCAAGTTATTGCATCTTTCCATATGAATGTAGTCTATCTGCAACACCTCGAACAGATACGTTGGAGGAGCAAAATGACCAGCTGGAGTTGGGGTTCCCTTGCCAGGATTATGCATCAAGCAAATCATACAGTGTTTAACCAAATTCTCAGCACATTTGGGAATTCCACTATTCTGCCATACCGGAGCCAACAACTTGCATATCCCTTTTGAGCTGATGTGAGCCATCCCATGAGCCATAGTAACCACTGGAAGCACATACGCATCTGGCAACAACCATCTCCGATTCTCTGACAACTCAACCCATCAGCCTGTCGAATCCAACATTCCCGTACTCTCTCTCCACGTACTCAATTCTTTCTCAGTAGCTTCTGCCTGAATCATCTTCACACTTTCTATTGTATCTTCACACATTCCTCTTTCCACAACCCATCTTGCAGGACCTGCAATATACATTCGACTCGTCAAATCTCTCGCTGTTTCTCTCGCTACTTCATCCGCAAACGCATTCCCTCGACCCACATCATCTGTAACCTTTTTATGCGCACTACACTTTACAATGGCGATTTGTGTTGGCAAAGTAAGCGATTCAAGAAGCTCACTCACTAATTGGCCATGCTGGATTTTCGTACCATGAGAAGTAAGAAATCCTCTTTCTTCCCACAATCGTCCAAAGCTATGAGCAACGCCAAACGCATACTGGCTATCAGTAAAAACATTCACTCTCTTTCCTTTTGACAACACACACGCTCTAGTCAAGGCTATCAATTCAGCTGCCTGAGCTTAATTCTGTGCAATACGCGCTATTTCAACAATCGTGTGCAAAGTTGTGACAGCATATGCTGCAGTCGTCTCTCCATTTGGAAGCTTAAAGCATGAACCATCTACCCATAGGGTACCATCGGGGTTTGAAAAAGGAGTATCTTTCAAATCAATTCTGTCCTTTGTTTCCTCCTCTGTGCTAAGAACACAATCATGCTGTTCTTGATCATCTGTCTCTACACAAATCGGCAACAATGTAGCTGGATTCAATGTGTTGCACCTCTTAATGTGCACATGACTAGCCAAAAGCGTCAACTCGTAACCTGACAGACGTGCACTGGTAAGATGCTGAGTCTTCGTCCTGTTTAATAAGGTATCCACTGCATGAGGGACCATCACAATCAATGTATTATCCAATACCAAACTAGCAGACTGTCGGATAGAAACAGCTGCTGCTGCCGTAGCTCTTAGGCAACCAGGCAACGCCCTAGCTACCGGATCTAAAGTAGCCGAAAAATACGCACATGGGCGCTGCTTGTCTCCAAACTGTTGTGTCAACACTGACAACGCGCAACCTTCTCTCTCGTGCACATAAAGTGTAAAAGGTTTACTATAGTCAGGGGTACCCAACACCGGAGCAGAACACAATGCATCACGCAATTCAGAAAAACTTTTCTGACATTCATCAGACCAAGGAAGAGGGTGTGGTGTATCTTTGAGAGTAAGTGCCAACAAAGGTTTCGCTAGCAAAGAAAACTTCGGGATCCACTGCCAACAATACGAGGTGATACCCAAGAAAGCACGCACGTCTCTCTGTGTTGATGGTACAGTCATTTGGGCAATCGCTTGAATACACTCTGGGGTCAATCGTCTTCCCTCCTTCGATAAGAGATGACCTAAGTAGGTCACTTCTTGTTGACAATACTGCAACTTGGAAGGGGAAACTTTATGATGAAGGTCAGACAAATGTCGTAGCAAAGAAAGAGTAACCTCTTTACAAATCTCCTCATTATCAGCAGCCACTAGCAGATCATCAACGTACTGGATAAGAGTAGCACCAGAAGGCAAAACAAGAGTATCGAGTTGAGTTTTCAAAGCCTGACTATAAATGGAGGGACTCTCACAATAACCTTGAGGAGCTCGCTTAAACCGGAAGCTGCGGCCTCCTAAAGATAAGCCGAAAATATCCCTACTTTCCTCAGCGATCGGAATACTGAAGAAAGCATTCTTCAGATCAATCACAATCAATCAACCAAGCAGCTGAGGCAGGGACCATAGTCAATAAAGCAGTAATGTCCGGAACAACAGGAAACTGTGGCACAACAATCTTATTGACCTCTCGATGGTCGATCACAAATCGATACACAGGTGGCTGAGAAGAGTCAGTACGCTTAAGAATAGGCAGAACAGGACTGTTACACACATTACCTCTCGTTTCTTCAACCACACCTTTCTCAACCAAATCATAAATAATCGCTAAAAGAGCTCTTTCACCATCACTGGAAATTCTGTACTGAGGAATGCGTGGCAATTTAGCATTTGATTTAAGCGTAACAACGTAGGGTGGAATCTGCAAAAGACCAACATCATTAGGGCCCGTAGCCCAAAGTGTATCAGGGAGAGGACGCAATTCCAGCGGCAGGCAATCCTTAGACAAATACATCGGGGAGATCACTTTCTTACCCAAGGTAGGATGTACTCCCACCGGAGAACAGTATAATGTCGCATGCAATCTTTTCAACAAGTCCAAACCCAACAAATTCTCACCACAACCAGTCGTTAGAATAAGGGGAGCCTCCAATTCACAAGGACCAATAGAAAGGGGCAAAGGACTAGAAACCGGGTTGCTAACTGGGACGCCAGAAAATCCTACCGAAACATTCGTCAAGCCAGACAAAGGTGCGCCAGGGAGTTTAGAGTGCATGATAGAACTCTTTGTTGCACCAGTATCCAAAAGAAAAGTTTCTGCCACACCTGATGTAATCACTTTAACATAATACCCATTCTGGTCTACTGGAACGGACACTACTCCCTCTCTTTGTCCATGGCTGTCCTAACTATCATTAAAACCAGCACTCTCACTTCCAACATAATAATCATCAACGTAGTACTGAGCAGAATAGGCGGTCGGAACATTCTGTCGGTCAAAATAATTTGCAGAATTCTGGGAGGGAAAGGAACGTTCATTCTGAGGAAACGTACCACGTCCCCTACCCCTAGGTACTTGTTGGTAACCACCACGACCTCTCAGACCAGACATACCATTCACACGTTGTAGCAAGACCGGACAACTACTTTTGAAATTACCTTCCTCTCTGCGCACTGATTAGGGCCTAGCGGAAATCGCGGAACAACAGACTCAGGCGTCTGCAATGGTTTCTGAAACTGTGGGGGTTGCTGAAACTGACGCTGATTAGGGGGAGGCGGATAAGCCTGTTGCAAAAGAACTTTTGTTTTTAATTCTTTAGTCTTCTTCTCTACTTTATCCTTCTCATCTTTGTCTCTATTCTCATAGTATTTTGCAGTAGCCAATATCTGGGCCGAAGAAGAAACTGCCCATGAACTCTCAGAGTCCTTTAACTTATTACAAAGTTCGAGGAGTAAATTAAAAACAAATGTATCTACGAACAACCTCTGACCACCTTCTGTACTCATGTCCTGACCACTATGATCAATGAATGTTTCTTCAAACCTAGTGAAGAAATCGGACACACTTTCATCTTTCTTTTGTTTGCATGCTGCTAACTTGTCCCAATTCACCCGCAAAGGAGGCATCATAGTTTTCATTAAATTAATAATCCTACCAGGTAGTTCTGCAACTAAGGGTTCAGGTTTGGCACCTCCTACCTGCCGACCATCTGCAGCAGTAATATTAACCCACGTATCTCCTAACTCTGGCGCGTGATCCTCATGACGGATCTTCGCCCACAAAGGTTGAGGAACTACATTACCCATCAACATATCGATGTCAGCTAAATTCATAACACACGCATCAACTGTCTGAGACAACTCCTTGTACCCTGGAGTACCCTGAACCCTTAGTTGCAGAACTACCTGGTAGGATTATTAACCAGCAGTATTTTTACGGGGGTCAGGCAATGTCTGCTTAAGTGCCAAAACCTCTGCTCTCTTCCAAGGGACATGTACCCACACTCGCTGAAAATGTGCTGGTGCAGCCACAATACCATGAGCGGCATCAGCCAAAACTTCTTCTCTCCATACAGGGGGAACCTCTCGCATAGGATACTGCTTCACTTTTCTCCTAACAGAAGGATCAGGTTCGAACAATGACTGATGTGGAAGTCTAGACCTGAAAGTAAGTATTATCTCTACCGCTACCTCAACATCTGAACCCACTATCGTTCCCTTAGCAAATTCGGACTGAACATTAATCAAGTCCAACGGAATTGGACCCAACTCATTATCTTCCCACTCCTGACGAAGAAAGGTACACATGACATCAAAAACATACCTTTGCTTTGGTGCTTCCCACTGTAGAAAAACATCCATAACCGCTTGTAAACCATACCTGGAAGCATTCGAAACCCATCTACGAGCAAGGAGATCTAACACTGCCCGCTCTTCGGGACCAGCAAGCTGACTGCGTCTCTGCTTACGTTCAGAAACAGGGGTCCTATTCAGTTATCCAAAAAGAGGAGACAAAAGACTAGTGACAGTTTCAGTCATTCTTTGTCGAGCAGAAGGAGAAGAAGCTAACATAAGGACAGGAGACAAAGTAGTCTGAGGAATAGGAGTCATAGGGACAGAAGTAAGAGAAGACGAAGATAAGGCAGTGTAAGTCAAAGGAGTTTGAGGCAAGGCTGGTAACAAAGCTGGCGGCCCTAGAGGGGGCTGCACCGCAGGAGGAAGAACCACTTGTGGAGCAACAAATGGCTGAACAACAGCAGGGGGTTGAACAACAACAGGGGGTGCAACAACTGGAGATAACGGAGGTGCTGTAGCACTCTGCGTATAAGGGGGTGGTAATCTCAGTAGATACGACATCAAAGGATCCTTTTCAGGGTCTTCAGTCACAGTTGAAAGGGGAGGTGGCAAAGCCGGATAACATTTGTCAATGGCCATGCAATGTTGTCTATCTCACACTTCAATCACACGATCTTCTTCATCGTCCTTAAACTGCGTAGCGGCTTGCATTACTGACATATTCCTTTCATTCCCATCTCTTTTCGCTTGCTTAATTTCTCGCTGTTTGGCTTCCTTACGCCAAAGGCGGAAAGAGTCAAACATCACCGGCCGGGCTTTCTTCCTAAATAGCGCAACTTCTAAGTTATCTAAAATCTCTGTTTCAAAACTACCATGTGGGGGCCATCGTAAAACACCGTCCTTCCTAGTGTAGCGGACCCAAACCTCATTAAAGGTAATGGGACCCACGCCATGTTTTTTCGAATAAAGCTCATAAGTTGGAGTTTCAAACGGAGGTATCGGACACGAATCCTCCAATCGGGAATCCCTATTAAGACCACAAACAAACCATTTACCAAGTTTACCAAGACCAGGCATCTTGCTCACTAGTCTGGTTTCAAACTTTAAAGGGTATCAAAAAATGATACACTCGTAAATATACGAACCCCTCGGCTTCGATCACTGCAATGGCCGAATCAAAACCCAAGAAACAAAACAAAGTCGTGGGAGCGACCCACTTTTACTTAACCAAAATGTCTGTCACGCCACCAGAAGACCGTCTAACGTCTCACCTTACAAATCGTCACGCGAGGGTCCAAGACAGGGCGACAGTCAGGGCAGCAGTCCTTCGTAGCCGTCGGAAAGGGGAAGCCTCGCAGAAAAGACCTTCGGTCCACTTTTCGACATGCAGGGGTCGATGGAGTGGGGGCCCTCCTCCAGAGTTTCCTCATGGGGCTTCTCACAATCTTCGGGCTTGGACCGGTACCGCTGAAGTCGCCCCACGTTGGCCGCACCAGTTGAAGAACCGGGTCAGAACCCAGCGGCGCCAGGGGCACGCCCAAAGTCTTCAGATTCACCTTTCTTGGTATATATAGACACGGAACCTTTCTGGGTGGCGTCAGAGACCAAGTTTATTAGCTGCAGCTAGTAACAGAAATCCCAACAATACATCACAATGTATATTCCTAGGAGACTGTTCAAATTACTAAGGCAAGACATCTCCTTTTATACACCATATTCTCATTATAAATGTACACCCACTGCGCAAAATTCTAACCAATAGGGCACATTTTCTAACTGAGTATCACATTAACAAAAACCCAATTTACAGTAACCCAACCCAAAAGTTAATTATTAGAAATATCCCAAATTCAATCTTTGCAAGCCGGACAAATTTATAATTGAAAAGCACAACCCATGTTATGTTAGAACATAAAGGAAACAGTAATAGATGCTGAGCAAGATAAAACATGTGCAAGGAAACTAAAGGTTAACGAGGTTCTGAACATTAAGTGGCAATCTTAGACAAGGATCAAACCAAGGGAAATTGGCTTTGCGAGGCCAGTTTCAGGTGAAGAGGTCAGTTTCTCTGCAGTTCTTTCAGAGTCGAAAGAAACCTAATTAATGTATACATGAACTCAGAAGGCCAAGCCACTTGTTTGCCGGGCCTCTTTCACAGGACTACGTGAGGGCAACACAAAATGGAGTCAGGCTCGAGAATTACATAACCTCAAGGGGGTGGGGAAGTTGAGGCGGGCGAGGGAAGGAAGACGTGTCACCAGGCTAGGTCGCCCCCACGCACTGCTGCCTGCCAGCAAGCCTGCCTGCTGATTGCCGCTTCCTGCTGCCGCTTCTCTTCGGACGACCCAGCCGCCGCTGAGCCGCCCACCTCCAGACTCTTCCTGCCGCTGCCTCCCTGCGGCCCCACCCCCCTCCAGCCCATTCGCCGCCCTGCTCCCGCCACCCAGCTGCTCCTCCCTCCCGGCTCCTTACTTAAGGGGACCGTGTACCTGGAGTAGGGAGCAACCGCTGAGCCTGTCACCAGGCTAGGTCGCCCCCACGCACTGCTGCCTGCCAGCAAGCCTGCCTGCTGATTGCCGCTTCCTGCTGCCGCTTCTCTTCGGACGACCCAGCCGCCGCTGAGCCGCCCACCTCCAGACTCTTCCCGCCACTGCCTCCCTGCGGCCCTGCCCCCCCTCCAGCCCATTTGCCGCCCCGCTCCCGCCACCCAGCTGCTCCTCCCTCCCAGCTCCTTACTTATGATGACCTCAGAGCGACCGCGCAGCGTGCGCGCCGATTGTGCGCCGAAGGCGCGCCAAAGGCAAGCCCGTCTGCGCTCATCCGCGCCTGGACCACACCCAGCGCCAGGACCCCTGGCCCCCGAAGATGCCAGCCAACACGATGGACGTACGGCGCCGCCACCCTCAACGCACTCAAACCCGACCGGAACCCCGCCTGCTACCGAGCCACACCGAAACGCACCCACGGACCCTTCACCTGCCAAGCCTGCAAGTTCACCTGCCTCCGGACCATCACCGCACCCAAAAGGCCAGGCACCAGCAACAACCACCTCAAGTCTCAAGTCACCTCTGGTGGCCCCCTGGCCTGGGCACCACCCCCAAGCCAACAGACCATGCATGAAACCTGGGCTTCATCCTGGACTCCGCCCTCGCAATGACCAGAAAAGTCAACGCCGTATCGTCATCCTGCTTCAACACCCTGAGCATGCTCCGTAAGATCTTCCGATGGATCCCCATCAAACCAGGAAGACGGTCACCCAGGCACACGTCACCAGCCGAATGGACAACGGGAACACCCTCTACGCGGGAACCACTGCCAAACAACAGAAAAGACTTCAACACATACAGAACACCTCCGCACGACTCGTCCTGGACATCCCCGCCACAACCACATCTCCGCCCACCTGAGAGACCTGCACTGGCTCCCCATCAGCAAGAGGATCACGTTCAGACTCCTCACCCACGCACACAAAGCTCTCCATGACCTGGGCCCCAAATACCTCAACAACCGCCTCACTTTCTACACGCCCACCCGCCAGCTGCGATCGACCTGCCTCGCCCTCGCCACCGTACCACGCATCCGCAGAGCCACCGCCGGAGGAAGATCCTTCTCCTACCTGGCGGCCAAGACATGGAACTCCCTCCCCATCCACCTACGGCTGACCCAGGACCATCTCTCCTTCAGGAAGCAACTCAAGACCTGGCTTTCCGAGCAGTAATGGACCCCCCCCCAGTGCCTTGAGACCCTTCCGGGTGAGTAGCGCGCTTTACAAATTGTTCTGATTGATTGATTGAGTGATTGATTGAGTGTTGAGAGGGTGAAGGAAGGAAGGACAAAGGTTAAAAGGGCACCTGTGATTAGAAGAGGAAGATCAGTGTGAGCAGGAAGAAAGCGGAGATGAGAATTTGAGGCAGGGGGTACAATGAGCACCCCTATGGATGAAGGACGTGGATGAGAGCCATAAAGGGAGTCGTCATTGCCAGATTCGGGGGAGGGGGGAATATATAGACAAGAGTGGAGGGAAGAAAGGTTGAGAATAATATACTGGAATGAGCAGATCGGTTTGCCCAAGTAAAGGAAACAAGGTGAAACCTCTGCTAGTTGTGGGATATCGACTCTGTGAGATAATGAGAGCGCCCCTCAGTTACATACTATAACCTATTTGATTGGACGCTAATGCGCCGTTATTCCAGCCCGGTTGGCATATGTCTAAGCACCCATTGCATTCTGGGAGATGTGACCTTTCCTTACTTTGATATAACCAATCGCGCCAAAGCAGCTGATCTCGAGCGACATGTGAATGAAAGCTCGGGTGATGGAAATGGGATCTGCTGGTAACATACAGCCATCTGGTCACCACATCTGTGCTTCGAAGCTGCCACTTATGGAGGGCTAACTTTTCCTTGATTCTGAATACAGTTCAATTAGTTGATGTGCTTTTCCGTAATATTCATGCCAAGGGCAATGACGCTTATGAAGTCAGAATTTTCTTACCCAACTGGGACAGCGCACTCCACTCATAAAAAGCTCCCACTCCTGTCCATCGAAAGCGCTACAGCATGTTCTCGGTAGTGTGAAACGCTATAAACATGTATTTACTGTTATTGTCAGGCTTGTGATATTGTATTTAACTAATTTGCTGCATTCTGGGAGTTGTAGTCCGATTAGTTGGGCTCACAATCGGCGAATTGGAACAGGAAATCAAACCGAGGGATTGCTCTCCACGGACTCATCTGGCAACTCAGACTGTGCGCAAAGTACGCTTTATCATTATCTGAGATCTCAAGTTTTCCGATGAGTACCAAAACTAGCCCTGTCTTTTTGTTTTTATTTCATTCCGGCTCTCGTAGTCCTTGTATTAAATGTAGGACAAGTATCAGAAACGAAAATGAAAAGTGAAGACAAGGCTGCCAGCACGTGATTGGGAACCTTGCACCCTCTGATGCCACCCGTCCCTCGTATCAGTAAAACGCACTCAGCCATTTCTTGCCTGTCCTGACTCCCGGCCGAACAGAGGCGATGACTCTCAATGGTGGAGCAGTAGAAGAAGCGGAAATTGTTTTTGGGCTATTCACTTGATGTGTTACTTACTACAACAGTGTAATATTTCAGTCAATAATGCATCTCTTCACCTACTTAAATGGGGCTCATTTTATTTACCTCGGGAGAATTAAAAAACTTAAATATGTAACGCAATCTGTCTCTCTGCTAAAACGCTCTGATGTCGTCAGGCAAAGTACGCGCTATATAAAAACAAACTGCAGAGCCAGTTGTCTCGTGATTTTTTTTTTTTCTACCTACACCCGGCCTCTCGACTTTGGTTTGCGAGGCAATAGTAAATAAAGTTATAGTGTCAGCCTTGCTTTAGACAAGCTCTTGTGCATTGCAGATGCTTGTTCACATTGCGCTATCTCTGTACTGAAAACACAAAGTGCCTACAGGGAAGTAATGACGGACGGAGTGTCACACTGCCAGTAAAAGATCCAGTCCTGATGGGCGAGGCTAAAAGCGGACAGAGCGGTAACAAGGAGGGATTAAAAAAGGCTCCTTCACAATAGAAAGGCTGCGTTTAGCATAAGCTATGATACAAGCCAATGGAAAGAAGGGGCTGGGCTTCGAGTCCCCTTCTGAAACCGTATTGATTCCAAGAGGCCTTCGCATGGCGAGAGCAGCACATGTGTGCTGCTAACACGAGGCGAGACCCAAAAATGGAAGGCATGCTGAGCCTAGTGTAGGAGGCTAAAAGGATAGCGGAAGGTCGTTGAGGATTAAGGAATAGAAAATACACATGTATTACAAAGGGGAGGGTGGGCCTTAGACTCTCAATGAGAGTATAATGTTTCGGGAGTATGGGTGACAGTACATTGATAGGAAAATGCCAAGGACTGGTAGAATGTGTGGCTAAGCCAAAGATTGATGTACTATAAGCTGTTCTTGCTTCCAAATAAAGCTGACCCTTCCACTAAGAGCGTCCGTAATTATTCTTCACACAAAAGGGCCCCTCTCGGAGGGGTGGAATGCACCATCTCCGGAAGAGAAATGGTGGGTTCATTGGGGAATGATGGGAAGGGTTGCAGTGGCGTCTGATGGCTGTGACCATAAGGGTGCTCAGTCTTTATGTAGCTTCACATGCGCATGAAGGATTGCTCAATCCATCTGTGCATTGGCAGTCACCCCTTCCACCCTGGTACATGGCTTCGACTAAGTTGGAAGCAGGTAGAGTGGGGAGTTTCTGTAGTTGCGCAATGTTGTTGCTAGAAGTAAGTGGTAGAGGGAGCGCAGATTAAAGCTGGAGAGCAAGGGAGTTTAGATGCTGAGGAGTAAGGGGACAAAAATATGTACGGTCTAAGGTGTGACAAAGAGCTCCATTGATGGTGGCAGGGATTGTAGTGGAAATCTGTGTTCATAGGTGAGACTGAGTCGTGGTGGAGCACAGTGTTCGGGTTTCATTCCTTATTTTCCTCCTCTAAATTAGGCTGCTAAGCTTATTAAGAGAGACACACATTCCTCCAGATGTTGATTTTATATGGGGCGATGACTGTGTCAAGCTACAGATGAGTTTCGATCACTATACAGCCTCCAACCATAAGCTTTGACTCAGATCTAGCATTATCAGTTGGAACGCCTTAATATTGAGACAGCAAATGTATCCACCAAAGACACTGCCCATTAACCACCTACTATGTCAGGACTACCTACGGACCCTTTATGGACTGACCATAAACTCAATTTGACAAATGTAATGGGTTTAAGGCAGTTTCCTGCTTCTTTAGGACCATTCCTCTGCCTATTTAGTATCTCTTTATTGTGGATGCCCATAGTTCCTCTTACTAGAGTCTCTGAAGAGAAACGTGCTTAAAGCTGTGTTAGAAACAGCATTTCAGTGCTATAGCTCTTTAATTCCAATAAGCATCTGAATAGACAATGGCTCCTTACATGCACCTTTTTATATTCTTGCTCCTTCAAGCCACTCAGTACACTCCTATTGTCTCATAATCTCTTGATTGTCAACAGCCAATCCAGTAAACAGCAGCACAAAGCTTCTGTTTACCAGAGAAGAAGGCTAAATCAGGTGAGAGAAGAGCGTCGGCCCCGTGGTTTACTCCCCATTTGAGGACGTTACGTCAGGACTGTAAGAAGGCTGAGAGAGCTTGGAGGCGGGTCTATGACCCAACAGAAAGACTGAAATTTAGAGCAGTAACCAGAGCTTACCATAAGTCGATCTAGGAAGAAAAAAAGACCTATCTAGAGCGACGAATTGATGAGGCTGAGAACAACTGCAAAGAGATTTTTAAAGTGGTCCAGGATTTTACATCTCCTGCTATGTGTACCCCTATTCATACACATTCAGAACCCTGGATAAAACAACTAGCCACCTTCTTTGTTAATAAAATTACAACCATTCAGGCCTCCCTTTCTTATTCGTGCCCACAGTTGGATCTGAGCCTTCCATTCTCTTTATCCTCTCCGGTGGGTCAGGGCCCTTTTCTTTATGAATTTCCCCCTATGTGCCTCAATACATCTTTGGATCTTCTGTCAGGCTTGAAATCTGGCTCACCATTAGACCTGTGCCCGGCTAAATACCTGGGAAAAGTGGCACCAGCCCTAAATGCTCTGCTGAACCCTCTTCTGAATTCCTCCCTGTCTACAGGTGTGGTTCCGCAGGCATGGAAGCGCGCCATGATTATACCACTGCTCAAAAAACCTGCCCTAGATCCCCTCATTCACGCGAACTACAGGCCAATCTCCCTCCTCCCTGCATTGGCGAAAGTGACCGAGAGATATGCGCATAGGTCGATTTCCAGTTTCATCGAAGGAAACAAACTTTTGCACGCATCACAATCTGGTTTCCGTGCTAATTTTAGCACGGAGACGGCCCTACTCGAGGTCACGGATGCCATCAGGGAGGTGCTCGACTCTGGGGGAAAGGCCATGTTAGTTATGCTTGATTTGTCGGCGGCTTTCGACACCGTTCCTCACGAGGGCCTCCTTTTAAGACTCTGGGAATGTGGCCTTCGTGGAACGGTGTGGAACTCGTTCAAATGCGCCGGGACGCTCCTTCGCTGGAGCAGCTGTGCGCATTACAAATATCACTAACATAACATAACATAACAAATCCTTTCTGGACGGCCGCCGGCAAACGATCTGGGCGCCCCCTTTCCGCGCTGATATGACACCGCTAGAGGTAGGGGTCCCACAGGGGTCCATTCTTAGCCGCATGCTTTTTAACATCTTTATGGCCCCTCTGGCGGTGGTAGCGGAGTCCTATGGCGCCCAGATCATATCCTACGCCGATGATACCCAGCTCCTGTTCACATGCGACAGGGGCGGGATGTTTGATGGCATACAGATTAGGGAATGCCTAGGTGCGGTTTTTGAGTGGTTTAGGTGTCATGGCTTGAAGTGCAACTCCGACAAGTCTGAGCTGCTCTTCTTTGGATGCGCTCCTGAGCCAAATTGGAAATCCTGGTGGCCACAGGATATGTTTCCTCCTGACAGTGTGTCCTTCAAGGCCAAGAACCTTGGAGTGATAGTGGACAGCGATCTGTCCTTTGGGCCACATATCTCGTGCCTTTCAGGGAAGTGTTTTGGCATTCTGCGGATGCTGAGAAAGTTCCTTCCTCTGGTGTCACTTCACCATAGGAAAATAATTGTTCAGGCATTGATTGGATCACGATTAGACTACACAAACGTCCTTTTTTTTGGGTCTACCGAAGTATCTTTTGACCCGTTTGCAAGTAGTACAGAACTCGGCAGCCCGAGCCATCTATGGACTCCCGAGAAGAGCAGGTGCCACTGTATTACTTAACACCTTGCACTGGCTACCTACTTCAAAGAGGATCCTCTTCAAAAGCCTGACACTGGCTTTCAAAGCTTTACATGGCGTAGGTCCCAAGTATATCGGGAAACGCCTTTCTTTTTACCAACCCAGCAGGACCCTGAGGTCAACTTGTCTGTCCAAAATGACGGTCCCTGCTATTAGGCGTGAAAGAATGGGAGGCCGGTCGTTTCGTTACCTGGTCCCGCGGGCCTGGAACGAACTACCACTGCCCTTGAGACAAGCTACCAGCCTTCTTGCTTTTAGGAAGGGCTTGAAAACGTGGCTTTTCACTAAATAGTCTTTATCTTCTTCCTTTATTAGTCTGCGTTTTAGTTGTTATGTTGCCTTCTACCTGCTGATATTCTTCGCCAAAGCGCCGGGATGCTCCTTGGAGTAGCCGAGCGCTATAGAAGAAAAAAATTAACATAACATAACATAACATAACCAGGTGGTCACATGAAAGGTCTGCCGGCCTCAAGTGGGCCATGGATCGTATAATGAGTACCCTTGATGTAAAGCAGTACCTTACCTATCTCCTTCAGCAGAATGCAAGTGGTGTGCTCTCACTCTGACCTGGGCCCCCGGATGCTTAATGAAAAGGCAGAGAGTTGTTGAAGAGCCAGGTTTTCAGCATCTTTCGGAAGGTTAATAAAAAGGGAGTGGTACTGATGTTGAAGGGTAGGAGATTCCAAAGTTTAGAAGCTCCTGAAGCAAAGCAGCTACCACCCCATTTTTGACCATATCAACGGCATCCACTAGTGATTGATTCTTTGCTCCCTGGAGCATTTCTTGCACTCTTGTCAAAACATTAAGGGCCTAATTAGGATGCCATCCTTGCGGTAGTAGGGACCGGCCGCCATAGGGTTGGGGGTCCCATCGGCAGCATTAGGATGCGCCTGCCACAGTGGCGGGCGCACCCCGCATTCCTACCATTGTGGCAGGCGGTGCACTCAGGACCGCCCGCCACAATGGCAGGAAAGCATGATGTGCACTTCCATGCACAGCATGGCAGGCACCGCGCGGTGCCTGCCATGCTGTGCATGGAACTGCTGGGGGGTACCATAGGTACCCCCCATGTGCACCCCCCCCACCCCCTCGGAGTCCATAGGGGCCCGCAACTAGCCCCCGCAGGGATTCTCCGCATGCCTTTCCGTGGCGGCACTGCTGCCACGGAAAGGCATCCACAATTGCCCATCATAATATGGCTGGCGGTGTCTGATAGACGCCGCCACTATATTATTCCTTTTCCGCCCCGGCCGCAAGGCGACCGGGGCGGAAAAGCAGCGGACGGTCTTTCCGTCCGCTGAGGTCCCCCCCGCCATACTAATATGGGGGGGGGACAAATGCGGATGTCTGGCGGATTGCCCCCGCCAGGCTGGGCAGGGGCAATCCACCCGACATCATAATGGGCCCCTAGGTATGAAGCTGGTCCCAAAGCAGCTAATCCTTGAAATTGTAATCTCGCTAGATACAGCAAGAATGTGAACAGCAAATTATTTCGATTTGCTGTTGTTTCCTTAGAAAGACTTTGTTGATTGTCAACCAAACTAGGGGGCTGATTACGATAGAGGATTTTCCTAAGCCTCCGGGCCGGCGGAAGCCACCGCCGGCCCGGAGGGTGCGGAAAATCCTCGGCGGACCCACCAAAGACCCACCGCCACATTAGGATGGCTGGTGGGTCCTGGTTTCAGTCCGCCGCTTTTCCGCCGCGGTTGGCTTTCAACCGCGGCGGAAAAGGCCTAATATGGTGGCGATGTCTCTCAGACACCGCCAGACATATTAGGATGGTGTAGAATGTATGCTTTTCTGCGGCGGCTTTTCCCCCGTGGAAAAGCATATGGACCTTCACTTCGGGGGCCCGCTGCGGGCCCCCTGGGTGAAGGGGGGGTTGGGGGTGCACATGGGGGGTACTATGGTACCCCCCTGCATTTGTGTGAACAAAGCAGCAGGCACCGCGCGGTGCCTGCCGCTTTGTGCACGCAAATGCGGTGCATGCATCTTTAACATTGCGGCGGGTACAGCTTGAAGCTGCACCCGCTGCAATGTTAAAGATAGAGGATGTAACCGCCATCCTAATCTGCACGGAGGGAACGCCGCAGCCCATGCGGACGTTCCCTCCTACTCTGGGGTCGCGGACGGACTCAAGTCCGTCTGCAATCCTAATGATCCCCTAGGTTTGCTGTCAAATTTAGCTTCTAGATGATTCAGTGCACCTTGAAATTCATCAAGTTCTTCATTGTTTGTGCCACATTCTGCAAAGGGTAATGATAGTTAGTTTTCAAATTTAGCTTAAACTTATAACTCCATGCGGTCAATGTTTTTTTTATAGAGTTTTAACTAGACCCGAAGACATTAGGTATCAGAGCGCTTTACATAAGCGCCAGTTTCGTTACAGACAAACACATTCATTTTTTGTTTAAGTGATTTGCCCAGAATCACAGGATGTTGAGCGTCGTTGCCGAGGCTCGAACCCACTTCCCCAGTTTCAAGGTCAACCGCCCTAGCCGTAAGGGCACATCTTCTTTTCCTCTCTGGTTTGAATACTAAACCAAGAAATAGCAATACTAAATATTGGAAGCACGCAGCCACTTTTTCGTGTCACTGGAGCATCACCAAGTTCAGATAGACATGTGATGAAAGATTGACATTTATTTGCATGCTGATTAATAAAACACAGCCAAGATGCACCAATGTTCAGATCCCAGTTACTTACAGAGAACATTGTGAGACCCTTTGACTATTGTGTTCAACTATAGCTTTAAGCTGAAGCTGTGAAGATACTCCTTCAACCAGTAATTTGCATTCTATTTAAATTGTAAGTAGTTTGTGTAGACATGTGGAATGCATCTGTCGGCGAAGAAGCAAAATAGGTAATTGGAATATTGTTCTAGCATGTTGCAAAATAATGTACTGCCTACAAACAGCAGATAGAGAGTAGTAGAAGTTGCTTTGCCATATTAATGTTTGAGACAGTTAGCAGAGGGAGCAAAAAAGCAGAACAGTGAAGGTCTTCCATGCATAATCGGAAGACATGAGAGAAGTGCATGGACTGAGCTCCGATGACTGAGATAAAGCAATACGTCAAGGTCACTCGTGAAGCTGACAAGGTTGTCTGATGGCTGTTGTGGAACTTTAATACCAGGACATCTGGATACCTCTTGGCACTAATATTGTTGTGCAGGAGCAAATGATTGACACCAATATAATGTACCAACTATCACAAGGCAAACGAAACCACTACAGGAATTATTACAATCCATACCTCCAGGTTCTCTGCAGGCTAACATGGTGGAGTCGCCCACATACCCCGCTGTGAGATCCGGTGCGAGTCAAACATTCTTTAGAGAATCTTGCACTAGGCTGGCTTGAGATATAACATACTGCAGCTATTATTTCAAGGTATGAATAGCTCAGTTCCACTAGGAAGAACCTAGATTGCACAAGGTTATGTGCTAAATTTAAGTATAGGTTGAACAATGGAACATATCTATTACCCTTGGGCACTTAGGTGCTTGAAGCACAATTTGGAGCAAGTAAGTCATCATTTCGGGGTCAGCAACAAAGGATTCTAGTGTGTGAGCTCCTGAGCAATTCTGAACAGTGGAATTAAAATGGTTCCAGAAGACCATAACTGTCCTTAAATGAATTTCTTTCACCAGTTTGTGCAAATTCCTACTTTTTATGAAAAAGCTTTTTGTCCAGCAAAAAGTGAGACCTCAGACTGAACCACACAAGTTCAAATTCAGGAACACACATTTTAAGAGCATGGGCACCTCTGCAAAACCGAGTCACAACCCACTCTCTACAAAAGGAATGAGTTAAAAAATCAGTGCTGAGTACCCCAACTTTGACTTTCCCAAATAATAATACAAATAGGAATGTTAACATTTTCTTTGCTCAAGCACTGTGCCTATAGTGGTGAATTCTGAATGCCGCAATATCTGTCCTGACCTGACCAAGTCAAGTGAGGATTGACATGTATTGATTTAGACTTCACTTGGCTGCAAGATTACCACATTACTTGCTTAGCTGCCTTCGCTCTTAATTGGCACTTTCAAGGGTCAACCTTCATGGGTAAAAACCTCTTACACCCTGACGCCTATGTTCATTCACGTGCAATCCCTTCTGGGCAACACCATTATCTTAATATTACACAGATCGTTAAATTAAATTTGATAATCCATTTTAATCTACCCATGTTTATAGAGATAGGATACTGTAGAGGGTTGTTGAACTTGGCCCTTTTGGAGGGTTCACCCCTAAACTTTTTGCCTGTCTCCTAGCCTTTTCCCTGTGTAGTGTTGATGGTTTTAGGCCTCTAGGCACTTTATCACTGTGGTCCAGTGTAAAGTGCGTGCGCTCTCTGTGTTATGTTTGCAAGGTTGGCCTGCCCTCCCATAGGAATGCTTGGGGATTCCCTGGTCAGTGTGTGTCAGTGGTAATTCCTGTTATAAGAGGAGCAATGTGGTCAAGCCTGGTTTGTATGAAATGTTATTAATAAATGCTGTGCAATGTTGTGCGCTGATTTATTGTGGTTATTTTAGAAATGCCACTTTTAGAAGTTGACATTTATGTGTGCTATGTGTCTGCCTGCCTGATATGAATTGCATGTCTGGCTTTTGAGTGACAGGGGCTGGTGAGGTGTGGCTGGCCTCTGTGCCAATACATATCCTCATTAAAAACATCAGTCTTAAAATGATATGCCTAAACACCAATTTTTGAACAATTCTTTTTGAATAAAGTAAAAGGAATCAGGATAAAGTTAACATCTGCTGTATATTTAATGTACTTTGAATCCACCAATCTAGCCTTGCCACCCTTTTTAGAATACACCCACAGTATAAACATGAATATTAGATCTCCATTGAGAAAACATCAAAGAAAAGGAGTCCCCTCTTCCAATTTTACCATCCAACTTCCATTTAAACACACTACCCGGAAGAGAACAGGTAACCTGGACGCCAGTGGCAGAGCCAGCACAAGTCGTGCTAGATCGACAATCAGGTAGCAAGGAGCCTCGAGGAAACCTCCGACCAGCAAAACCGTAACGTATCATGCAACAAATGTATATTTACATTGTTCCTTTCCCCTTTTCCACCCTACCCCAAAATATTGAAGACTCCCTGACTGCTCCGCTGATGTCCAAATAAAAGGACAACAAGGTACGCGAGTTTGCATGCGGGCACCACATTGCTTATGAATGGATGGGATCTCGAAGGAGATGGTATGAATGCCGCACCCAGTAACTGCCAATCTTATAATAAACGAGACATACTTTAATTGTGAATGAAAGGACTGCAAGATGCACGATTTTTCATGCGGGCACCGTTACAGCTTACGAGTGAATGGGATTTCGCGTGAGATGATACGAAAGCATTTGTTAAAAAAACTATTAGCCCTACAATGACAAACGTGCTGCACCCTGTAACTACTTATATTATAACCAGCAAGGCATAATCTAATTGAGAATACCGAATATTGAAAACACATACCTATCGAGTTGGATAATAGGCATCCACAATTGCACTTCCCCAATATAGGAAACGCTCATAATCCGATTAGTTTCACAGATTACACGCTGGCTATACTTATCGCTACACACTACGAATTTAAGACCACAGATAAGCAACAGCGTCGGCGAACGCGGATTGAGCCCACAACATTTGTCATTGGGCGCTTTATTCTTAGAAGCAGAAAAACGTTAACCAAACCACGCATAAACGGTTGCACAAGAAATTAGAGGGACAAATTCGATAAACCACCAACTAAAGCAAATGAGTAAATTTAATAGCAAAGCATATGAAGAAACCATTTTTCAATCCCTTTGAAGGCAGATATAGAAAGCGCATTACATCACACCACCTCAGAATAAACAATGAGAGAAATTTGACAATTAATTTGTAGCAGGACATTGTCTTGGGATGTAAGAATTGCCATTTTTTTGTTTCTTGTCTGTCGTGATGTTTGATCCATAATGAAACTATACCATTATGTTTCCTCCCCCCTTTCCTTCTTCCCTCCCTATCTATATTTTAAGCATGGGCTGAAAATCTGTTCCGCTTGCGGAATTTGCGAATTTTTGGCAATTTTGCGGTCCGTGAATCACGTGAAATTGTCAAAGAATTCGCAATTCGCGAGTTGGCGGATTTTTTTTGCTTGGTCGTGCTTCAAAAATACAATCTCGCGCGCGCGGCGTTGACTTACTGTGACTCTAAGTTCGCCAAGTTGTTTTCCTCCCGGTTTGCGTGCGCTGCGCCATTTTCGATCTTGCTGCGTGACCGAGTGAGACTTTTCGACCGCGAGTTCGTCATTGCGTGATCGCGCAAGACTTTTCAACCGCGAGTACGTCATAGCGTCCCACCATCTTGCACTGCGAAATGCTCAGAACGCGTATACGTCATAAGGACCCGCGATCACACATCGTGAGAGTAAACAATTGCGAACACGTAGATGCGCCGCGCAGCTGACTTCCGGAGGGAGATTTGAATTTCTCGCTTTCCCGAAATAGCAAAAATTGCAATTCTGCACAAGAAATCTATCGCTGGCAGCATAAACCTTCTGAAATTGATGATTTGGATCAGAATAACTCCTCAGATTGACATTTGGCTGCACTTTTTTGTGCAAGAAGTGCATTTTTGTGGGGTTGGGAGGAAAGAAGTACCCCACAGTCTCCAACTTCCTGTTCCTGTCCAGCAGGCTCCTCCCAGTGCTTTGTCCATGTCCTGGTCACTTTTCATGTGGATCTGGAGCTGGAAGGATTACTCTTTGTGGCTGCTGCTGGATATTTGTATTTGAGGACTTTTTGTTTGGATCACTTTTGGAGTTGAGATTTTACAAGTAAGTTGGTGTTGTTTGGGGCATTGCAGTTGCTGCAACTACAATTTATAAACTTTTTCACAACATTAAAAAAAATAATTAAAATATATTGTGGGTAGCCACAGTATCTAGTAGGCCCAGAGTTAGTCATGGGTGCACGATACAACTGTTTCTGTGAGTTTTGTTGAACTTAAATATCATTTACTGCATGGCATGGAATTGAATAGATCACTGTTATTATATCTATGTGGATGTTTTTTGTAATTATGGGGTGAGTGTTAAAGCCACACTAGCCAGTAGGCCCAGGGGTAGTCAGTGGTGCATGGGCCATGTCTTTCTGTGGGGTCTCTGGAATTTGAACATCATTTAGGGCATGGATGGCATTGAATTGGGGTGATTTTAGTGTGTATTTCGATTTTTTAGGTGCTGTTGGGGCCTGGTCCAGGGCCTGGCCACGTGGATGGGGGACATTTTGAGGCCTGGTCTAGGTCCTGGCCATGTGGGTGGGGGTCTAGGGGCCATTTTGAAGCCAGGCAGTGTGCTTTGTGCCATAGGCCTGCACCCAGTCTTCCTTGCTTTTATCCATTATGCCCAGGGGTAGTCAGTGGCGCATGGGCCAAGTCTGTCTGTGTGTTCTCTTGATTTTAAACATCATTTAGGGCATGGATGTCATTGGATTGGGGTGATTTTTTGTGTGTATTTCGAATTTTTGGGTGTTGTTGGGGCCTGGTCTGGAGCCTGGCCATGTGGGTGGGGGCCATTTTGAGGCCTGGTCCAGGGCCTGGCCGTGTGATGGGGGTCTAGGGGCCATTTTGAAGCCAGACAGTGTGCTTTGTGCCATAGGCCTGCACCCAGTCTGCCTTGCTTTCATCCATTATGCCCAGGGGTAGTCAGTGGTGCATGGACCAAGTCTTTCCGTGTGTTCTCTTGATTTTTTACACCATTTAGGGCATGGAGGCCATTGGATTGGGGTGATTTTCTGTGTGTATTTCGATTTTTTGGGTGTTGTTGGGGCCTGGTACAGGGCCTGGTCATGTGGGTGGGGGCCATTTTGAGGCCTGAACCAGGGCCTGGCCATGTGGGTGGCGGACTAGGGGCCATTTTGAAGCCAGGCAGTGTGCTTTGTGCCATAGGCCTGCACCCAGTCTGCCTTGCTTTCATCCATTATGCCCAGGGGTAGTCAGTGGTGCATGGGCCAAGTCTTTCTGTGTGTTCTCTTGATTTTAAACATCATTTAGGGCATGAATGCCATTGGATTGGGGTGATTTTATTGTGTGTATTTCGATTTTCTTGGTGTTGTTGGGGCCTGGTCCAGGGCCTGGCCATGTGGGTAGGGGCCATTTTGAGGCCTGGTCCAGGGCCTGGCCATGTGGGTGGGGGTATAGGGTCATTTTGAAGCCAGGCAGTGTGCTTTGTGCCATAGGCCTGCACCCAGTCTGCCTTGCTTTCATCCATTATGCCCAGGGGTAGTCCGTGGTGCATGGGCCAAGTCTTTCTGTGTGTACTCTTGATTTTAAACATCATTTCGGGCATGGATGCCATTGGATTGGGGTGAATTTTTGTGTGTATTTCGATTTTTTGGGTGTTGTTGGGGCCTGGTCCAGGGCCTGGCCATGTGGGTGGGGGCCATTTTGAGGCCTGGTCCAGGGCCTGGCCATGTGGGTGGGGGTCCAGGGGCCATTTTGAAGCCAGGCAGTGTGCTTTGTGCCATAGGCCTACACCCAGTCTGCTTTGCTTTCATCCATTATGCCCAGGGGTAGTCAGTGCTTCATAGGCCAAGTCTTTCTGTGTGTTCTCTTGATTTTAAACATCATTTAGGGCATGAATGCCATTGGATTGGGGTGATTTTATTGTGTGTATTTCGATTTTTTGGGTGTTGTTGGGGCCTGGTCCAGAGCCTGGCCATGTGGGTAGGGACCATTTTGAGGCCTGCTCCAGGGCCTGGCCATGTGGGTGGGGGTCTAGGGTCATTTTGAAGCCAGGCAGTGTGCTTTGTGCCATAGGCCTGCACCCAGTCTGCCTTGCTTTCATCCATTATGCCTAGGGGTAGTCAGTGGTGCGTGGACCAAGTCTTTCTGTGTTTTATCTTGATTTTAAACATCATTTAGGGTATGGATGCCTTTGGATTGGGTGATTCTTGTGTGTATTTCGATTTTTTGGGTGTTTTGGGGGCCTGGTCCAGGGCCTGGCCATGTGGGTAGGGGCCATTTTGAGGCATGGTCCAGGGCCTGGCCATGTGAGTGGGGGTCTAGGGGCCATTTTGAAGCCAGACAGTGTGCTTTGTGCCATAAGCCCGCCTTGCTTTCATCCATTATACCCAGGGGTACTCAGTGGTGCATGAAACAACTCTTTCTATGTGGTCTCTCTCTCTTCTATTAATTTAAACATCCATTTTGGATTAGAATTGCATTTTGGGTCTTTCCGTTTTTGGGTGTGTTGTGTTAATAATAATAAATGCCTAGTTGCAAATATTAATTGAAGGACGACATATGCAACATTTATTTAACTGATGTTCCTCGGGCTTCCTTTGCTTTAGGTGCACATAAACTGACAACCAGGAATCATCCTCATCATCATCACTTGTTGTAGTGCCAGGAAGAAGTCCTGCTGCGGTGTGTGCACAACGTCACGTGACGGCACGTATGGTGGCCACAGACAACTCTGCAACTTCTGCAACTGCGTCCTGCTTTGCTGACATCTGAAGAAGATGGGCCATAAGAAAGGTGGCCGAAGCTCCTCTACCAAGAAAGTTGCCAGTGCCACTGCCAGTAAGAAGGAGCGGAAGAAGCAAGTGGCGCCACTTACCAAGGAGACTGGTGTGCCGACAGACACTTTTTTTGGGGGAAAAAAACTACGCCTGCAGCAGCGGTGTCCGCCGGGGACCAAGCGGGGAGCAGCACCTCCGCTTCATTGGTCTCAGTGCCACCACGCCAAGTTAGGCCCAAGTCCATGAGTGCCGCAGAGGCAGCCTCTCTAATTGCTCTTTCACCATCGACCAGTGATGTTGGCGTTGACTCATCGCAAAGTAGCATCCAATCAACGCAGGGTGTAACTCATCTGAAGAGTGTTCAACCACAGCCGCAACAACAACCACAGGTGCAACAAGGAGAGGCGCAAGGAGAGGCGCAAGGAGAGGCGCAAGGGGAGGCGCAAGGGGAGGCGCAAGGGGAGGCGCAAGGAGTGGCACTAGGAGTGGCACTAGGAGTGGCGCAAGGAGTGTCACAAGGAGTGGCGCAAGGAGTGGCGCAAGTAGAGGCGCAAGAAAAGGGGCAAGTAGAGGCGCAAGTAGAGGCGCAAGTAGAGGCGCATGGAGAGGCACAACTGCCCACAATGCTTGTTCCTCCAGAAGTTGGGGCACATCAGGAAATCGAGACTCAAGCAGAGGTATCATCCGAGCAAGCCACTCCTCCTGATGATCCATTGTCTTCCAGATCCCCAGCAAGAAAAAGGTCAAGGAGGGCTAGTACAATTTCTTCTTCAAGCCCCCTTCCTTCTGATGATATAGATCTTGATTATCACCCACCAATGCAGTCTTAGAGGGAGGCACGCCATGAGCCGACAAAGCTAGCTAAAAGGAAGGTTCCCGCAAGGCTTTCAATTATGGGTGATGACGAAGAAGAAGTAGAAGTGGTGCATTCTGCTGCTGATGAACAGTCTGACGATGACGACCCAGTCATCACAGTCGTCACTCCAGCCCCAGCGGGCATGCAGCAGACAGACATTTTTACCCTATCCAAAAATGCTGCTGTTAAGGATGTGTGTGGCGTGGCACCACTGGTGGTACCACCACCAACACAGGTAACTACTACACCAACACGACCTACAGGTTCCATATTTTCTCGTTAGAAGGGCCGGCAGGGACCTCTATCCAGCTCGACCTCCATTACCTCAAGTAGTGGTGCTGTAAGTGCACATCAGAGTCAAATTCAGCCACGCCCATCCTCCACTTAATCTGGCATTGAAAGTAGCACCTCCACCACCACCAGCAATCTCAACTCCCCAGTTTGGGACTTCTTTAGTATTAGCAAAAAGGCGGAAAACCTAGTCATTTGTTCCATTTGTGAACAAGTACTTAGTCGGGGTAAGCTTGGTACCAACTATGGTCCCGGAGGCTAAAGAGCTCATCTAAAAAAACACCACATTATCCAGTGGGAGGTGCACCTAAGTAACATCCGGAAAGCCAAAATTACAAATCCAAATGTAGACATTGATATTGCATCTGATGACGAGGAGTAGCTGATCGTGCAGGGGGAGGTGAACAACTGAGAGACATTTTTTCTGGTACACACAGTACCCCTGGCAGCAGCACTGCAGTGGTAGTGCCCACACCCTCCTCTACCCCAGCAACATCAAGGAGGCACAGTAGTCTGGTAGAGACACGAATGAGAAAAAGTACATCAATGAGCATAACTGGGTTGAAGAGGTCTGGATCCTCATCACATATGAAAACGGTCTAGACCACCATTAAAAGCATGTTTTGGTCGGAGGCGCCATTGGAATGCAACCACCCAACGGCACGTCTTAATAATGGAATGCTGGCTAAAATGTTAGCGCTGGACCTGCTCCCTTTTTCTTTCGTGGAAGGGGTTGGTTTTCTAGAATTTGTGGCAACAGTCTGCCCTAAATGGAAGGTTCCTAGCCGGTCCTATTTTGCCAGAGTTAGGGTTCCAGCACTACATCAAGATGTGCTGAAGAGTGCTTTGTAGAAGAGTGCTGTTCACACTATCCACCTGACAACAGACATGTAGACCAGTTGGCAAGCCGTTGATTACATGTGCATCACTGCACACTGGGTCTCTTTTGCGGGGGTCAGAGACAAGATAGCTGCAGGTGGTCACAGTGCCACAATTTTTCAAGCTACTCGGAAACATGCAACAGTAGCCATGTTTGCCATGGAGAAATCTCATACTGCAGTAAACATTTTGGAGGAGTTTAACAGGAAGATCTTTGAATGGCTGTATCCAAGAAAGCGCATGATTGGTTATGTTTCCACGGATAATGGCAGTAATATAGTTAGGGCCATGTCTGATGGTGGCTATTTCAGAGTGCCGTGTTTGGCGCACAATAATAACATTGTTGTTCAGGGTTTCGTGAAAAAAGAAAACACGATCAGCAAGTTACTGGCCACCTGCCGAAGAATCTGCACACATTTCAGCCATTCTTTTAAGGCCCGGAAGCAGCTGAGGATCATTTGTTATTTGTTATTTGTTATTTTTCTTATAAAGCGTTAACAATCATCCTAAGAAGGATATCACGGCGCTGAAGTAACTATAATGCGTGATGGGTTAACATGGGTAGTATTAATTTAATCTGGTTTAGGGAAAAGGACGTTTTTCAGTTGTTTCCTAAATGCCAGGTGGCAGTCCGTAAGTCTGAGAGCCGCGGGCAATTCGTTCCATTTGGTTGCAGCTATGTGGGAGAAGGCTCGCTCTCCCATCCGGGCTCTCTTCACCCGAGTAGTTCTTGCCGTGAATTGGGAGCGGAGATTTCTGGTTGGAGCATAGAACTGAATACTATTTCTGAGGATAAGTGGGCCTGTATTGTGCAGTGCTCTGTGTGTTATATTATTATGTTATTCAACGTGTCCGTAGTGTGCCAGTCAGAGGACTCATCCAGGAGGTGGCAACACGTTGGAACTCAACCTTGTACATCCTTGAGCGTCTGTTTGAGCAGTACTTGGTAATCAATGAGTATGTCTTTAACGCACGGGGTGCTTCTATGAAAGACATGAGGCTAGAGGTGGAGGAATGAGACCTAGTTAAAAGCCTGACAGAGATGCTTCGTCCTTTTGAGGTCTTCACGCGTGAAGTCAGCAGGGAGGACTGTAATTTGGGCAAAGCTATCCCATTGTTGCGCATGATAGAGCACCAACTGAAGGCGGTGTCTTCAATGTTCCAAGATGATGCTGATAAGCAAGAGGCATATCAGTTGGCGGAGAGCTTATTAACCCGCCTACTTGACAATGCAAGGCTTAAAGGAATACATTGTGAACAACATTACATTTGTGCCACTATTCTGGATCCACGGTACAAAAAGGCACTGGCCACGGTACACAATTTAATGAAGCAGATGTTTCAAAGTGCAAACATTGGCTAGCTCTGTCAGCCACTCGGTTCGAAAAAGAGTGGAAGGAAATTGAAGGACCTGCCACAAGTACTACTGAATCAGCAGGCCATCCGGCGTCAAGGTCCACTTCTGTGGCCGAAGGCAGTCACTTTCCCTCAGAGCCGTTACCGACACCAGCAACCGTATCATCATCATCACCTGCACCAGGCCCAACCATAATATGGTCGGAAGCGGATTGGATAACTCATCAAGGGTTTGCTCGTTCCAGTGTTGATGCAAAGGCCACAGATGGTACGCAAAGTTGAGCACCCCTGGATGACCTTGAGTGGATGGTGCAGGCCTATCTGGATGACCCAACAGAGGTCTTCATTGATCAGAACCCATTGCTGTATTGGTATGGGAAAAGGGGTCAATGGCCACTGATCACCAAGCTGGCTCTAAATTATTTGTCTTGCCCACTCACAAGCATGTCTTCTGAACGTGTTTTCAGTGCTGCCGGTGCATTGTAACTTCAAAAAGGACCCGCCTCTCGCCCAAAAATGTGGAGAGGTTAACAATGATCAAGATGAATCAGCACTTCATACCACCAGATTACAAAATACGTGTATCCTCTTCACTTCTCCTTATCTTTTAAATAATGTTATTGTTGTGAACTTCTATGAGTGCGACACTGTGAGTTTGCTCTCTGCTTCAAATTCATCCCTACAGCTACTTGATAAGTTTCTTTGCTATTTGTAAAACTAATTTTTTAATGTACTAATACGTGTTTATTCTCTCTGAGGGCAGATAGGTAAGTGACATTGCGTAATTACTGCAGCCCTGTACTGTGAAATTGTTTATTTATAGTTAGTAACTTGTAGTAATTACTACTTTTCAGTACCCTAACCATCCATTTAGCAAACAACTTCATGCATGCAGTGCACTTCCTTTATGTCCCTTAAAAGATTTATGGATATCTTCATATCCAAAGATATGTTTTTCTTCATTTGTTGTTTGTCCATGCTGTGTTTTTTTTCCTTTCTCCACAAAACTTTCCCAAAAACCCTAACCCTCTTACCCCGGGCTGTGTGGTTTTCATTGAGGTGTGACAGACTAAATGACAACAATAATTCCACACACTTCCTGGGGAGGATAAGGTCAAAGCAACAGAAAACCAATTTCAAGGCTGGTGAAGGAATCCGAGGATATATTCTTATTCTTATTCTGCTTGACACACACCCATGAGTATTTGCAAATCAAATCAGAATTTCATGTGCGCCATCGAGTGGATTCATCATCAACAACATCCTCCTCCTACACGTGATGGCTGCTGTGTCCTTCACCTTCAGTGCTATTTCTTGTAGTAGCCATACGCCACGCAACTAGTAGTTATATTTTGAATACTTTAGCATTGCTTAGGCTATAATTTATGGCACTGTTCTTGTGTACTGTACTATCTATCGTACTGTTCTAATGCTCCGCTCAGGCCACTCAATGTTTCATTTCCTTTTTTTTCATATGCTGCTACTGCCAGTGTTAACCACTACTACTACCACAACAATGACATTTCATTTCAGGATTCCATAGCTAACCTTAATCGCCATTTGCCATGCAGCCAGCCCTGTGCCTAGCTCTATTCTCAAACACGAATCACAGGTAAGATAAGCATTTTGGGGGAGGAAGAATAATGGGGTAGGAAGAGAGGAGAGACTGACGGTAGTACTAGTAAAGTAGTAGGACAATTGAATTCACTAACTCTGTCAGTGGCACTTTTGTACAAATTTGGGCGATTAGACAATTTAAATCAACCAGCCAGTTAAGTTTCAGGAAAACAAACGTACAGTTAACTCCCCCTGCCTCCCCCACAAAACAGTGAAAAAATGCGTATGCTATGTTTAAGTTGAAATAAATAATTATTTGAGCCCTAATAAAAATAAACTATCCCACAAGAAGACCCGACTCACCCCCTCCCTAACCCCACCAATGTCCATGAAATCAAAGTCCCCAAAAGTCAAAAAACCTCACAGCCCAATTCCCACCCCCCCAAAAGTCTTTAAAAAAGGGGCAAGGGACAGTCTCTCTACTTCTGCCAGCGGTGTCCTTTGGCCAGGTGGTCACGCTGCTCTCTCCGGAGGTCCTTGAGCAGGGCTTTCAGCCTCGCCACCTCCTGCTCAAGGTTGGACACTCGCAGGGTCGATTGGTGCACACGAGCCTTGCACTTGCAGGTACTGTGGGGGGCAGCTGTTGTTTTTGATGCTTGGCGGCGGCGGGTGGCTGCCGGACCACGGCTCCGTACCGCTGGAGGTTTGCGCTGACTGTATGACCCAGGGGCAGCGGAGGAGGATGCAGCTGTCGTGGATGTTGTTGACTGAGACTGCGAGTCATACTCCTCCTCCTGGGCCACCAGCCGCCGATATTCGGCAACAATTGCCACCAGCTTCCGTTGCCGGGCCCGTCTAGCCAACTCCTTCCTTGTTAGTTTAGAAGGAGTATCTATATGAAGAAAGAAAAACATACTGTAAACAATGCTCTTTAAGATTAACACAAAATAATACAGCAGAAAGTTGTGTCACAGTAGCACTAGCAACTTGCAAGCACAGTACATAACATTTGTGGCATGTATCTATCTAACCTCCCACTTCGTCGGCCTCTTCTCTAACATTAGTGGGAGTTTCAGGAATTCTACTAGCACTATATGGAATCACTACATTAGACTCAGACAGTACACCAGTCTTCTTCTTCTCTCTTGTTTGGCGAAATTGGTACGTAAACTTGTGGAAGCCGGCATAATGCCAGAGCAGTCAACTTGCACCCGAGAAAAACAGACGCAAGCCATGATGACACAGACTTGCGTTACTGTTACCAGTCCAGTACATGCAGGTGGTGAAGCTCTTACTTTTCTATTACGGGTGGCACTGGCCATACTCTGTTACAAGGGCTACCGCTTAATCAATTTAACTGTCACCCTGCCCTTCCCCTGACTACTACAAAAGCAAAATGAAGAAGGTAAATAATATGATCATCTATCCCTTCACAGGATATTTGCTTACATATGGGGTGACTTTAGGTGCTTTGTTTTTGATTGAGTGAACACCGATAGCCCACACATGAATGACAGAGTTGTAGAAAAATTATTAACAGAGGTAATGAGTGGTCCCCATAATCGCCGGATATATGCTGTGCTTGCAAACTACTGTTACTAGTCATGGTAGTATTCTGAAAAAATTACAACTTCTTTCCTCTGCTTTGCTACTCTGGCATGGACGTGCGGTGTTACATGCTCTTCAAAGTAACACTCTTCATCCAGTGACCGTCTACTCTGTCTACATACACCTATGCTATCTATGAGTAAGATACCATCCAGGCATCCATCTATTCAAAGTAAATGTCAATCATTCTTCTTAATGTCTCAACTGGACAAACCTTACTTTTTCTCACTGAAAAACAACCTTTTTATTTTATTTTGTAAACCGCCAGCCATGCATCCATGCTTGACTTGCATTTTAATTTGAACCAAAGGATATATTGCGCACACATACAGTTTCTGTTTCACCCACCCAGGCAGTCCTCTTTTCTTTCTCCTTCCACCCATCCTTGCTTCAGCCTTCAACCATGCATCAGATTCCCAGCCACCTCTGGCAGCATTCAAAAACACGTATCATTCTTTGCCACTCATTCATTTTAACTCGCTCGTCGTTCCTTACACCCTTTTTTCCCTTTTCGTTCATCCCATCCATCAATTTCATCTCTGATCTGATTTGGCTTCTCGATAAAACTTTCACAGCTAAGTTGAAGTCAAATTTAGAGGAGGCCATTGGTTACTCGTCAACTCCCGCCGCTAATGCTATTGCTAATGCGAAGTCAAGGGTGACTGTCTTCTACCTGGTTGACAAAAAGTTAGTTCTAAATTTGTAAGTCTTCTTAACAGTAAAGTGTACTTGTACTGTACAACATATACACCCCTGCAGAGAGCCCACTCTGCAATCTCAATAAGTAAGGAATATAATAGCTTACCACTGCCCGCCACTACAGTGGCATCCCCCACAGCAGTTCCTGGGGGGAGGGGTTGCCATCATCTGTAAAGACGCATTTCAGTTGCGGGGCTTGGATGGCCGGAGCTCCCCAGAGTGTGAGACTCTACCTTTTAAAATAGGCATCACTAATAACTACACCTTTGTTGGCCTTCTGCTGTACAGGCCACCTAAGGTCAGTTCCCCCCTGTCACAACTGTTGGGCCCCGCGCTTGAGTCCAGTAACTCTGGGGCAGACTACACTCTTCTGGGTGACTTTAACATCCACCTTGAAAAAGTCGCAGAAAAAAACACGATACTCATCACAGAGACCATGGCTAGCTGCGGCATGACCCAATTAGTTCAACAAGGGACCCACTCCGCTGGTCATACCTTGGATGGGATCTTCTCCTCTAATCCTAACATCAAAATAGGTGTTGTTATTTCGTTGCTCTGGTCTGACCACAAAGTCATCAATTTCACCCGAACTATTGACCAGGCAAAAATGGCCAGGGGCCAGCGGGGGGGCAACTCTCGTACCAGGAATGGGATAAAATCGATATAGCCAAACTGAACGCACAGCTTGGATCAAATATATCAGGTTTAGACCAAGACTGTAATCTAGCCACGAATCAAGTTTATAATTGGATCAAAACAGCGGTTCTTTCAGTGGCACCTATTAAAAAGAAAAACCACAAGAGAAAAAACACTTCTGAGCCTTGGTTCTCAGAGAAATTAAGATTACAAAAACAGACATGCAGGCGGGCTGAAAGGAGTTGGAGGGTTAACTATGAGGATAAGGAGAAAGAAGTCTACTGCAAATCATTACCTACCTATAAGAAACTGATAGCTTAAGAAAAATCGGCCTTTTTCGTAAAAAAAATTAAGGAGGCCAAAAACTCTAGCAAGGAGCTCTTTGCCACTGTTAAAAAACTCACTGAGCCTGCTGCTAAACAGATAGAAGGCAGTTTAGATCTGTGTAACAAACTAGGGCTCTTTTTTACTGACAAAGTGAGACTCATATAAGAAATCCTTCGCTACTCCGTTCTGTGACTCACATGCAATAGGAAATTCTCAGCCTAACCCCGGAAAGCACGTAGACTCAAGTTCCCCAGATTTTCAGTTCTCAGCCCCGTCAGCAGAACAGATTTTTCATCTCATTATGTCAACCAAATCAGGGGGCCCCATGGACCCATGTCCCCCTAAGGTCTTGCATATGTTCCCTGAGTTGCTCAGCGATCAACTTCAGCTGCTCCTCGCAAATATAATACAGGCCAATTGTTTCCCAAAGACCTGGAAAGCGGCCTCTGTTCTTCCTCTCCTAAAAAAGCGTAACCTTGACCCTTCTATCCCAGCCACCTTTAGGCCAATATCAAGAATTCCATTCCCGGCCAAAATCCTAGAAAAACACCTGAACTCTCAACTTGCTGGGTTCGTTAGGGACTCCCATGTTTTAGATATATCACAAAACGGGTTCCGGGAGGAACATGGGACTGAAACCGCTCTGATTATGGCAGCGGAGGAAATTAGGAGTAGTCTGGATGCAGGTGGGAAGGCTGCCCCCATATTGTTAGATCTTACGGGAGCCTTCGACACCGTCAAATATGATATACTCCTGACCCGTCTTAACGAGAAAGGCCTGCATGCTTCAGCAATCGCATTGCTAGCCTCATTTCTGGGAGAAAGATCCTTCACGGTCCAGCTTGGGGAATTCTCATCGAAACCCTTCAACTCGCCCCGGGGGTCCCTCAGGGCTCATTATTAAGCCCCATCCTTTTTAACATATATGCTGCCCCATTAGCAAACATAATCAGAAACTGTGGCTTCCTACCCGTATCCTACACCGATGACACCCAAATAGTGGTGGCAATATCTAACAACACAATCGAGACAGCGGATAGATTCAAGCACTGCATGGATCAGGTCAGTCAATGGATGCATTCAAACTGCTTAAAATTGAATGGCGATAAGTCAGAGGTCCTGTTGCTGGGGCTGAACATAACATCTGGTCTCGCAATTGGTGGCCCGACAGTCTCGGCAGATGCCCGACACCTGTGGACAACGTAAGGACTCCAAACTTACTTTTAAGGCACAAATAAATAAACTTGCCTCCTCGGTATGGTACACGCTGAAGCTGATTAGGAAACTGCTGCCTTATATTCCAGCTGACACCTGCAAAACTCTTTTAACGATGTTGGCACTATCCAAATTGGATTATGGGAATGACCTGTATGCAGGGCTTCAAAAACAGTTATTACTAAAAGTACAGAGTCTCCAGAATGCAGCAGCCAGGCTGGTATTGGATATTCCCCGGTTCGAACCAGTGGCCATTAAAATGAGAAGTCTCCACTGGCTCCCCGTGGAAAAAATAATTAAATTCAAGTCAGCGTGCCTGGCATACAAAGCCTTGCATGGATCAGGCCCTCACTTTCTCAAAACGAACCTACTACATTACGACCCTCCTAGGACTCTTAGGTCAAGTAGTGCCAAGCTTCTCAAGACTCCCAGATTTAAACAACTAAGATGGGGGGGAGAGGATTCCTACTGAACACAGTTAAAGCCTGGAACAAGTTACCGGTAGAATTAAAAAACAGCCCTTCATTATTGTCTTTTCACAAGAACCTGAAGACCTGGCTTTTTTCAGCATAAGCCCTGTTCTTGTTCGCACGGCTCCTCCCACTTCTGCAGGCATGACCATTTTTAGCGCCAAGACGCCCTCGGGTAATCGTGTGCTCTACAAATTCAATAATCAAATCAAATCAAGCAGTTCCTGCAGGCTGTGGCACCGCATCCGCCCCTGGAGTGACCACCTCCGCGCTGGCCCCGGCACTGGTGGTGGGCAGTGCCGATGGTGTTACGCCTAGAAAATACATTTAATATTTTAGATGCCATATACACCACTCCCTATTTTGTCTAGGAATGAAAAAATATGTTACTAGTACTACATAAAGACATTTAATAATTTGTGCCTCTCTAGTCTAAACTAAAAATGTCTCTTTCTTCAGGGAAGGGTGTTTTTTATTTATGCTTAGCCATAACATGTGATGCTACACTTTTTGGCACAACTGATGAATGCCTGCTTTTTAACACGCACCCTTTTTCTCATAACAGACACAAGCTTCCCCTCTATAAACAAGAGCAAGATCATATGAATGTTAGTCGGAGTCGTCATCATCATCACTACCAAGACTTTAAGTTCCAACCAGGTGAGGGGTCTCCCACAATTACTGTGTAAATCAGCCACTGTTCAGTTCTTGAGTTCACCGTTTATCTTCTATGAAGTTAATTTTAATAAATGTTTTAATGCACAATTGAACATTAAGATACAGAATACACACAGAGCTATTTTACTTTTAATAAAGCTTTAAAACTTACATAGACTCTGTGGTTTTTGGTCATGAGTGAGTGAGCGAAAAGGTTTGCAATTTGCAAGCATGAGTCCGTGCTCTGAGAGGGCGGGACTCTGACTCCGTAGTCTTATATTCTGGGTTGCATAATCATTGGGGATCATCGCTGCATTCGAGAGCTAAATAATGACTCTGACACACTAGCTAGTCAGTAAGGAGATTGGGGGTTCAACTTCTGTTATGACTGAGGTATGTGGAAAGTCTAACTGCGCCTATTATCACCAATGCCCTATTTCTTGTCCATAGTTCTGTATGTGCAGAATAGTCCCTGCAACAGTAGTAGTATGTCCTCCTATCCATTCAAAAAGTAAACTAGTATCTTATTCTTGGTGGCCATTGACATTTTATTGTTGGGAATTGTCAAAGCATAAACATTTAGAAGACTTCAATAGACATTATGGACAACCCAGAGGACTGCACTCAGTGCCTAGAGCTATTGCTGAATAGGAGTTTTGTTTAACATATTTTGCCAACTGTGCAAGCTTAGCTAGCTACACAGACAGACTAAAAATAATCTAGTAGTAGCACAGAGAGTGATAGTAGAGGCAGGATAAGAATTTAGAAACAGTCTACAAGAAGATCAAAGACGATTTAGGAAAAAATAGAATTATGAGGAACGTTTGGAATAAATAGGTGCTGTAAAAGATAGGAAAGTGTAATTAATAATATTAACAGGAAAACTTACTGGGGCCAGCAAAGGAGCCTTCGGCAGACCTATACTGGCCTTCCTGTTCCTGCTCCGCCGGCGCCTCTACCTCCTCCTCTGTCCTCTTGCCCCTGGGGGGAGCTGATGTACAACATGAACGAAAGACACAAACATGGATGATTGTTATCAACCAAATCAAACATTTCAAAAAATCAATGACAAATTATTTCGGGGAATTAGACAACAATTGCACTAAATGTATTGACCTATCTGATGTGGTCTACTAGGATATCAGTATTGCTGGATTCGCGGACCGTCTACTTGGAAAGTTATGTAATTCACTAAGCCAACTACAAAAAGGTTCTACTAGGACTGGCAGGCAGCACTCCGCAGCACGCGAAGTGACAGACAGAGTCCGTCATGATTGCAGACCACTAAAAAGTTTTCTACTAAATAACCTGTCATATTATACTCAAACTATCAATCCACCACCACTATCTCTTCTTAGTGGCAGGAGTACAAAGGAAGGACTGGACTTGAGTCTCTAGTGTCTAGCATAACGCAGTTTTGTAAAGTATACTCATGCATAATCAGTCAGGCCAAATGAGCACAAAATTGAAAACAAGTAAGCATAGTAGCACCGCCAGTGAGCAGGCGAGCACCTGCAATCACAGAAGCTTTTGAAACATAAGTTATCTGCAATGTAATCTCTAGTGTCTAGCATTACGCACTTCTCTAAAGTACACTCATACATAATCACCCAAGCCAAATGAGCACAAAATTGAAAACAAGTAAGCATAGTAGCACTGCCAGTGAGCAGGCGAGCACCTGCAATCACAGAAGCTTTTGAAACATAATTTACCTGCAATGTAACCGGCTGCATTCTTGCTCTTCGGAAAAAACAAGATTCATAACACAGAGCAGGAGAAAACAAAGTAGTGATTAAATAGATACTAGTACTCACCAAGCCCAGGGATCTCGACGCCAAGCAGGTCGAGCAGGTCTTGTTCCCGGTCCAGGATGTTGGACCACCGGTACGTCACCTGGTTGTAGGTGCACCGGAACCCAGACTCCCGATACATGGCCCAACACACCTTCCCCCATAGATGGCGATGCTCCCGGAGCCCGTACCCGGTACCGGGCATGCGGCCTGCCGCGACGGTCTTGGAGAGGTGGCGCTGGACAAAGAAAACCAGTGTGGCCACCTCCATCGCGCTAAAGATCTCCCTGAGACTAACTGTCTCCCCCCTTAACCGCCCGCAAGGGAGCTGGCCACGGGGTGCGGGACCCTTCCCCTTAAGGTTTTTGCCGGCTCCCTTTGCCATGGGCCTGGACAGTTAAAGGAAAATAAAATAGGGAAGAATAGGGAAAGAGTAAAGAAAAGAAAAGAGATTTAAAAAAAGTAGTTTTAAAGTAACCAAAAATAGAAAAAAATATATATAAATATATAGATGTACAAATATAAAGAGATAGATAATGAGTAAAAAAGATCAAAAAAAGTTCAAACAAACAAAGGATTACAAAGATTAAGGAGGATTGAAAAAGCATGCCCAGAACCATAGCAATGAATAAAAAACAAGATGGCCGCGCCCATTGCGACCACGTGGGTAAGTTTGCGCGATATTTCCCCCGCGAGCATGCAAAAACGGACGCCCACACGCAATTGCGTCCCGCACGTAGGAAATGCACAACGCCGCGCTGAAAAAAAAACCAGCGAACACGCAAAAAAATCTACAAATTCGACGATTTTGCGGACCGCGAATTCGCGTACCACGAATTCGCAAAATTCGCCCATACTTACTATATTTCTTCTAATTTACAGGTACAACTAAGGAATCGGGTTAATATACTGTGATCCTAAGAGAACTTGAGACCCTACAGGTCTTTAACCATAGAGACACACCGATCTCTCGCACTTTTTTCCTATTTTTCCTTTTTTTTCCTTTTGCACATGAAATCCTGAAGAAAGTCCACCTGACCCACATGCTCAAACATTAGAGCTGAAACATGTAGACCTTTTTATGGACATTTTAAGTGCGGGTGATTCCTAAAAAATCCCCCTACGCACGGAACAGATTTTAATACCAACTCTGAAGCCTGATCTATTAAAGTAATTTGTCAATCTGGATATACGAGTTTTTTACAACGAACCCCCCTCTGTGAGATTCATTACGAAACCCCCAAAATTACTGATCACTACTACTCTAACCAGGGGTTACCTCCAGGTGGAGGAAGGATGACCACTAACCCAATGATGATGCTGTCACGTTCCTAAGGGGTAAGGCGGAGAACCAAGGTATACTGCCACCATCGACCTCCGTACGTGAATGAGGGTTTTTTATCGGTACAGAGCACAACATTTTTTTAAAACCCTAGTTACACAGGACACGTGATCCACCCCCCAGTTGATTTTTGGAGGTGTGGGTGGCTCCAGGAGGGGCAGGATGAGTCAGCGCTAGGCTGAATGGGACATCTACATTTTGAATAGTGGGAGGAGAAGTCCGTGGCCCCTGAATAGGAGTGTGCCTGCCCTAGTGAATGCTGGCTCCGCCCCCTTGTGGTGTGTCTGATGACGAGCCCTACCTAACAATAGGGAAGAGGAGGCTCGTAAACAGAGCGCTCCCAAACCCAGCTGCATCTGCTTTCCCAAGCCCTGTGCTGTGACACAAAGGAAAATGTCCTATAAATGTAGGGGCTGTGACCCCATGAAATTGTTGTGCTTGTACCTACTTGGAGGAGACCCCCTGCCAGGAGGAACCGCCGCGGGACCCAGCTGCTGTCTCCTGGGGTCCCTGCATGCTGGCCTGCCTGGCTGCTCTGGGCTGTGCTCTCCCAGGCACCAAGGACACTCTGCTTGCTGGAGCTGTGGCTCCTGGCGCCTTGTGAGCGCTATTTTTCTTTATTGCCCAGCCTTTGCCCTGGGACTAATGAGGGCAAGGCGCCTCATGTGCTCTCTATTTTCCTAGAGGAGGGCGCGTGAGCTCTCCAGCATGGAGCTGCAACGTGCCTTGAAGGGTAAATGATGTACTGCATATGTTAATGCAGCAATGTGCAAAGACACTAAAAAGGACAACACTAAATATAATTTGAGTACATAGATTGTAACTTCAGCTGAAAATCTTTCAGCTCAGGGCTTATTTAGTGGAGAAGTTATTTCTATGTTATTGGTGGTGTTTCAGTCAGTAAATGGATGGATTGTCCATTTGCAAGAGTAAGGCCTCCCTCTACAGCAGTGAGAGACAAAAAAAGTGTGCTGATCTGATGTGGATCTTAACCCCATAAGTGCTGCCGTCGGCCGTTGGACGTTTCGAGCACTACCTTCGTAGTGCTGCGCACGTCCAACGGCCGACGCAGCCCCGCCCGTTTTGCGGAAGTTCCGCACTATCGGGAAATCGCGGTAGCAGCAAACAGGTTAAAGAGACCATTCAGTGAGGTTAAAATAGGTCAAAACCCAAGCTGACGTCATCAAATGAAGTAGCATTCTGGAATGCCTGTTGTTGGTGATTGCAAGGAATGCAGAACTGAGAAAAGAGAATGTTTTTTTTCTCTTCACTCGATGGCCCTTTAAGAATCCTGATCAGAACCCCAGACTGGTCTCAACTGGGCATGCTGCCTACAAGGTAGTGTGACAGATAGTTGACATTGCAATTGGAAAACGCTTCAAATATCCATCAATGTCAACTGAGCAAATGGGTTTTTGACTGGGAGTTGATCAATAAGATTAAAGTGTGAGTGGCTCGCAGGAATCTTCTGGAACTAAAGTGTCTTGCAAAGAGCTGTGCCCCAAACATGTCGGTTTCTTTCATTAAAAAACACTAACTGGTCTGATTCGAGAATAGTTTGTACGACCTCAAAGAACTTCAATTCTTTGCTCGACTGTCAATATTTAATCAGCTTTATTGAATGTCAGGACTGGGAGCCAATGTAATATCACACCTGCTTTGCTGCTGAATGACAGGCTGCTAGTTTCTTCTGAGTCCAGGCTCCAGTACACCTCCTTTATGGAATGTGTGACAGGGTATGGCGTAGAACTCTTGTAAGGGAGCTTTTATAAAACATGTCAATTCTTCCCATTTTAACAACTTTGGAAGGTCCAAAGGCAGAGTCAGCCCTGTCAGTATTTGAATTAGTTGAATCAGGGTACAAAGCTCTTCAAAGCTCATGCACAACCTACCAGGAATTTGGGGCTACATGTACGATTGCTACATTTTGTGAGGTCCTAATTGCGACTTTTTGCGACTTGCAATTAGTAAGTTGCAAAATGCAATGAACAACAGTGTCTTTTACACTGTTAGCAATTCACAGTGGGTCATAAATGGACCTCATTAATATTCAATGTGCGACCCATTGGGAATGGCCTACATTACTGGGATGGTGGCCTGCTGGGGTCACTATGTCTTTGATTGCTTTTCCAAAAAAGCTATTTTTTGTGGGAGAAATGCAGCCATTCCTTGAAGGAAAACGAGATGCATTTAAAAAAAAGGAAAATTTAAGTTTTGTTTTCATTTTTTGAAGAGTAGACAGTCATCCATGGGACCACTGGTTGCTTTTAAAAAATGTTTATGCCCACATTTGCACAGGAGAAGGGGTCCCTTGAGGACCCGAATGTGTTGCGATCGCATTCCACGTGCAAAACATTCATATATCCCTCTGCGACTTCAGGGTTGTACTGGGAACCAAAACCGGCCCAGGCAAAGTGCTCGGCGCCCCCACCCGGGGTTCAAAGGTGCTGCCAAGCTCTTTGCCAGGGCTGGTGTTCGGCCGATTTTGTAACAGGGCCGCAAAAACGGCCCTGTAACAAAATCGGCCACCAGGGGCCCAAAACCGGCCCCCACCCGTGCGGCGCACCGGGGGATTACCCGGGGCCCGCTATGGCCAGTCCGGGCCTGTGCGACTTGCTATTAAGAAGGGATGCCCATTCCTATTACTGACTCATAAACCCTATTTTGTGATTCTGTTATATGTTACTTACTCACAAAATAGGGTTATTACATGTGAAAAGGCTATTTAGCGATCGCAAACGGCCCGATTCTCCGTTTGCGACCGCTAAAACCTTTTGTACATGTGGCACCGGTTATCGAACATAGTTGCTAATTATAATGGTGTTTTCAGTAAACTGCTGTTAAGATACGACTTTTCCATAGGGAGATGAGTATCAAGTGATTTCTGACCTGCAGTATGGCTTCCGAGAGGGTCTGGGGACAGTGGAGCAGGCTTTAAACCTGTCTCTGTTGATAGGTAAATACGTTGGGGCAAAAAAGGGGAGGCTGCATTTAGCATTCGTCGATCTCTCGGTGGCTTTTGATTGCGTCTCCCACAGTAAACTCTGGAAACTCCTTCTGTCCATGGGGGTAGACCCTCCCTTGGTATATTTTATCCAAAATCTTTACACGGGGGCCACTGCTAAAGTACGGTATGGTACGGGGGGGGAACTCACAACATCTTTCCCAGTAGCCAAGGGTGTCAGACAAGGGTGCGTTCTGGCACCCTTCCTTTTTAATCTCTACACGAAAGGATTGGAGGTTGCGATGCTTGAAGGAAGCAAGGACCTGCCCATGATAGATCGTCGTCCAATACCCGCATTGCTCTACGCGGATGACGCGGTCATCATGGCCAGGACCCCTCGGCAACTCCAACTCCTTCTTGATAGATATAGCATTTTCATGGCAAGCTTAGACTTAAATGTAAACACGAAGAAAACATTTGTTATGCATTTGGGGAAATGCCTTAAACACCTTGGCGGTGCTCAGATCAATAATATCACCCTGGAAAGTGCAAACTCATACCCCTATTTAGGAATCCAGATAGATAATACTTCTAGCTGGCGTCCAGCACTTTTAGCCAGAAAGTTGGGGTTCCTTAGAGCTACAACAGCCTTGGTTACATTTGCCCAAAAACTGGGTCAGCGCCCCTCGCGGGAACTCATCCAGATCTATAGGGCTAAGTGCTGCCCAGTGGCAATGTATGGGGCAGGGGTATGGGGGCATGTAAACTCGGAATCTATCCAAAAAGTAGAAAACGGCTTCCTGCGGTATCTCCTGGCAGCCCCAAAAAGCTCACCAACCTTCGGTTGTCATATGGAGTTGGGTGAGGACTATATTTCCGATCTTATTGCTGTCCAACCAATTCTTTTATGGCACCGTCTTTGGCAAACTTTACAATGTAAACTGACACGCTTACTCATTTCTGATTGCCTCACCCTGGAAAAGTGAAAAAATATCCCATGGTTACTTTACGTTCATAACTTTCTCAGAGATGTAAACATGGAAACAGCCTTTCTAATCCCTGAGACCATAACTGAAGTTTCACGTAAAAAGCTGAAAAATGTGTGTCTATCTCATCTTCGTGAGCTTCGCTCGGCATCTGAGATCTTAAAACCTACAAATCTCCATCTACTCTCGGTGCAAGTCTCACATGGGATTCAGACATATTTACTAACCAGTGTCAATGCTTATGATAAATATCTTTTGACGCGATTCCGGTTTAATACCTTTCATCGGCAGTTAACCTTTCCGAAGATAAAAGACTGGTCTAGCACCTTGTCCCCTTGCCCATGTGATGGGCAGTCAGAGCAATCGTTATTGCACATAGTCTTTTTTTGTACCTATTATGAATTTCCACGTAAGTGGTGGATTATCCCTTTGGTGAAATTCATGGGCTTGCGATATTGCCGTCCGGCCCTTCTTGCCTTACAATGTTTGGACATTGAGTATAACATCGTCCCAATAGCCCGATTTTTAAAAGTGTGTGTTAAATATCGCGCAAACTATGACTCTGTGTAAAATGATAGACTGTGTTTTGGGGTCGTAATAGAAACTATTGGCCCTATAAGCTTGCTGATGTCTCTGTTTATGTCTCTTTTATATGAATTTTTGCTGCTAATAATTGGTTACGGGTCTTTTTACTATAAAATGTGTAATACCCGTGTTATATTGTGTACTAAATATTTTAACGATTTTAAACAATGCTTTTTTAATTATCTGTATACTTTTATATACACAAAATTGTATCCGAATAAAGTTTTAATTGATTGAGTAGGCAGATGAGTAGCCAGTGAGCACCAGGACAGACGGAGAGCTAGGGGTGACTGACTTTTAAGGAAAGAAAGTAATAGCAGTGCGCCATCATCATCACAGGACATTATGCCCATGCTGGCCTAGCGCAAACATTTGTAAGACATGTCAATGCCTGAACTAAGGTTTATCTTTTATCCATTTGGTGTACGCAGTTTTAACCACACTATTGCAGACAGATTAGTAAGGTTTTCTGTTTTATTTTGTTAAATATTCCTGGTACTTATTGTCTCAAGGATTCCCTACTGGCAGAAAAGGAACTTTTCAAATATAAAACGTGCAACGCTGTAACATCTCCGAAATCAATTTATGCAATGTTACAACGCCTAAGCAAAAAAAGGCGCCTCAGAAATCTACTCGAGAGAAAGTATGACAAAAACGGATTTCAGAAATCAAACTGATGTTTCAACTCATTTTCGGGGGTCCAAACCGCAGCATTTTCTTTTCTGTTGCGCCCAGCAGTGAAGTCCATACATTTTTTAAAAACGTTTTCGGAGCTCCCCGGAGGAGTCGCTCAAAAGGGCCACGTGATAAATTAACTCAACTCCAAACAGTAAATGGTTGAAAAAACGTTAATTTAAAACTGTGTGAACCTATTAAAGTACATAATTCCACAAATAGTAATATTAACTACATTCGGTAGGGTCTATGAAAATCTGCCTTTAAAGTTACAGATCGTATACCTTGGTTTTAGAAAATTTGGTAATCTTGATCTGAGAATGTCTGATAATCTTCTTGGCTTCAAAACAAATCTGGTAACCTTCGTGAAAGAATAGGACTAGAATGTGCTATCTCAACTCAATTTCTTTTCTTTATTATTCATTTGCCACTCTATTGCTCTTTTCATTAAAATGTAATAAAAGACACAGCTGTGTGTCGTTTTTCTCTTCATTCCCTTCAGCTTTAGCCCAAATGAACAAATCGCCAGTCGAAAAATTCAGCTGACTTTTGATGAATATTTTATGCATTATTTTGTCAACTGTGCATCAATTTCGGATTTCTGGCAGTGTAGCCAAACTCTAAGTTTGTTTTCTCATATTTTAGCAGATACTGGCCTTAACCAACAAACACTCTGCTAGTCGTTTTTTGATTAAAATGTACATCCTACTTTTCATTGTGTTAAGTCACCCCCATCATCCCAAATTGTCTTGTGGTCAACCTCCCTATCAGCGTCGTGCAACTGTGACACATGCCCAGGCACTGTTGAGCAATAGTCACCATCTCTTTAAATAGTGTGCATCATCTGCCATCTTCCCTGTATTTGAGACTGTTAGACATGTCATTGTTAGGGGTGGTCTTCTCCAACTTTTTGCCTGCTTACCTCCAATTTGTGCTGTATCTTTTTCTTACCCATAGGGCTCTGAGCACTTTACCACTGCTAACCAGTGCTAAAGTGCTTATGCTCCTCCACTAAAACTTGGTGACATTGGTATATACCAGATTGGCATATTTAGTTTACTTATAAGTCGCTGTAAAGTGTTTTACCATATGCCCAGGCCATGTGATCGAAACTATACCAGTGGTCTTGCAGCACTGGTTGTGCTATCCACACAAGTAGCCTTTCAAACCTGTCTCAGGCCTGCCATTGCACAGCCTGTGTGTGTAGTTTACTGCCACTGTTGTGAGTTCCCTTTAGGGGCCACTGAGTTCTCCATTACTTTACCCTAACTGCACGTTGTGGGCTGCTTTGTTTTGCACACGTTACACACAGCACGTTTGTTTTCGTGCCATGATATTACTTTTGAAATACGCTGCACAGCTTTTTATTATTCAGGTCTCCTTTCTGGGACTCAGTCTAAATATTTCACCGAAGGTCAAACAATATTGTGCCCTATTTTTTTGGGATCGGTTTGCAACATATCTTGCCATTTAGGCACACCTCAGAAGAACAGTTGCTGTTTTCAGGTGAGGTACCTTTCATCATATACACCAAGACTTGCATTTTGAAAACAGAGAGGAAGATTCCTACAGAGTGGAAAGGTCTCTGGATGGACCCGCTAGCTTTGCACAACTGTAGATGTAGACCACCTAACTACAAATGCCAGTTATGGGGGCCGGTTCTAATCCAAGAGATCTCTGATCTATCACTTTGCTCATGTAGTGAGGATAGGCTTAGGCTGAGACATCATTCGCTATGGAAGGGCTTTTTATAGTATATACTTTGCTCGTAATGCTGATTAATTTGCTCAGCTGTATATCTTTTCTAATTGCAGCACAGTTGCTTCATGATAGAGCATGTTAGTTTCAATAAATATTGTAAACTTTCCTCGTGTCTTTCTGTTGTTTATTGTGGACATGCATGCGTAAGAAAACGAAAGTCGATGATCTGTTCCCACAGTTCCCCTTGGGCCTAGAGAGTTGTGTTCTGAGGTGCATATTTACATGTTACTCTAGGAAGGTTAGGAGAGCAGGTAACGCACTATGAGCTAGTCAGATTTGGGCCCATAGGTTCTTCAGTGGTATGGTGACTATTATACCTGGCTTCCTTGGCGTGGTTTTCCCATGTATTTTTGCCTCTGCCTCCTGTGATGTTGCTGTGTACTGGACTTTGTTTTTGCTGGTCTAGATGCTTTGGGCACTTTCCCACTGCTGATCAGTGTCAAAGTGCAAGTGCTCCCTCTGTAACTTGTAAATATGGATTGGTGTTTCCATTGTTGGCTTGTTTGACTTACTACTAAGTCCCTAGTACAGTGCACTGTGTGTGGCCAGGGCCTGTAATTTCACTGCTGCTAGTGGGCCAGCAGCACTGGTTGTGCTACCCACACAAGCAGCCCTTAAAAGGAGTCTCAGACCTGTCACTGCAGTGTCTGCACGTAGTCTCTACTGCCATGTCGACCTGGCAAGTGCACCCACTTGCCAGGCCCTAACCTTCCCTTTTATGACATGCGAGTCAGCCCTAAGGTAGGCCCAAGGTGCCCCTGTGGGCTGGGTGCGGTGTATGTGAAAGGTAGGACATGTACTGATGTGTGTGACATGTCCTGGTAGTGAACTCGAGTGTATTTCGTGCTTCACTATTGAATGACCATCTGTCCCATAGGACAGAATGTGAGCTTACATAGAACATCTTATAAGTGTAACTTCCCATTGGGACAATATGGAAAGCTGGATTTTAGTATGCCTGAAGTCAAAATATAAAAATGCATCTTTTATTAAAGATGATTTTGATATTATGTGTTTGAAAATACCACTTTTAGAAAGTGTGTTCTTGCTTAGCCATCCTGTGTGCCTCTGCTGGTTTGTGGATTGACTGGCTTTGGAGTGACAGGGGCTGGGGATGTCCATTCACTGTAGACAGCTACTGGGGGGGTTTAGGTGTGTCCTGCCATTTCTGGATGAGTCAGGGCTTTGCTGAATAGACCTGGGCTGCATTTAGAGCAGAGGGAGGAAATTTTCTTGCACCTGAATGGGCCTTGGTCTGCCTTACACAATGCTGTCTCCACCTCTTGCCGGGAAGCTGGAACACAGAGGACAGAACTGGTTTTGACTGAGAACAGAGCCATTCTGTCACCAGATAACTAGAGACCCCCATTTCTAACAGGGACAGCCCCTACATTCTATTGTCCTGTGATCCCAGCATAGTTATGTTTCAAAACAGAATCCCCATAACATGGCATTACCAACGCTTGGTCTGGTACTTATTACACAGGTCTCCTGAGTAGTACTTGTGTGTGTCCATAATAACAGCTTACACCTACCACCTGAGATGTCCGTTGTATTTGGGATACATCTTCAACAGTGTTTGAGAAGCACCCAATTCTGTTGGTTTTACAAGCTTGAAAGTTTAAAAGGATAACCCTTTTTTTTTTAAAAACATTTTTGTTTTCATTTTTCATTAACTCCTTCCATGCTCATGACGAGCTCAGCTCGTCATGAGGCACACTGGAGCTGTGCTAATGACGAGCTGACCTTGTCATGAACAATGGGATCATGCAAAGGTCAGCACAGGAGGGGAAAAGGCCTAGCAGCCAAGGTGTTAATTGGTACATACTGTTACATAGCAGTAGACTTAGGTACATGATAATACATTGATTAAACATATATCGACTGAACACATGTATATGCTCTGCTTCGTAATTTTCCCTTTCAGACAATTCAGTGCATCAACATATAAGTTGGGGGTGTTACAATGTCCCCAACCTGCACAGTTAGTCACTCATATCTGACAGTGACTCTTCTGGTGGCGGATCGGAAATTTTACCCCTGAATGTATCCCATTTTCTCCAAACCCATGTCCACTTCTTGGGGCATCCCCTGTGCATACATACAGTTTCCTCCGCTATCATTGCGCCATCCATGTCACAGCACCATTGACGGTAGCAGGGAGGAAGTCTTGCTCCCCAGTATTGAGCTATATTCCTCTTTGCTATCATTGCACTCAATGTAGCCCAGCTCTGGGCCTTTTGATTTAGGTTTGTCAATAGTCTATCCTCTAGTGTTGATGCCTCTTAGAGCACAGTGCCCAGAGGAATAGTTTTCAGGAGTGCATGTCTAATCTGCATGTAACGAAAGGTTTCCGTCAATGCCATCCCATAAGTTTCTTGGAGCTGAGCGAACGCAATGATCTTGCCCTTTTTCCACAGATCCCCCACCTGGGAAATTCACTGTTTGAAGCCCTTGTTATTGCATAGTGTACCTAAGCGTCGGGTCTCCCAGTGCGGTGTGGTCTGAGTTATAACCCCTTCCCAGCCACGGGCACTCTGTGACGCATACCATATACGCACTGTGTGTGCTATTAGCCCTAAAAGAGCAGTCCCTCTATGTTTGTTATAGAGTGCTCCCATGACACCAACTGAACCTAGGATATATCTATCCATGCGGAATGCTGGTTCCTCCTGCGGAGCGTGCATCCATTGGTTTATTACAGTGAGCTGCGAGGCCCAGTAGTACACCTTTATGTTTGGAAGGGCAATTCTGCCTTCCCACCAGTTTTTTTCTAATTTATGCATGGCAATACAGGCGGGTTTTCCGTCCCAAAGCAGATTGCTTGCCTCAGTGTCAATTGATGTAAAATAGGTGGGGGGAACTCAGAAACGGGGTATTTTGTAGGGCGTTAAGGAATCTAGGGAGTGCCATCATTTTAAAACAGGGCAGCTCTTCCCATCAGTGTCAGCGATGGGGAGCACCGATGCTTTACATCACGGCGGAACCGTCAAAGTGGTTCAATGAGATTTTTTTCCATGAATTGTTCAGGTGAATTGTTCAGGCTGTGGCATTATATGGAGTCCCAAATACATAAACCCTCCTTCTGCAATCTGTATCTCACAATTCCTTGGTAGTCTTGGTGGAGGGCCTTCGAGCACATAAAGGAGCGACTTCGCCCAATTAATGATTCAGGGCGAAACCTTACCATAAGCAGCGCAAATATCCAGTTGGCAGTTAATGGAACGTGCAGGAGATGCCATGTATTGCAGCACATCATTCGCATATGGGGAGATGCAGTCATAGAAAAAAGAAGAAGTGGGGGGGTCTGTGGGTTGGTTTAACGACCTAAATATCTCATAACCCAATTTATAACGAGAAAAATACAGGAGATACAAAGTCAGGATGTGTGCTGTACTAAAACTACGAACTGGACGGAGTCATAGAACACCAAGAAATTACATGTGGCTGAAAAACTCCCATCAGACCACCATTATGGCGGAGTATCGTCACGTGGGATACGGATGGTAAATCGAAGTCTCACCCAACCCATCAAGTGATGGTGTAGAGATGGATTCCAAGGTGAACCACTAGCCACTATGTATTTCAGTACGGTGGTGATGGTGTGCAATGTGAGTGAAAAGAGTAAAATTAACTACTGCAACAGAAAATATGTTTACTAGGCACTGTTACACTGTTAGGACTAAAATGACGCCACATAGTGTGAAAATATGACTATGTGAAGGCGCAGTGCAGAGTGGTCGACATGTTTCAGCTATGTGGATAGATTCTATCCAAGCTTTCTTCAGGACCGTGATCTAATAACAACTGCAAATGTCAGTGAAAAACAATCTTATTGTGAAATGTGAAGCAAGCCCATATCAAATCAAAATAGTCCTACCAGGAACTTGGGTCCCCAATGTTGACTGGTGGAAAAATGGGTAAATTATCCTTCCCTGTAGGGAAAATCATACACAAAATATGTGATATCAAACAGTGTTTCCATTAGTCCTTCAGTTACAAAGAAAAAAGTACACACAACACATGTTTCAAAATGAGCAAAAAGTCTCATTTTCTAACAAGAGGCAGCCGTCCTACTGATTTGCATGACAATCGTCACAATGGTATCTTGATTTTATACTCACCCAGCTTTATGTGGGAGTAGCCTCACCTCACCCGGCACCCGCTCGGGAAAAATGAGGCCCCGCTCTGTTAAAAAAGATGGAAGAGATAATAAAATATGTTCCATCGCAATATTAGTATAATTGCGATATATTTATTAAGCTTGTGCTGACTTCCAACAAATTTTTTTAACTAAGACCAGTTGCTCTCATAGTAGACACCCCCCTGTCAGACTGCATGCCTAAACCCATGCTTGTCCAGTAAAAAAGAAAGGCAAAGACCCAGTTGTATAGATGAATATAACACAGGGTTAGCTGTCAGATTCTGACAAGAGAGAGAAAAAGAAACCACTCTGCAAGGAATAACAACTAAGCAGTAGTAGTTCAGAGAATTATTCTTCCGAGCTCACATGTCCGTCGGTACCTCTCGCCTGCTTCCAAGTGGGAGTGGAGGTACCGAACGGACGGAAAGCGCGCCTTTATATATCTAAGCTGATTAATTAATTGATTACACCCTTTGGTAGTATACGTCATTAGAAAAAGTTCTTGGCGATCTTAAAAGCGGAGTACCGTAACTGCACCCACTTGTTGCCGCCGCGCATGCGCGAAAGATGTAAACACAAGACGCTTTCAGTGGCGCATGCGCGGTAACAACAGTTGTGTGCGTATGCGCGGTAGCGCGACAGAGGCCGCTGTCATTGCGAGCGTCTCGATAATGACAGTACTGCTTGCCAAGGATCAGTCTTCAAACTCAGAATAACTCATGAGGAGATCGTGTATCCCCTAATCAGTTGAGATCTGATTCGTGCTCAAAGCTCACCCGATAGTCAAAAATGCACAACTATCTATGCACAAAAACACATGTATAAAAACCGGTAAATGTCGGATAGGGGCACAGTCAGTGTCATAAGAATACTGAGCTCATCTAGTGACAAGAGAAAGGTCTGTGGCCATCACAGGATTTGTAGTCATTAGAGTGCAGCAGATTCAGCCACTATATTTTCAGGTAGTAGGGTCACGTTTCTGGGTTCAGACATCCTAGACTCTGTCTTAATAGAAAGAGAGGTGTGTAGCTCTGGAAAATATTTAGCGTGCTCAGATTACAGTAAGTTAAATCACTACATGTATAGGTGATCAAGTCACATACATAGGTACTGATGTTATAGGGACCTAGTGGATGCACCATAATTTCTCCTGTATGCATGAGACGTGATAAACATGTAGAGAGGTCAAGAGAAGAGCAACTACAGTGAGGTCCATGCTATATCATCGTTGAGTCCCCTACTATCATTTTTAAGAGAAAAGATCGATTTTTGTTCTTTAATGAATAAGAATCTGGAAATGTCACTGATGTGGGGTGGGATAAACAGCCGTTCTAAAATCACCCATCTCATATCTTCTGCAGTGTGCTTGTGAGTCAAGAAGTGATTGGTCAGGCGTGTTGATTGTTTCTGGCAGCGAATCGTGCTCTTATGCTCGCCGATTCTTAATTTGATTTTGCGGGTAGTGTACCCGATGTATCTTAGGGAACACGGGCAGGTTACCATATATATAACTCTTTCAGAATTACAATTCGTGTGTTTCTTGAGAAACCATATCTTGCCTGTACCCAGATCAACTTTGTCAGTTTTAATAGTCTGTGGATAGACACTGCATGAGCCACAAGGGTAGTGGCCCTGTACTGGCGGAAGATCCCAGAGTGTAGTTGGTCTATCCCTCTCTTGGACTCTAGGTCTGGTATGGACCAGACTGTCACGCAAACTCGGTGCTCTTTTAAAAGAGAACAAAGGTAGGGGTATGTTAGTGTCCGTGATGTTGAGAATGCTCCAATGTTTGCGTATTGTTTTCTGGATTTTATTGGAGTGGACATTGAATGTACTTACAAATGTCAGTCTCTCTAATGCAGGTTTCATAGGTCTCCTTTCCAGGAGTGCCTCCCGATTGTTATTCGAGGCACGTTTCCAAGCCCTTTTGACTAGGTGTTTGGGGTATTGTCTTTCCTGTAGTTGGTCAGACAAATTGGTTGTGTGTTTGTCAAAGAGTTCCCTAGATGAACAGTTTCTTCTGACTCGAAGAAACTGGCCCACTGGTAGATTGGCTCGTAGTGAGCGTGGGTGATGGCTACTGTACGCGAGGAGGGAGTTTCTGGCCATAGGTTTGGTGTAGAGCTCGCATTGAAGCTTCCCTGCTTCTGGAAAGATAGACAAATCCAAGAAGGGTAGCTTCACACTTCTGAACTCTAGCGTGAATTTCAAATACTGATTTTGAGTATTGAGCCATTGATGGAATAGTTGGATCTCTGATGTTGAGCCTCGCCATACCACCAGGATGTCATCAATGTATCTCTTCCATAGCAACACTTGATGTAAAAATGGGTTGCTACGGTTGAGAACATGTTCTTGCTCAAATTGGTGGCCATAAAGATTGGCGAGGCTCGGGGCGAAAATGCTCCCCATAGATGTTCCAGAGATCTGCAGGAAGAACTGATCTTCAAATTTGAAGAAGTTCTCCATCATGGCTATTTTAGCACAGTCAAGGATAAAACTCACAGGAGTAATACTGTCCAGGTCTCTCAGGGACAATAGTTGTCTGACCGTCTCTAAGGTTTCTTCCTGCGGTATACAGGTATAGAGTGACTCAACGTCGAAACTAACCAATAGGTCTGTCTCAACGTTGAATTCTATGTCTGGTAACGATCTCAGAACATCAGCTGTGTCCTGTAGATACGTGGGCATTTATTTTACCACGGGTCTGAGAAAGAAATCCACAAAGGTGGAAAGCGGCTCTAGAAGGGATCCAATCCCTGAGATTATAGGGCGCCCTGGTGGTGGTCTGATGGCTTTGTGGAATTGGGAGGCAGTAGAAACCAGGTGTGACTGGATGGTTTGCCACCAGGAATCTAGCCTCCTGAGGTGTTATCCATCCTTCCGCACTGGCCTCATCCACTAAGGTCTTAATTACTGTAAGTAGCCATGTTGTCGGATCTTCAGACAATCGGCGGTAGTTTTGAGTGTTGTTCAGTTGTCTCAGACATTCTTGTCGATACTGGTGCATGTCGAGTACAACTGTAGCCCCGCCCTTGTCCGCTGGTTTTATTATTATGGCCGGATCCTTAGACAGGTTCGTGAGGGCATTCTTTTCTCGCTTCGAGAGGTTGTGGAAACAGTGGGGGACTTCATCATGTAACCCCATAATGTCATGTGTGACATCTGTTTCAAAAGTAGTCACCCGTGATGGAACTTGGTGAGCTAAGGGGGTAAACGTAGATTTAGGGTTTAGCTTTGTGTTAGCAAGTTTGTCGTCAGTGGTTGTATCAAGGACAGTCTTGTCTTTGAAGAAAAAGTGAAGGCGTACCTTCCTGAAGAACTTTTCAAGTTCTATCCGCGTCTGGAATGGATCACCTCTATTTGTTGGAACAAAACCAAGTCCTTTCTCCAGGACGGTTTGTTCAATTGGAGTGAGGATACGTGAACTCAAATTGACCGTTAAATTCAACTCACCTCCGTGCTGGTGCTCTGTAGTGCGGCCTTCCTGCTCCGTGTATTGGGAAACGAGGGATCCGTCTGCCACTGGACAGTTTGTTGCCCTCTTCTCTTTCCGCGGTTTTGTCCACGTCCACGCCCTAAAAAAGACGGGTCAGAGAAGAACTGTGGGTGTTGTGTATACGGATTCATGTGCTGGGCAAAAGGAGGTGGTTGAAAACCCAGGGGCCAGGAGGCCAGCATGCAGCGGGGTTCTGGAAATTACCTGGGTAATTACCCTGCATACCCCCTCTTTGTCGGCTACCTCTCTTGAAGAAACGCTGCCCCCCTTCTCGGGGTTGACCTCCGGTGGTATCGGGGGTGTCTGAATCACTTGAATCTGATCCACTAGATGTCACTAGATGGGGCTCAGTATTCTTATGACACTGACTGTGCCCCTATCCGACATTTACCGGTTTTTATACATGTGTTTTTTTGCATAGACAGTTGTGCATTTTTGACTATTGGGTGAGCTTTGAGCACGAATCAGATCTCAACTGATTAGGGGATACACGATCTCCTCATGAGTTATTCTGAGTTTGAAGACTGATTCTTGGCAAGCAGTACTGTCATTATCGAGACGCTCGCAATGACAGCTGCCTCTGTCGCGTTCCGCACATGCGCACACAACTGTTGTTACCGCGCATGCGCCACTGAAAGCGTCTTGTGTTTACATCTTTCGCGCATGCGCGGCGGCAACAAGTGGGTGCAGTTACGGTACTCCGCTTTTAAGATCAGCAAGGACTTTTTCTAATGACGTATACTACCAAAGGGTGTAATCAATTAACCAATCAGCTTAGATATATAAAGGTGCGCTTTCCGTCCGTTCGGTACCTCCACTCCCACTTGGAAGCAGGCGAGAGGTACCGACGGACCGGTGAGCTCGGAAGAATAATTCTCTGAACTATTACTGCTTAGTTGTTATTCCTTGCAGAGTGGTTTCTTTTTCTCTCTCTTGTCAGAATCTGACAGCTAACCCTGTGTTATATTCATCTATACAACTGGGTCTTTGCCTTTCTTTTTTACTGGACAAGCATGGGTTTAGGCATGCAGTCTGACAGGGGGGTGTCTACTATGAGAGCAACTGGTCTTAGTTAAAAAATTTAGTTGGAAGTCAGCACAAGCTTAATAAATATATCGCAATTATACTAATATTGCGATGGAACATATTTTATTATCTCTTCCATCTTTTTTAACAGACCCGGGCCTCATTTTTCCCGAGCGGGTGCCGGGTGAGGTGAGGCTACTTCCCACATAAAGCTGGGTGAGTATAAAATCAAAATACCATTGTGACGATTGTCATGCAAATCAGTAGGACGGCTGCCTCTTGTTAGAAAATGAGACTTTTTGCTCGTTTTGAAACATGTGTTGTGTGTACTTTTTTCTTTGTAACTGAAGGACTATTATTATTATTATTATTATTTTTTCCATTTGTATGGCGCTCAGCTACCCAACAAGGGTTTCCCGGCGCCTGTGACATTACTTCGGATTGAATGAGTATGTTGAGTTGTGTTTTAGCACAGTTGTTTCTGGAAAAGCCAGGTTTTTACAAGTTTACGGAAATGGACGTAGTTTTCCTCTTTCCGGATATGTGGGGGGAGTGAATTCCATAGGATCGGCCCTCTGACAGAAAACGATCTCCCGCCAGTTTTTTGCAGTTTGAATCTGGGTACAGCGAAGGTTGCTGCCGTTTGGGAGCGAAGATTTCTTGTTGGCAGATAGGGGGAGGCCAAGGCTTGTATATAGGTAGGTGCCATTGTGGCTTTGATTTTACACATGTAACTCAGGGTTTTGAAACTGATCCGATGTTCCACCCTGAGCCAATGTAAATCATTCAGGTGTTTTGATACTCTTTCTGACTTTGGTATCCTACACAGGAGTCGTATGGCAGAATTTTGGATCATTTGGAGTCGCTTGATCACTGCTAGGTTCGAGCTTAGGTAAAGGATGTTTCCGTAGTCAATACGCGATGTTATTAGTGCGTTTACTACGGTTTTTGGGGTATCGAGGGGCAGCATCCAAATGATTTTCTTCAACCATTTTATTATGGTAAAGCAGAGGCCAGCGACTTTGTTTGCCTGCTGATTCATTGACAGAGTATTGTCAATAATGACTCCTAGATTTCTCGCCTGAGTAGCTGGGGAGGGAAGATTACCCAGCTCAGGTGGCCAATGGGAGGGGCTCCAGAGCTCCTTATTTTTTCCCAATAGGAGGACCTCTGTTTTATCCCCATTTAGTTTCAACTGGTTGGTGGTCATCCAGTTGAAAATTTTCCGGAGGCCAACTTTGAGTAGAGAAGGGGCTGAGGAATTTGACTCTGATAGTGAAAAGATGATTTGAGAGTCGTCAGCGTAGGACATTAAAGTCAGGCCTGCGCAGTCCGCCAGGTCTGCCAATGGTCTAACGTACAGATTAAAAAACAACGGGCTTAGGATGGAGCCCTGTGGGACTCCAAGTGGGGCGGGAAACGTGTCTGAACTTGCAATACTGGATTTGATCTGGAAGGTTCTCTCGGTGAGAAAGGACTTGATCCACTTTAGGGCATCACTACGAATGCCGTTTTTCTCTAGAGTTGCCAGAAGAGTATTGTGTGATATAGTGTCAAATGCCGCACTCAAGTCTAAAAGAATGAGAAATGGAAACACTGTTTGATATCACATATTTTGTGTATGATTTTCCCCACAGGGAAGGATAATTTACCCATTTTTCCACCAGTCAACATTGGGGACCCAAGTTCCAGGTAGGACTATTTTGATTTGATATGGGCTTGCTTCACATTTCACAATAAGATTGTTTTTCACTGACATTTGCAGTTGTTATGAGATCACGGTCCTGAAGAAAGCTTGGATAGAATCTATCCACATAGCTGAAACATGTCGACCACTCTGCACTGCGCCTTCACATAGTCATATTTTCACACTATGTGGCGTCATTTTAGTCTTAACACTGTAACAGTGCCTATTAAACATATTTTCTGTTGCAGTAGTTAATTTTACTCTTTTCACTCACATAGCACACCATCACCACCGTACTGAACTACATAGTGGCTATTGGTTCACCTTGGAATCCATCTCTACACCATCACTTGATGGGTTGGGTGAGACTTGGATTTACCATCCGTATCCCACGTGACGATACTCGGCCATAATGGTGGTCTGATGGGAGTTTTTCAGCCACATGTAATTTCTGGGTGTTCCATGACTCCGTCCAGTTCGTAGTTTTAGTACAGCACACATCCTGACTTTGTATCTCCTGTATTTTTCACGTTTAAAAATTGGGTTATGAGATATTTAGGTTGTTAAACCAACCCACAGACCCCCCACTTCTTCTTTTTTTTAGTATTTAGAGCAACTTCGGTTGCGGGTCTTTTTTCTAGAATCAGGGTCTGACTCCCTGTTTTTCTCATTAGCTCATTCCAGTTGACTTCTCTATTTTGAAACCTCCCCTGATAGACCATGGCTGACTTTGCAGGTTTAGCATTTGATTATGAGATTTTGAACTCCATTTTAGCTGATAACCCTTGTATTTTAGATTCTATACCTGAGACCGCTAGTGCAGCTAAAGATGATTGGTTAACTTTGCTCAATCTGTAGAAAACTCACTCTCGTATCACTGTCCGTGGACTTATAATGGCAGAATATTTACGAGGTAAATGTGCTCCAACAGGCCTGATTGTTACAAATGTGCCTAGGCTCTTTCTAACTGATAAAGATTGGTCACTGATAGCGTGGCGATGCACGCGAGATTGGCTTATCTTGATCATTAGCTCAGCCAAAAGAATAGCAGATACTTTGCTAATTGAGATACAAACACTAGAAGGCCAAATTAAAACCACTTGCAGTACACTTTTCAAGAAGCGCCTGGATGAGACTAATAAAACCAACAAAGACTATAAGGACAATATACTCTCTAGTAAAGTTGATAAATTCAAAAAAGATTTGGCCCGGTTTTCTATGGTTAAAATCTACCCCTATACCAGTGATAGCTATGTGGCACCTGGATTCAATGGTAAGGGCAAAAGATATGGGTCCAACTATTCCACCTCTGGATCAGATTAAAGTGATTCAGACACCACCGATACCACCGGAGGTCAACCCCGAGGAGGGGGGCAGCGTTTCTTCAAGAGAGGTAGCCGACAAAGAGGGGGTATGCAGGGTAATTACCCAGTTAATTTCCAGAACCCGGCTGCATGGTGGCCTCCTGGCCCCTGGGGTTTTCAACCACCTCCTTTTGCCCAGCACATGAATCCGTATACACAACACCCACAGTTCTTCTCTGACCCGTCTTTTTTAGGGCGTGGACGTGGACAAAACCGCGGAAAGAGAAGAGGGTAACAAACTGTCCAGTGGCAGACGGATCCCTCGTTTCCCAATACACGGAGCAGGAAGGCCGCACTACAGAGCACCAGCACGGAGGCGAGTTGAATTTAACGGTCAATTTGAGTTCACGTATCCTCACTCCAATTGAACAAACCGTCCTGGAGAAAGGACTTGGTTTTGTTCCAACAAATAGAGGTGATCCATTCCAGACGCGGATAGAACTTGAAAAGTTCTTCAGGAAGGTACGCCTTCACTTTTTCTTCAAAGACAAGACTGTCCTTGATACAACCACTGACGACAAACTTGCTAACACAGGGCTACGCCCTAAATCTACGTTTACCCCCTTAGCTCACCAAGTTCCATCACGGGTGACTACTTTTGAAACAGCTGTCACACATGACATTATGGGGTTACATGATGAAGTCCCCCACTGTTTCCACAACCTCTCGAAGCGAGAAAAGAATGCCCTCACGAACCTGTCTAAGGATCCGTCCATAATAATAAAACCAGCGGACAAGGGCGGGTCTACAGTTGTACTCGACATGCACCAGTATCGACAAGAATGTCTGAGACAACTGAACAACACTCAAAACTACCGCCGATTGTCTGAAGATCCGACAACACGGCTACTTACAGTAATTAAGACCTTAGTGGATGAGGCCAGTGCGGAAGGATGGATAACACCTCAGGAGGCTAGATTCCTGGTGGCAAACCATCCTGTCACACCTGGTTTCTACTGACTCCCTAAAATCCACAAAGCCATCAGACCACCACCAGGGCGCCCTATAATCTCAGAGATTGGATCACTTCTAGAGCCGCTTTCCACCTTTGTGGATTTCTTTCTCAGACCCGTGGTAAAAGAAATGTCCACGTATCTACAGGACACAGCTGATGTTCTGAGATTGTTACCAGACATAGAATTCAACGTTGAGACAGACCTATTGGTTAGTTTCGACGTTGAGTCACTCTATACCTGTATACCGCAGGAAGAAACCTTAGAGACGGTCAGACAACTATTGTCCCTGAGAGACCTGGACAGTATTACTCCTGTGAGTTTTATCCTTGACTGTGCCAAAATAGCCATGATGGAGAACTTCTTCAAATTTGAAGATCAGTTCTTCCTGCAGATCTCTGGAACCTCTATGGGGAGCATTTTCGCCCCGAGCCTCGCCAATCTTTATGTCCACCAATTTGAGCAAGAACATGTTCTCAACCGTAGCAACCCATTTTTACATCAACTGTTGCTATGGAAGAGATACATTGATGACATCCTGGTGGTATGGCGAGGCTCAACATCAGAGATCCAACTATTCCATCAATGGCTCAATACTCAAAATCAGTATTTGAAATTCACGCTAGAGTTCAGTAGTGTGAAGCTACCCTTCTTGGATTTGTCCATCTTTCCAGAAGCAGGGAAGCTTCAATGCAAGCTCTACACCAAACCTATGGCCAGAAACTCCCTCCTCGCGTACAGTAGCCATCACCCACGCTCACTACGAGCCAATCTACCAGTGGGCCAGTTTCTTCGAGTCAGAAGAAACTGTTCATCTAGGGAACTCTTTGACAAACACGCAACCAATTTGTCTGACCAACTACAGGAAAGACAATACCCCAAACACCTAGTCAAAAGGGCTTGGAAACGTGCCTCGAATAACAATCGGGAGGCACTCCTGGAAAGGAGACCTATGAAACCTGCATTAGAGAGACTGACATTTGTAAGTACATTCAATGTCCACTCCAATAAAATCCAGAGAACAATACGCAAACATTGGAGCATTCTCAACATCACGGACACTAACATACCCCTACCTTTGTTTGTTTAAGAGAGCACCGAGTTTGCGTGACAATCTGGCCAATACCAGACCTAGAGTCCAAGAGAGGGATAGACCAACTACACTCTGGGATCTTCCGCCAGTACAGGGCCACTACCCTTGTGGCTCATGCAGTGTCTTTCCACAGACTATTAAAACTGACAAAGTTGATCTGGGTACAGCCAAGATATGGTTTCTCAAGAAACACACGAATTGTAATTCTGAAAGAGGTATATATATGGTAACCTGCCCGTGTTCCCTAAGATACATCGGGTACACTACCCACAAAATTAAATTAAGAATCGGCGAGCATAAGAGCACGATTCGCTGCCAGAAACAATCAACACGCCTGACCGATCACTTCTTGACTCACAAGCACACTGCAGAAGATATGAGATGGGTGATTTTAGAACAGCCGTTTATCCCACCCCACATCAGTGACATTTCCAGATTCTTATTCATTAAAGAACAAAAATTGATCTTTTCCCTTAAAAGTGATAGTAGGGGACTCAACGATGATATAGCATGGACCTCACTGTAGTTGCTCTTCTCTTGACCTCTCTACATGTTCATCACGTCTCATGCATACAGGAGAAATTATGGTGCATCCACTAGGTCCCTATAACATCAGTACCTATGTATGTGACTTGATCACCTATACATGTAGTGATTTAACTTACTGTAATCTGAGCACGCTAAATATTTTCCAGAGCTACACACCTCTCTTTCTATTAAGACAGAGTCTAGGATGTCTGAACCCAGAAACGTGACCCTACTACCTGAAAATATAGTGGCTGAATCTGCTGCACTCTAATGACTACAAATCCTGTGATGGCCACAGACCTTTCTCTTGTCACTAGATGGGGCTCAGTATTCTTATGACACTAACTGTGCCCCTATCCGACATTTACCGGTTTTTATACATGTGTTTTTGTGCATAGATAGTTGTGCATTTTTGACTATTGGGTGAGCTTTGAGCACGAATCAGATCTCAACTGATTAGGGGATACACGATCTCTTCATGAGTTATTCTGAGTTTGAAGACTGATCCTTGGCAAGCAGTACTGTCATTATCGAGACGCTCGCAATGACAGCGGCCTCTGTCGCGCTACCGCGCATGCGCACACAACTGTTGTTACCGCGCATGCGCCACTGAAAGCGTCTTGTGTTTACATCTTTCGTGCATGCGCGGCGGCAACAAGTGGGTGCAGTTACGGTACTCCGCTTTTAAGATCGGCAATGACTTTTTCTAATGACGTATACTACCAAAGGTGTAATCAATTAACCAATCAGCTTAGATATATAAAGGCGCGCTTTCCGTCCGTTAGGTACCTCCACTCCCACTTGGAAGCAGGCGAGAGGTACCGACGGACAGGTGAGCTCAGAAGAATAATTCTCTGAACTACTACTGCTTAGTTGTTATTCCTTGCAGAGTGGTTTCTTTTTCTCTCTCTTGTCAGAATCTGACAGCTAACCCTGTTTTATATTCATCTATACAACTGGGTCTTTGCCTTTCTTTTTTACTGGACAAGCATGGGTTTAGGCATGCAGTCTGACAGGGGGGGTGTCTACTATGAGAGCAACTGGTCTTAGTTAAAAAGTTTAGTTGGAAGTCAGCACAAGCTTAATAAATATATCGCAATTATACTAATATTGAGATGGAACATATTTTATTATCTCTTCCATCTTTTTTAACAGAGCGGGGCCTCATTTTTCCCGAGCGGGTGCCGGGTGAGGTGAGGCTACTTCCCACATAAATCCGGGTGAGTATAAAATCAAAATACCATTGTAACGATTGTCATGAAAATCAGTAGGACGGCTGCCTCTTGTTAGAAAATGAGACTTTTTGCTAGTTTTGAAACATGTGTTGTGTGTACTTTTTTCTTTGTAACTGAAGGACTAATGGAAACACTGTTTGATATCACATATTTTGTGTATGATTTTCCCTACAGGGAAGGATAATTTACCCATTTTTCCACCATTCAACATTGGGGACCCAAGTTCCTGGAGGACTATTTTGATTTGATATGGGCTTGCTTCACATTTCACAATCAGATTGTTTTTCACTGACATTTGCAGTTGTTATCAGATCACGGCCCTGAAGAAAGCTTGGATAGAATCTATCCACATAGCTGAAACATGTCGACCACTCTGCACTGCGCCTTCACATAGTCATATTTTCACACTATGTGGCGTCATTTTAGTCTTAACACTGTAACAGTGCCTATTAAACATATTTTCTATTGCAGTAGTTAATTTTACTCTTTTCACTCACATTGCACACCATCACCACCGTACTGAAATACATAGTGGCTAGTGGTTCACCTTGGAATCCATCTCTACACCATCACTTGATGGGTTGGGTGAGACTAGGATTTACCATCCGTATCCCACGTGACGATACTCCGCCATAATGGTGGTCTGATGGGAGTTTTTCAGCACATGAAATTTCTGGGTGTTCCATGACTCCGTCCAGTTCGTAGTTTTAGTACAGCACACATCCTGACTTTGTATCTCCTGTATTTTTCTTGAGATGCAGTCATCCCAGACCTCCTCCCACTTCAGCCCCCGAATGACCAGATCCCATCTTATCCAGGCCGCCAATGGCTCGAGCACCAGCGCAAACAGGAACGGGGACAAAGGGCAACCCTGTCTTGTCCCTCTACCCAAGGGAAAATTGATGAAATATGGCCATTCGCCACCACATGTGTCAGGGGTGTTGCATAGAGCAATTGGATCCATTCACAGAATTTAGGACCGAAGCCCAAATGCTGGAGGACAGCAAATAGGAAGGGCCACTCGACTAGATCAAAGGCCATGCGCACATCGAGGGAAAGAATGACGGCGTCCTCCTCAATGAGTGGTATACGTGCTATGACTCCATGTAGTCATCACAAGTTAAGAGCTGTGCTGCGGCCTGGCATGAAACCCAACTGATCCAGGTGCACCAACTTTGTGAGATAGGGTAGTACTCTTGTGGCCAGCATTTTAGCCAGTATCTTTGCTTCAGCATTGAGCAAAGAAATAGGCCGGTAGGATGTGCATTCCTGTGGCGGTTTCCCAGGTTTGTGTATTGACACTATTGTTGCTAGCCGTTGATCTGGTGGAAGCTCTCTTTTAGCCTGGTTATCTACATACGTCTCAGCAGACGTGGGGCACGTGGTTTGCTGCTTTTTATACAGTTTGATAAGTATGCCATTAGGGCCCAAGGCCTTCCTGGTGTGCAATGCGCTTATAGCTAGTGTGAGTTCCTCTGACATTAGATCAGCTTCTAGCTCCTGCATCTCACTAGAGGCCAGAGTAGGCATATGGATATCGCTGAGAAATGCAAGATTGTCTTCTATCGTGGCCGTGGTGGCAGGTGTATATATTGTCTCATAATGAAGCGCTAGCGCATCTACTATCTGTTGCGGGTTAGTAGTTGTTTCTCTATTATTCAGTCTCAGCTGCACCACTCAGCGACTAGCCCACTCGCCCTTATCTAGCCATGCCAGGAGCTTTCCTGCCTTATCACCCACCTCTTGATTAGTCTGCTGGGTCTTGGTGAGCCTGCTCTTAGCCTCCTCTCACGTATAGTCCCTGTATTCCTGTTTCATCGAGGTCAGTTTGTGTGTTGTGGTGTCATTGGTGGCTGTTGAATGATTTTATTCAACCTGACCCACCTCCCTCTCCAGAGCCTCTCAGGGACGCAGCCAATCCTTTTGATGGCATGTGATTAATGAGATTGCTTGGACACACAGCACTGTCTTGTATGCCTCCCATAAAGTCGTCGGGGATGTGACCGAGTGGTTGTTCTCCTTAAAATACTGTTTTGTGGTTGTTAAGAGACCCTTCCATATTTTAGGGTGCTTCAGGAACCCTGGGTAGATAGGAAACATGTGCAGTCGTCCCAAAGTATAAGACGTGTATTGAATTAAAACTGGGGAATGATCGGAAATACCCCTAGAGAGGTGCAACACCTCCAGTATTCTCTCTAGACCGGTTGGCAGTGTGAAAATGTAATCTATTCTCAAAAGACTGTCATGGACACCTGAGCGGAAGGTGTATTGGCACTCTTGTGGGAATCACGACCGCCAGGCAACCACCAGACCAAAGGCATCTAGGAATTCAGATAGTCAGAGATTCGTGCCACTTTGATCTCTAGGGGGCTGCCGGTCCATGGTTGCATCTATCATGACATTAAAGTCACCCCCCAGTATCAACTCGCCTTGTGGGAGTGCAAGCAGGAATTTGCCCAAAGCAGCGAAGGCCACTCGATGCAGGGTCGGTGGTACATATACTGACACAATATTGTATGGTTGTCCCTCCCATTGACATGCTACAGCTGCAAAGCGCCCCAGATTATCTGTCCATGACCCAGTGATTATGAGCGGGAAGCGTTTGTTAATCAGGACTCATACACTGCGGTACCCAGAAGTAAATGCAGAATGTACGACCATTTTAAACCCCCACCTATCCAGGGCCTTGCTGGCTGGATCAGGGCCACTGCCGGTGCCTTGCACTTTAGATATTGTAGGACCAGCCCTCTCTTTATCCTATCCCCAAGGCTGTTTACATTCCATGAGATAACAGAGAGAGGGTGGCTCTGCGTATCAGGGGTCTGTGAGTGCGCAGCCCGTCACTCAGCCAGGGTAGTCATGCACGCTATTTATTACATCATAAATGGGAGATTGTACAGAGCATTGCAATTGTAACATCATGTATGCATTGTGTATATACCTCGCACTCTGGTCGTGTATCTGTAACATTGAAAAAGTCATAACATTGAACTGATACCAACCCCCCACCCCTCTCCCTGCCTTCCTGCTTGACAGACCTAAAACTACCCACCACCCAATCATCGCAAAGTGCGTTTTCCCCATAACTTGTACTTGCCTCAGGGTGCAGAGTAGTCCCGCAATCATCTCGCACCATCCCCATGGTCAAGGCATAGTGTAGTGGCATTGGGCCCGATTCACAGAACTAACTTAAGACAAAATCCTAAACTTACTACCATTTTGTTATTTACAGAAGGCACTTACTCATTTCGGTATTCACAGAAGTTAGGAGCCCTAACTTTAGGACTCCTAAATGCCTTCTGTGAATACCGAAAGTCTTAAAGTTACGATTTTTCTCAGTTTAGGATAAGTAAAGTTAGAACTCCTAACTTTAGGACTCCTAAATGCCTTCTGTGAATAACAAAAGTCCTAAAGTTTTCCCTCTGCTTCTACCCTCAACTTTGCCGGGAATAGCATGGAGTACTTTAGCTCTCTGTCTCTCATTTCTTTCTTGATTTCCAGAAAGCTGCGACATTGCTTAGTCACTGTCGCTGTGTAGTCGGGAAAGAATGTAACAGTGTAGTTCTCGAGACGAATCAGGGCAATCCGCACCATCAGGAGGATCGCATCTCGGTCAGGGAAGTTGAAGATGCGGGCGAGTTTAGGCCCAAGGGGAGGGGGGGCCCAGGTCGTGTTCTTCCACCTGGTACTCGGTGAGCCCTTTCAACTGAAAAAAAGTTGGACAAACCGCATGGTTGTAGCCAATTTTTTATGAGGTCTTCTACGAAAAGGTCCAGTGCAGGGCCCCCTGCCATTTCCGGTATGCCTATAATCCGGACGTTGTTGCATCTCGAGCGCCCTTTCTGGTCGTCAAGCTTAGTCGCCATTAGTTTGTTTCCCACTTCCAGTTGCTTGACCTGTCGCTGTTTTTCTGCACCCTCACACTGCAGCCTGAGAATGTGTCTGGGGGGGTTTCTACCAGGAGTGCTGGCGTATCTACGCACCAACGTCCTCTGGCTACGTTTCAATGCGCCTCAATTGCGAAAGTTCTGGTTGCGTCAGTGCTGGCTTCTTGTATCTACCTCTGTAAGTTTAGTCACTGCAGTTTCCCAGTCAATACTGGCCCATGCTTCATCATTTACAGCTGGGAGCCCTCAACATGTGCAAGTCCTACCCGCAGAATTGCAGCAGGTCCTTGCTGTCTTCTAGGCTGGCAGCACAGTATTGGCAGTGCGGTGTTGGTGGAAGTGTCTTCCGCGCCTCCCCAGGGAGCACTACTGCTCCAGGAGCAATCCCAGCCAGTGCACGCTCAGCTCGATTGACCTGAAATAGGTGATGCGTGTGGGGGCGCCCAATGTCCACAGTGCACAAAACGGAGGCGGTGGGTCGCAAGCACGCCTCTGTAACCGGCACTGGCGTCCGCAGCTGACATAGAACACGGAGCTCCTCTCCCCGCCGTCCTCCAGGCAGTATACGCCGCCGCCGTGGGGCCGCCCCTTACTCACTCACAGCTCCCCTTGCACGCCTCGTTGATCACACAGATCTCCACACAGCTTGCTCACGCACTTGTCATTCAGTGCCCGAGCAGGACGGCAGACGCAGTCTCCGGAGCGTCGCCCAATCGTCCACTGGAGCCAGTCAGGGCTGCCTTCAATTCTCTGCGGCCCACGAGCCACGCAACGCCCTGGCTCCACCGCACCTCATAGGCTGCGTCTCTTGTTCACGACGCAGGCTGCTTATTTCAGTATGCTGTGGGCTCGGGACCCACTCCTGCGTTTCCGCAAGGCTTGCGGTGTCTCGCCCGCTATTCATAGGGCGTCCTATGCCACCGGATCAGTGCGCGGATCGATTGGGAAGGTGCTACGGTCGCAGAGCCTCCCTAGACAGAGGTCATTTGCTTTGGCTGCTAGCCACGCCCCCTCCAGATTAATCCATTTTTGTGTTGCACTTTGTTTCCATTACTGTTTTTCTTGTGGCTGCACCAGCACCCATTGTCATTGCAGTTAATTGCAGACCTGATATCCATGCGCATGTATAATACCATGGACTTACTAATGCAGGTAGTTAATTTATTTTCGTGGTTGAAGTCTTTCATGCTTGGGCGGTGGCAGCTGCTACAGCATTTAAGTGGTGGGGCAGCGTGGGGGAGGGCAGTGCAGGGGAGGAGGGCTGGGCAGGGGCAGGAGGGTAGTGTGGGGTCAGTGCGGGGGAAATGTAGTTTAAAAAAATTCTTACCTGCATTCTGCAGCATCTGTGCTCTTCTGTCCTCTGCTTCTTTACTCCCAGCATTCCACAGGGTGCCCTACACCAAGCCAGATGCTGCTCTCATGCTGGTATACCCAGTATGAGGCCAGTGCCGTGATTGGTGAGAGCGCCCTTGTTAACCGCTCACTACGGGTCTATGACCTTCTGCTTGCTCTCCACCCGGCTGTAAAGCACAGCTTTGGTGGAGAGATCAAGCGCATGTGTGTTTGGCTGGATTTTCTTGGTCCGCCAAACTACCATGCATGCTTGAAGCAGTGCCACCACTTCTCCTCCTTCCTGGATCGACATGCCAGAATGGAAATCCTGCCCTTAGTTCAGCTGCAGGAAGTATGGTAGAAGGGAGGAAAAATACAATGATAATAACCTTTGTTATTTTCATTTTATTTTTTAATGTTCATAAGCAATGGAATGATGCTCATCCACCTTAGAGGAGGAGCCGCTGCTGATTTTGTGTCAGTTTTAAGGCTGTGGCTCAAACAAACACATTTAATTAATACATGATTGTAGTATCACCAGCACAGTACAGAGCATCTGTGCTCATAGAAATACCATTATCACATTGGGAGCAACACACTTGGTTCTGAGTTGCTCTTCCACATGTACTTGCACCAGTACACATGGGCCCCCTTAGTAATGATTGGGCGAACTGGCCAGCTCCAGCTGGATACACACTGTAGGAGGATGGATATCTGACTATGGTTACCCCAGATTTTTTGCCTTGTGTTTAGCTGGTTTTTGACTTAGTTGGCCTGGGATCCTGCTAAGTAGGGCCCTAGGCTATCTGCTCTCTCTGTAAAATGGACTCCATGTACCTTAGGTACATATCAAATTGGATATTGGGTCACCTTATGAGCCCCTGTATAGTGTACTATAGGTACCCAGGGCATAGGTGCACCCAAGGCCTACCAGGGGCTGCAGCATATCTTATGCCACCCATGGCTGGCCATCCAAACTGACACAACTGGCCGATCACTCAGCTGGGGCAAGGTCATGTAATCAACCCTTGCTTAGGTATAGTATTCCTATACCTACCATTATATATAGACACATATGCACCTATAAGTCACTCCTATGGCAGACCTTAACAATCCTGAAGGCAGAGTGCTTGGTTTTATGTGAGATGGTGCTCTAGCATGAGCTGAGCCTGTCTGCAGCTTTCGGAACCATGTCCTTATAGCTGTTCTAGGATATAGCCATACCATATACTCTTAATTGCATTATAATCATCGCGGTTATTGCTAACTTTGGTTTGGCTTTATCAAAACATGTCGTGTAAGGTGTCATACGCTTTGGAATACTACCCCCTCGCCAGTTCTGGCGACGGGGGTAGCATTTCACCCTTCTAGAGGGAGAAGACATGTTGTTCCTACTAATCCCGGTTAAAGTTAACCAGAGCCTCAGCATCACAAAATGGATGCTGCTGCCACAGACACAAGTCTGACCTCCTGCTGCTGGGAGTCCTTCCAGCGAGGGAGGCTTGGACAATAGGTTTCCTGTCTTGGGAGGTGCTAGCACCACCCCAGACAGGCTATAGTGTATTGGGGCAGGGAGGTCTGAATGAAATGAGACACTGCCTGGGGCACACAAGGTGTCCCATGCATAGTCCAGTTCAAACCGGTGCTGGGGCACTCCAGCCCCATCTCTGGCGCGAAACTAGACAAAGGGAAAGGGGTGTAACACCCCCTTCCTGGGTCCCATCCATAGGAGGGACCTAGCAGGTAATCCAGCCCCATAATTTGGTATATAGGTAGGAGCTGAGTCCCAAGATTTTAGATTTATCCTGACTGACTCTGATATGAAACTCTGGACCTTCGACATCCTACTCGATGTAGAAGATTGAAGAATCTCCCTTGTGTTCAAGGAGTGACCACCCTGCACAAGCAGGCACCATCAAGTGTCTTTGTCGATGCTCCTGCCAGAGCCCGAGCACAGAGCCTGACAAGACCCAGACTTCCAGACTTCCTTCAGCCCGATCCACAGCCACAGCAAAGCTGAGACCCGTGGAGGCGACGCGAGACGTGGGACCGGCCATCTTGGAAAGCCAGCAAATTGCTTTCCGTGCAACTTCTGAGGCACCCTCGAAGTTGTGCATTGGGGATTGAGAAGCCCCAACCCCGAGCACCAACTGTACCGAAGATCAGCCCTCCACACTCCACGAGTTCTGCGTGGGGCCCTTCTGTATTTTCCTGCTCGACGCATCTGTCCGGTCACTTGCCCGTTGGCTAGTGGCCTCTGTGACGACGAACCTTTGATTTTCCAATGCTGGTCTCGTTGCTCCAGACTGGCCCTTGCTTCCCTGAAAAAGAGCAGCCCATCAGACCTTGCTGGTCTGATTAAGAAGCCATCTTCCTTTTCTGCGTGGGTTGCCTTTGCCAAGGCTTGTTGACTCCAATCCGGAAGCCGACACCACCGACAGCGAGAACCTTCGTACGACAGTCCGTATGCAGCTCCTGGTTGTCGTCGACACCTCCTGGTCCACGTGGCTGCAGAGACAAGCTTCACGACATCACCTGATTGCTTCGCGACATCGCCTGGTTCCTTCCTGGATCCATCCTGGTCACTGGCTAGTGACCAAGACTCTGTCCCCTCTGCTTTCAGGTACTCTTCATCCTCGATCCGCCCTTGGATCCACCCGGACACTTCTCTCCTGGTCGCCTGCAGCATCTTTCTCCAAGGCTCCATAGGAATCAGCGACGAAACCCGACACACTTTGACATCTATGCACCCGCTTCCTGTGGGTGAGGTAACGTGAGTATTTCGGTACTCCTGTGGGTATTGACTATCCTAGTGTCCTAGTTTCAAGTAGCTTTTCCCTAGTCCATCCGGAAGCGTCCTAAAAGAACTAGTTTCCATTTCTTTCGTTCCCATTCTAACTCTATGGTAACTTGCGTGCGTGTAAAAACACTGCACGCGCATCCCGTGGGCCTCCTGCTCTCCATCCACAGTACAGTGTAGCCCCAGTGATTCTCCAGGCCCTAGGCCTTTCCTTTGTTCGTGACGTGGTTCTTATACCACTATTTTAGTATATGGTTCGAAGTGCCCCTAGGGCATTACTGTATTTTGTGCAACTTATTGTATTTTAATTAAGTATCTTGTATTGTGCTGGTGCCTCTGACCTCATAAAGAGTTCAGAGGATTGTGTTAGAAATAAATACATATATATTTTGATAATACAACCTGTGTGGTGTCCTTTCACTTGGTATTAAAGGGATTGCATATTGTAAAACAGCTGGCTTTACATGCCCTCTTGAGTTTAGCCTAAGACTGCTTTTGTCCATGCTACCACTAGGATAGCTGGTCTATAAGGTTGACTTTACAACCATCACCATAAGGGTTGTTTGGACTGGTGCAAGGTGCTCACTAGAATAGTGAACATCATATACCAGGCCAACTTCTCACACACACCATACCCTGACATTCAAAATCTTAATGCTAAACAGGTACAACAGCTATATACTGGTCTAGTTAGAGCATATGGACGCCTGAATCAATATGTTTTGAACACCCTCTTGGCTGTCCCATCAGTGGCAACAATAAGTCCTGTAATTGTTCATTCAATTATGGGCAAAATTCCCACTAATTGTGAGGAAATTCCACTTTAGATCACCCAAAAAATCGACCAAATTGAAGATGTCGTTCCCCTTACGGGATAACAAGACAAGCACAGAATATTGACTATGTGCTTATCGCACGGAATAGTTCCTGCAATAGGTGACTATAACACTTGGGACACAGTCTTTACCACTGTATATACCATCAGTCATGGCACACCATCCATGTCAGTTTTTCCGGACTTGTAAGCAACTACAGAACGAACACTGGGTTGCTGCTGCCCCGGTTTTTGGGATGAAACTAACAGGAATGTTTCCAGTGGTGTTCACAATAATTCTGTCTAACATTAAAGGTGAAGCAGCATCTCTGGCTATTCGCCAGAGGCTTGCGGTGGTCACACAAGTCGACCATAAATATGAGCTACCTATAATTATTGCTAATGTCTACAGATCCTATGGACTCAATCATTTGGGAACCAGACCTACTAAATCACCACTTGGCAAACGTGATTCAGACAAAAAAGTCAAGCAGACCAGTGAGTTTGCTAAAAAATCATAGGATAAATCAAATAGTCAGAGAAAGGTAAACCTCACAGAAATTCTCCACCCCAGGAGCCCTCTGAAAGGCGATAATATTTTCATGAAAACACAAATCAAGGCTCCAGACAGGTATCAGATTTTTGATACAACTTCTCCTTGTTTCTTGCGTAACTCATCTGAAAAGAAGTATGAGAGGAGGGAAATCTGAGCGCAGACAAAAAGAGTGCGTGAAGCAGAAAAGAGACTCACAATGCTCATCTGAAGTGAATATAAAAAAGGATGAAAAATCTCCTCCATTTAAACCCAAATTTCAGAAAAAGAAAGTTGTGGCTATGACCGCAAAATATGCCACAAACACTGAGAGAACTCCTCTGATCAGGATTTGTGCCGTAACTGTAATCGACAGTATGGCAGAAGTCACTATAATAATATGCCAACATCTCAAGGAGTTTCTGGCAGTGAGAGCAACTAATAACTTTGGGCTAGATGTATGTAATTTCAAAATACTGATTCTAAAATACTGAATTTTACCGATTCGGTATTTTAGAATCGGTATTTGTGATGTGGGTAAAAAATCGGTAATTTTTACCGATTTGGTAAAATTCGGTATCTGCCATTCGGAATTTACCGAATCGGTATTTACCGATTCGGTATTTACCGAATCGGTACTTCCCATTCAATCCTATGGGCCTTGTGGCCCATAGGAATGAATGGGAAATACCTATTCGGTAAATACCGAATCGGAAAGGAAAGAAAAGTGAAACTTAGGAGTCAGCCAATCAGGTGCTACCACCCACCCCCTCCCAACCAAGAAGTGGCTACACCCAGGCAGCTGCAAGTAATTAGAAGCTTCTGGAAAGGCAGAGAAAGCAGAGCTGAGTCCCTGAGCCACAGGAAAACTTTTTTGTGCATTTACATTTTGGAAATGGCAATCAGCAGTGAAAAGGAACTTCCAGACAGGAAGAGAAAAATATTTTTTAGCACCATGGAGCTGCAGATCCTCGCGGAGGAGGTGGTTAAAGAACACCAGAAATTGTTTGGTAAGCAGTCCCTGACTGTGGCTGAATCTGCCAAAAGAAAGATTTGGCTGGAAAAACAGTCGAAGGTGAATGCTGTAGGAGTGACTCCAAGGGACATAGATGGTGGTATGACCTCAGGAGCCTGACCAAGAAGAAAATTGCAGAGCAGCACAAAGAGGCAAACACAACTGGAGGAGGGAAGAACCGTGCCCCTCCCCTGACTGAGCTGGAGGAGCTGGTGGGGTCTACCATTGAACCTGAGAGCATCTGTGGATTGGGAGATGCAGACAGCTCAGCCAGAGCTGCCACCAGAAAAGGTAAGACGCATGTACAGCAATCACCCCCACACCATCCCCTTCCCTTTTCCCTATGTGGCAAAGTTTACCCCACTCCAGTAGAGGTAGTACTATACAGGAGCAATGCATTATGGGACATGTAGTCATTGAAAGACCTACCATGTCATAAAGCACAGCAATCAACAAGTTAGGCAAAACATATCAGTCATAATGAAGCTGAGGCAATATGTATAGTGTTTCAGTGATAATACTTTAATTGTAGAAGCAGAGGCAGGAGCACAGAGCCAATGTACGCTTTTATGTCCACAGGCGAGACATCTCGCAGGCGTACCAGGGAGAAGGAAGGCACTGCACCACAGAGGGATGACAGCCAGGAGGCAGGCACAATTGAAGAGAATGTCACAGGGGACACTGATGCACCAACACCACTGCTACCATCCCAAGACCTTGAATTGTCTCCACATCTGCTGGCATCCCCAGAACGTTCTGGATCCCCTCTGCTACTGTCCTCACCTGAACTGCCTGCGTCACTGCCGCAAACAACACCTGCACCTCAAAAGAGCAGGTGACATGCAGTTGCTCCACTTGGTGAAATGGAAACCTCAGCAGGTGAAATGGAGGGGGATGACACTCAAACCTTGGCGGGGGAAGCAAGCATTGCCACACAGCAGTTCAGTGCAGAGGTTGGCCGTACAGTTAGCAGACACCGCAGGCCCAGAGATAGCAGTGCTGCACAACATGTGGAGGGTCCCAGTGTCTTTCGTGGGCTGGAGGGTAGCATGGTCAAGATCCAAAGAATGCAGGGGAAGGCCATCCAGTCCGTGCAACGCCAGATGAGGCACCTGAATACACATATGGAAAACATAGGGAAGGGCATCAGTGCACTGGTTGACGAGAACAAAGAGATGGCATCAGGTATGAGGGAGATGGCTGCAGGGGTGCGGGAGATGGCCACAGGTGTGCGGGACATGACATAATCGGTGCAGGTACTGTGCACTAAAATGGACGAGGACAGGTCAGCAAGGCGCAAGGACAGGCAACATGCGCAGCAGCAAACTAAGGCAATGAACCGCCTGGCCACAGCCACTTCCCTTCTATGCAGGCGATGCATCAACATGCAAGAGGGACTGACACACAGCAGCAATGAGGTGTCTAGGGGCCTTGCAAGGGTAACCAGTGCTGTAGAGGTGCTGCTTAAGGAAGAGGTGTGGCGCCGCGGCCAGGGCGACTGCCTCCGGAATCTGGGGATCAGGGTTCGATCCCCGGCTCCTGCGGCAGGTTAGCCCAGCACTATGTGACTCTGGGCAATAGCTCGCTTAATCTTCCCGACGGCCCCCAGCGCCTAGAGACCCTTACGGGTGATTGTGCGCTTTACAAATGTGGACTTTACTTTACTTACTTAATGCACAGACAGCAAAAACTGCTGCTCTGGATGTACCGGAAAGTGAGGAAAGTACCAGTAGGAGCAGCATGACAAGCCCCCTGTTGTTGAGACACGGAGGGGCAGCAGGCGCCATGGTGAGCCAACAGCTCAAACACCCAGTGAGGACAGCCAGCCACTTTCATCTGCCACTGGTAGGCGTGGCCGCAAATGACTTTAACAGCCCACACTCCATGACCTTAAATGGGGAAGTGAGCCAGGACTACCATTAGTGAATGGATGACATTTGTGTTGCACATTTGTGCTTTTGAATACCTGCGTAGTGACAAATATTAAACTACGTTGGTATCATACTCCACCTGTCTGTGTCTCTTTACTTACTCAAAAAAAGTTCTGTGTGATCTCTGCCCGTCTCTGTCTGCCATCTGTTGGTGGCGCAACTCCTGCTGTGTGTGGTTCAGGCAGTGCATGTTCATCATCGTGGTCCTCATAGTTGCTCAATTCCACCTCTGTGCCCTTCTTTGTAGCAAGGTTATGCAACATTGCACAAGTTGCAATTATCTTACAGCAGATGATTGGTGAGTACTGCTGTTCCCCTCCACTTTTGTGGAGGCAGCGGAACCTGCTTTTTAACAGCCCAAAGGTGCGCTCCGCAACATTCCTAGTAGATTTGTGTGCCACGTTGTATCGTCTCTGGCTGCGGGTTGAAGGGTTAGGTAGGGTGTCAGGATGAATGAGCGGACGGCATATGCACTATCCCCTATATGTAGATGAGAAAGCCATTACTCACATGCACACATACACATACATGTGCTATATCTATCAGGGTGTGTCACAGTGACTTACCTAGCAGGTATCCTTCGCCAAATTCCCCTGCTGTCAGGCGTGTGTAGATCCTACTGTTCTGAAAGATGTAGGAGTCGTGGGTACTTCCTGGGAACTTGGCCACAATGTCTGTGATTATGTTGTTGGCATCACAGATTCATTGATAGAGTGGGATGACTTCCACCTGCACATGGGGTGTGATGGCATGCGCCCTTGGGGTTGGGTGCTCCAAAAGTGGGTGCAGGTGCCTGATCAAGTCCAGGATGGTTTGGGGGTGTAGCCTGTACCTTTGCAATATCTCTTGCTCAGTGAGTTGAAAGAGCGTTATCCTCTGTCTGTACACTTGCTCCTCCCTTCTCCAGACCCTCTCTCCTGCTGCATGTAGCCGTAGCCGCCTTGCTATCACGTAGAATACCGCCATTCTGGTTACACTGTTGTATTTTGGGGCCTTTTTTATGGCCTGCACCTGGTTACCACCTGCTTTCAATTCATGGTAAATACCGACTCTTAAATACCGAATTTGATGAAATTCGGTATTTTAGAAGTTTCCTACATCTCAAAACTCATTTTTTACCATTTCTTATTTACCGATTCGGTAAATAAGAATTCGGTCATTTCCGAATCGGTAAATACAGATTCAGTAAATTCCGATTCGGTAAATTCTGATTCGGTAAATTACCGACTCGTATTTACCGAATTGGTCTTTTTTGAGCCCCTACATCTCAATATCCAAATACCGGTCGATAACGGCTGAAATTCGGTATTTTCGGCCGTTACCGACCGGTATTTGGCTACCTACAGCTGGCCCTTGATCCTTTGCCCGTAAAATTAATGATCCCCTTTTTTCTGTTTGAAAACCGAATCATTCATATTGCATAGTTTTAGACTACAGACATTTAACATTCATACACGCACTTTAGCAATACAAAATACAAACAGCAAGGCACTGATAAACAATATAGAACGTACAAAATACAAAATATCTGTGGATATTTCCAGTGTTTTTTTCAGCCACAATCTAGCACCTGAAAGCAGAGATTATATAACCTTCTCAGCACTTGGCTTTCAATGCCACTTTGCACGACTCGCAATGGGAAATAAGAACAGTCGAAGATGGTTTGCTACACTCATTTTGTCAATTTATCCATGATATCGATCCTGACCTGATGGACGATGAGTTACATCCACACTTGGCCATAGTGAATTGCATGATTTTAGGAATCGCTGCATATGGCTACAAGTTCAACTTGAAGAATTTTCATATCACATTTCTTAGGGCCATATGTATCAAGCACTAATGCGTTCGCAAACGCTGAAATTCGCAGAATTTCGGTGTTTGCGAACGCATTAGTGCTAAATGGTATGTATCAAAGAAATCTGTGTGCAAAATAAGGAATCGCAAAATTTACGATTCATTATTTTGCGATTGCATTTAAGGAATCACAAATTTTGCGATTCCTTAAATGCAATGTAAGAAGCATAAAAAAAATGCAAATTGCGCTACTTCAAGTTGGTGGTAAATTGCGAATTCCTTTAAAAATGCACTTTTTTGCTTTTTCCAAAGTGCAATGTGAAGCACATACATGCCCTTAGGGCATGTATGTGCGCCACATGTGCACCCATGCTTATTTCAGGGGAGCAACAGGGTGTCCTTTGGACACCCCCTGCACCCTTGAAATTATTCTCGATTTGCGATTCTCAAATTGCGAATCGCAAATTGAGAATAACTTCCCATTCATTCCTATGGGCCTCCTGGCCCATAGAAATGTATGGGAAAGTATTCCTTAATTGCGATTTGCAATTTCCTAATCGCAATTAAGGAATACTAAGAAATCGCTAAAAAATTGCGATTTTGTACATGCATCCCTATTTGCAATTGGCAAATAGCAATTTCTAAAAAATCGCTATTTGAGAATCGCAAATCAGGTTGTTGATACATATGGCCCTAAGTGTCCTTTTCTTGGAATATGAACTTACACATGAGGTTAAGAGTCTTGCCTCTCACTTTTTGGAGACATGTACACAACAGCAACCTCCAAATACCATAAAGAAATTAGAATCCTTATTAGGATTCCTTAATTTTGGCAGAACTTACATTCCTAACTATGCAAAATGCATCAAACCACTTTATGAATTAATACACCCTGACGTTGGACATCAGAACACACAAACACACTCAGATATTTACAATCTGGCTTACTTGCAACCTGTCACTTAGAGACACAGTAAATCTGACAAACCTAGTAATCTTGGTCTTACCCGGTGCTATTAGATTACCTTTATCACTTTTAAACGAAGGTGAGACAGTGCCAATTGCATACACTTATATTTCAGTTTGGAAATGAGTTTGGCTTTGACGGAAAAAATACTGACTGCTGTGCATATGGCTATTCTTAAGGAGTGGGTGCTTTTACTAGGCAAACACCTATTTGTCGTTACTCCCATGCCAGCCTTAGAGGCTGTCACAAGGGCTAGCAATCCTAATACAAAGCCCTTCATCCTAGATGGATACAGTGGGAAACATCCTTAACAGCTATTGATAGACACTCCATTTTTTACCTGTCTTTACAGACACTAGAATGTCTACCCCATGCCCACCTCTGTGTCTTACCTCTAGAACAATATAAATATATTGTTTACGCTGATAGTTCTGCCAAGCCTGCTGTAGGCTCTAAACAGCAATATTCTGCAGTGTGTGCCACTGTTGTTGATGTAATGTTAGAAGGAAAATTCCAACCACAAAAAACTCGCACCGAGTTCTTAGAGGACTGCACTGCACAGTTGGCTGAACTTAAAGCTTTGCTTCTGGCACTAGAACATACGGATGGGATCCTGAATTACCCACACTTGTAGTGTGTGACTTTATGCCTCTACCTCCTGTATTTTTGATGCTGGGCTGGATTTCATTTTTGCTGTCTTAGATGCTTTGGGAACTTAGCCACTGCTGATCAGTGTCAAAGTGCAAGTGCTCCCTGTGTAAATTGTTATTATGATTGGTTATCCATTATTGGCATATCTGATTTACTTGAAAATCCCCTAGTAAAGTGCACTGAGTGTGCCAGGGCCTGTAAATCAAATGCTGCTAGTGGGCCTCCAGCACTATTTGTGCCACCCACATGACGAGTAGCCCTGAAAAGATGTCTCAGGCCAGCCACTGTAGTGCCTGTGCGCAGTTTGTTAACTGCCATGTCGACCTGGCAAGTGCACCCACTTGCCAGGCCCTAACCTTCCCTTTTCTTACATGTTAGTCACCCATATGGTAGGCCCAAAGTACTCTGTGGGCAAGGTGCAGTGTATGTGAAAAGTAGGACATGCCATGATGTGTATGGCATGTCCTGATAGTGAAATACTACCAATTTCATTTTTTACTATTGTAAGGCTATCTGTTCCCGTAGGATAGAATGGGGAGTTTGCTTATAACATCTTATAAGCATAACTGCCCTTGGGAACCAGATGCGAAAATAATCTTTAGTATGCCTGAACTCAGAATGTTAAAATGTATCTTTTAGTGGGGGTGATTTTTACATTCTGTGTTTGAAATTACCACTTTTAGAAAGTAGGTATTTTCTTGCTTAGCCATCCAGTGTGCCTCTGCTAGGATGTGTATTAACTGTCTGGCTTTTGAGTGACAGGGGCTGGGGATATGCAGTGGCTCCAGAGAGTCTGGATGAGTCAACGCTATGCTGAATCGGCCTTGTCTGCATTTGGATGGTGGGCAGAGTAGCACTTGCAGCTGAATAGGGCTGTGCCTGCCTTCCACAATGATGGCTGTGCCCCTCTGTGGTGTGTCTGGAGCCAGGGCTCACACTGATAATGGAGGTTGTTGTGCACTTGCAAAGTGCTCCCCAGAACTGGTTTGGACTGGGCTCAGAGCCAGAGGGATTTACTGTATAAAAAGAGGGGCCCAGACCCCAGACCTTTAAATCATCCCTGGAATTCAAAAGGACCCTTCCGCCAAGTAAAAGAGCTTGAGAGACTGAGGAGAAGTACAGCCCCTTTGCTGTGTGCTGTGTGGGGTTGGCCTGCAGTTGCTGTTTCTGCAAAGGAAAGGAGAAGGACTTTGCTGTGTGCTGTGTCCCCTGCTTAAAGGAGATCTCCACGGGGCCTGTGTGTGCTGGCCTCCTTTTCTGAAGTCTCAAGGACACAAATACTTCACCCCCAGCTCCCCTGAACTCTGCTGATGTGAGCCCTGACCTGCCAGGAGGTGTGATCCAGCAGGTTACCAACCTGCAGACATTTATCACCAAATACTCATCTGGGCCCATAAACACACTCACACAATATAGGCCGGTGAACACCGCTGGGGATCAATTTATAGGGCTAAATTCATATGTCCGTTTGAATTTAAGTCTTTGAATCTTTATTAATACTAAGCCCTTTCTTTATCTATGGATCTATTTTAGTTGATTAGAGTTGATGACCATGATGTTGGTCTCATTTACCTGATTTTTTAATGAAGAACCACAGACTCAGAAAAGTTTTAACAAAGTCAAAGTCAAAGTCAAAAAGGCTTTATTTCGATAAAAAGTTATCATAAAAGCTTTACATAAAACGCAAATACATCAAGTTTAACCCCTTTAGAGCTTGTAAATAAACCTCCCCAGTGCTGCGCTGTCCATTGGAACTAGTGCTGAATGGACGTCCAACGGTCGTGCGCAGCACTGGGGAGGTAGTGGCCGTGACGACCGTTGGCCGACGGCAGCAATTAAGGGGTTAAAAGCAAAAGTATAAGCAAACATAAACAACAAGAGTTTATATACAAAAGAAGAGAAATTTGTTAAAAGGTCGCAATATTTTAAGAGAGTTCATTTTGGTGATCAATTTAAAAAAGAATTAAACAGTTAATTTTAGCCTTTTGGATCTAATGGACCAAGCCCATGATAGAAATTTGGCTAGGGCGCAAGCATAGGTGGCACGACTATCAGACATTAATATGCGAATTGCGTCCATGTGGCTCCTAGTGCCCAGCTGGCGGCATACATTTTTAAGCCATACCCTCCTGGGTAGGGCATACTCTCCACATTCAAACATGAAGTGTGCCACTGTCTCTGGTCTAACTATGCATGCTGGGCAAAGCTCTGTAGTTTGTCCAGGAAATTTCCATCGTGAGGTAAAAGAATGTAAGGGAAGGGTTCCTGCTCTAAATTTAAAATACAGGGCTCTATCAAAAGGTTTTTCAATAGTGTCAAGGTACAGTTCCCGTTTTGGTAGGTCCTTGAACCTCAAAAAGTCTTCAGCAAGTCTGCCCAGGGAAGTACTGGTATTCCTTTGTAGTGAAATCCAGTTCCAATAAAGTTTCTTGAGGATTGATTTTGGGGGTGAAGATCTATTTACCCACGCGTCGTTTAAGCCCAGGTTTAGTAACAATGTTTTCATATCTTTCAACCATTTGATTTTGTGCCACCCTGGTAATGACATGATTTCTGAAAGACCTTGCGCGTATTTCCCAAGTTCCTCCACTCGCCACAGGCGTGCCCATAGCAAAAGAGGGCGGAATCTTGCAAGATCATCAATTGGGCAACAACCTAGGTCCAACATTAGCGGGACCATAGGAGTACCCTGTGGAAGTGACATAATCGCTCTAAAAAAAAATTTCTCTGATCTTGGTAGGTCGGTAGAAATAGATGAGCCCCAAAGTTCCGCCCCGTAGAGGGCTGAACTGACCCCTTTGGCTGAGTAGATTTCGAGGACAACCGCTATCGGTCTGGTTGAGCAGGAGCGTTGTTCTTTCAGAAGGGCTCCTGTTATCCTGTTATGGGTTAATAGCATTTTTCCAGGTGTGGAGTCCATTGCATTTTGTGTGATAGGCGAATGCCAAGGTAGTCGAAAACTTCCACCCTCTCCAAGGGTTCCATGTTCAGGGTAGGGGGGCGGGCTGTTTTTTTTGGAGGATTCAACACAAGGTATTTTGTCTTGCTCGTGTTAATTACCAGGCCTCGTTTGGAACAGAAGGATTGAAAGTTGTTTAGGAGCCTTTGGAGGCCTATTGGGGTTTTTGATATTAAAAGCGTATCATCCGCGAAGAGGAGGGTAGGTATATGTTCGCCGGCCAGGGATGGTTCATCTGAAGGATGTTCCCGGAGATGCTCAACCACCCCATTGATGTAAAGGGAAAAAAGGGTGGGAGCTAACACACATCCCTGGCGGACCCCTCTCTCAAACGGGATACTACTTGTTTTCTCCCCTCCTGTGCCCCACCTAATCTGGGCAAAGCTATTTTCATGTAGCCTGACTAGTAGTGAGAGTAGGTAGTGGGGCATCCCCATATCGGCCAAAACACTCCATAGGGTCTCCCTCGGTACAAGGTCAAAGGCAGTCTTTAAATCGATGAACGCGAGATAAAGACTGCCCTTGCCTATAACCACAACTTTCCAATACACCATCATTAATCTAAAAGCTTGTTCTATTGTCCCGGTGCCCACTCTAAAGCCCGCCTGGTAGTCAGAAAGGATTTTATTTTCATCTATCCAATCTAGTATTCTGACCAGTAGAACCTTGCCAACTACTTTTTGGCTAATGTCCAACAAGCTAATGGGTCTATAATTTGATGGATCTTCTCTGGCACCTTTTTAGGTTTCAGCCTGGCGAGGGGCACGAAGTGCCCCTCCCAGTTTGAAAACTTTTGTTTTCAGTAGGGATGTTCAGACCGCCTCTGTTTCCAATTGGCTAGCTCCATAAATGGAGGCTAGCCATTGGAAGACATCAGCGTCAATCCCTTTCTCCCGGTCAGAACGCGAATCGTGGGCGTTTCTGACTATTTTTTTAAATCCCGCCCCTTGATGTCGTGTGTCCCGGGCAGCGCTGTGATTGGCTGCCGGCCCGGGACACCCCAGTGACGTCATTTCCCGGGCCGCGCTGTGATTGGCTGCCGCCCGGGACACCCCCTTGACGTCAGCCAATCACAGCACGGCCCGGGACCTGACTTGTTTCATTCAGCGATCCATTTGTTTATCCCCCGCCCTCCCTCCCGTTGTCCGTGCCTCCTCCCTCCCACTCCACTCGCCGAGGAAGCACTTTTTAGGCCTACAGGAAGCACGAGGGATCGCAGTTCTCAGGTAATTTAAAATGGTAACTGGTGGCATTTGTAAAACACCTTACCGGCGTGATTTATGGCCAAGGAAACAAAAGATAACCCCTAAGGGCGTCCCCGTGTTGCTGGGGAATCCAACATGCTGTGCTGAGAATTAAGGGAGGCCAGCTCCGTCGCGCCTGCCCCAGAGCCGAGGAAGACAGGCAGAATTAACAACATAGCCATTCTTAGAGCCAGGCAGAAGCATACCCGACCAAGAAAGTACCGCCTATCGGGGTGCAGCCATTACCGTGTGCCCGCACGGAACCAGAGAAGCGCCTCGGCCCCTCCGCTGCAATTGCGGTGAGACTGGGAGTCCAGTGAGGGCTCGAGACAAGGGAACGCTCCACTGCCCCACGTGCCAAGTGGCCCGAGATTGTTGGCATCAGTGGCGAAGGCTCGCTGTAGGGGTCAGTTCACAGTGGAGACCAGACCAGTGAAGGTCGCGGGGTGAACAGAGGGAGGGGCGGGGCGAGGCGAACAGGGGGCGGGGGAGGTAAGGGACCTTGAGGGAGGGAACGGCTCAGGAGAGAGAAAAATACAGGGGCTTGCGGAGTAAGAAGAGGTGAAGAGAAGAGAGCAGAGGGATAAGGGTCGTGAGGTAGGAGAAAGAGAAGAAGGGGTCGAAGACGAGTGAGGGGCAGGAATGCACGAGGCACGGAGGGGCGGGGCTAAAGAGGCACGGAGATGGGGGAGGGAAAGGCGGGTGGCCCTGAGACCTGTGTAGCTCCCAATAGTGCAGCAGGTGCAGTGACACCAGGCCCCATGTATGCCAGTTACGGCAGCACTGGGGACCGCTGTCTCCCCGCTCAAGTCAATGGACAGGAAGTCGAAGGACACCGCAGGGCCACCAGAATGGGGAATAACTATATTTGGCATTTGTGGCTTTTCAGTGACGCGCACAGAGTCTCGGCTCCGAAACTCCTGGCTCTGAAGGCAGACACCATGTGATCTTGTGCCTGGGGCAGAAGAGTCTTGCGAAAGAGTCCCCGCGGTTTCACAAGAAATAACACCGCTTCCACCCCACCCCTCGAGTGCCTGCTTCTGTAGCAGGGAGTCCAGCACCTCGGGCCCCTGCACGGATCAGACCCCTGGAAGGGCCCCCCAGCAGCCTTGCTTCTGTAGCAGGGAGTCCAGGACCCCGGGCCCCTGCACGGACCAGACCCCTGGAAGAGCCCCCCAGCAGCCTTGCTTCTGTAACAGGGAGTCCAGCACCCCGGGCCCCTGCACTGACCAGAACCCTGGAAGGGCCCCCCAGCAGCCGGCCTCTCCCCAGCCTGCCGCAGGCACCGCTCTGAAGGGACCCCGGCTGCCTCAGCAGGTAGACTTCCTCCTCTGCAAGACTTGTGGTCACAGAAAGAACAGAAAACAACAGAAAAACAGAAGCGGGCATCAGCGGTGAGAGGAGGCGGATCCCCGCATCCGCAGCTCATCGGGGGCCAGGGGCGACCCCCCAGCATCCGCAGCTCATCGGGGGCCAGGGGCCACCCCCAGCATCCGCAGCTCATCTGGGGCGCTGTCCCCCTGCGGGGGGGGGGGAGGGCAGGCGTAGCCTGCAGAAGGGGTAGGCACTTGTTTCTGTGGAATTAAATCCCGGCTGCGTGCATGCAGGCTGTGACCCTCGGCACTTCCGACTCTCACTCTTGCCCACTTCAAGTGTTCTCTCGTCTGTGTGTCTGTCTTTGTGTGTCTGGGGGTGTGGTAGTTTTTCTGCGGGTGTGTCATTTCGTTGTGCGTTTGGTTTTCTTGTTTGTGTTTTTATGTAAGTTGCCGACGTGTGTGTATTAGCCTTCGCGTCTGCCTGTGTATATGTGCGTTCTTGGGTGTCTGTGTTTGTACACATGCATCTCTGTACTTGTCATCATGTCCCTTTGTGTGTGTGTGCCTGCCTGCTTGTGGTTGTGTGTGCCTGCGTGTGTACAGTTTTCCTAAATAACTATGTCTGAATGCCTGCCCCAGAGCCGAGGAAGACAGGCAGAATTAACAACATAGCCATTCTTAGAGCCAGGCAGAAGCATACCCGACCAAGAAAGTACCGCCTATCGGGGCGCAGCCATTACCGTGTGCCCGCACGGAACCAGAGAAGCGCCTCGGCCCCTCCGCTGCAATTGCGGTGAGACTGGGAGTCCAGTGAGGGCTCGAGACAAGGGAACGCTCCACTGCCCCACGTGCCAGGTGGCCCGAGATTGTTGGCATCAGTGGCGAAGGCTCGCTGTAGGGGTCAGTTCACAGTGGAGACCAGACCAGTGAAGGTCTTCGTGTGGAGAGCCTGCACGCCCCCCCACCCCCCACCCCCCCCCCTTGTTGTTCTGTGTAGGGGACACTGCGAGGTAGAGCCTCGAAGGAGGCCCACGTCTTGAAACTTGCAGCACTTCAGGATAACTACCATAATGGGCGCAGGGGCCCATGAGCCCTACGATAGGTTTGCAATACAGTGATATCTGGTGATTAGTGGACACCTGGAAGGTGCACCTGGCGGGCGCGGACACCTGCCTCTCTTATCGTGCAGTGCGCTGTGTGCGTGCGTGCTTGCCAGCCTTGAAGGTAAAGACGCCAGCATTTTCCTGACAGTCCCTGCTGTATGTTTGTCTCTCTTATGCCCTATTCACCCGGCCTCGACCCTTCACCTTCTTCTTTGTGCTCTCTTGTCAGGTAAATAGTGCCCTCGTGGTTTGGAAACTATTGCTTTCTTTTCCGAAGACAAAGGGAACGCGCAGCGGCTGCAGTGGTGTTATGTTGTGGGCTTGTTTTTAATTATTATTATTTCTTTACAAAACGCTGAACATTTATTAATTTAGTAGGTCTGGGTTGGTAGCACCGCTATCTGTTTGGCCTGTAGTAACCACGTTTTCAGTGCAACAACCTTTGTAAATCGCGTTTCTCTCTGTCGCACTTTTGATCTCCCCTCACCGTAACTCCGTATCTTCTGCCTCCCGTCCTCATGTTTCTCCACCCTCCCGCTCCCCGATGTGCCCTGTTTAGCTTGTGTCTCCCATCCGTGCCCCAGTGTTGTTTGCGCCCCATGTTCTTTTCTCCAACCGCTTTAAAATCCCCGCCATGGTCCCCCGTTTTGCTTCCGGCCCTCTTTCTCCCTGTTACTTCAGTGCCCTAAGTTGCTTCGGTCCCTTCCAGCTCCCCCCTGTTGCTTCCGCCCCTCATCTTGTGCCCCCGTGTGGCTCCCCTTCAGTTTTTTCCCCTCCACCCATTTTAAAAAATATAAAGTATTTTCCGTTTCAGTTACTGATCCAGCTCGGAACGGTAACTAAAAATAATAGAAAATAAGCGACTGACCAAAAACTTAAAAAAAAAATTATATAGCCACAAGGCGCAGCATCTGTGATGCTATGCCTCACGGCGCACACACATTTGCGCAAAGTGGATAGGCCTCAAAGGTGCGACCTATTGGCTTTGCCAATGCGTGTTTATTGTTTTAGACAAAGCCTGGAACTGATTGTTGGTGTTCATGACTTATTTGGAGCCGCGGGGCTATGACCTTCGGCTGCTGACTTCTCACACCTGTAGCTGAAAGTGTTCAGTTTCGGGCTCGTACTTTCGTTGTCCGTCACCTCTGCAAGAAAGGTAAAGGTGGCCCAATTTTCCCCACCTGTTTAACAAGACCACTCAATTTCCGATTTTGTACTTACTGAGGAACTGCTGATTGCTCACGTTATTAAGGCCTTTTGGTCTGATCGGATAATATTATTCACAGTCCGTTAGGAGACCACTTTATTCCATCATGTAGAAAGCTTATTCTTATCCAGGGCTTTTCACTGTGGTTTGGAATTTTGTCAATAGTATCACTGAAAACAATTTGCTCATCCTCGGGTCAATTGTCTTTGTTTTATTTATTAGGTTTTCACTTGATTTTCCTCTCTGGGGGTTGGCGTTTATTGTTCCTTTTAAGACTTCCTTTTCAACAGGCATATTACTGTGTACATTTTGATAGCTCTGATTCGGTTACAGTGTCTGCATTTTTTTAATGTCCCAATGTTCCTGATCCCGTTTTTTTCACCAATCTCTTCTTGTTTGGGATAGCGCAGTCGCTCTGTGGCTCTGTGTGTGTGTGGCTCTGCGTGTGGCTCTGCAGGTATGAATGTGTGTAAATAAAAATGTTGTCATTTACACTGCCAATTGCTCTAACTTTTTCAAAGGCGAAACCGTTGCATTGTAAATGCTTGTTTAAAAATAGGGACCACATCCGCCCCCTTCCACGAGGAGGGGATAGGGGCGCCCCTACAAATGGCAACAAGTAGGGAGTGAATCAATTTTCCCCACTTTGGGAAATCAGATCGCAAAAGGTCGCCAGGAATAACATCCGGGCCAGCAGCCTTTTGGGGCATGATAGTGCCTATCGCATATTCCACTTCTTTAATTGTGAAGTCGAAGTCTTCAGGGAGGGTGTCCCAATTTAGTGGGAACGATGTTGAAACCACTGCCCCCCCTTCAAGGTCATTGTGAGCAGTGGAAGTAAAATAATCATCTTGGCGAGAATAAAGCTTTGAAAAGTGTTTAACCCAAGCCTGACTTGGAATATTACATGTTATCAGGTCGCTATCTGGCCTATTTTTAGCTCTGATAGTATCCCAGAAACATTTAGAATCTTTCTTGGAACTGGCTTCTTTAAGAGTACACCAGTAGGCCTCTTCTCACTCCTTTTTTGCTTGTATCAATACTCTCTTGTGCTCTTTCCTGGCTATCTGAATCTGGGGTTGGGATTTGCTTTTAACAGCCTCAATTAAGTGAGTCTTAGCCCTCCTACATGCTGCGGTGTACCAGTCATGCTTTCCCTTTATTTTGTCCTGGGACATATGCCTCCCTGCGGAGCCCTTTACCCAAAAAACTTCGCCTATGTTCTTAACGGCTGCTTCAAAAATGGGTGTTGCCTCATCAGCTAGCATGACTGGATTAATATTATCTAGCTCTATTTGTGAGGCCATAAGAACCTCATCTATGCTTGAAAGTTTGACAGCGTCAATGGCAACTTTGTTCCACTTTAAGCGTCTTCCACAGGAAGAAACAGTGATCTTATGTGTGGAATTGGGTGGTACTATCGATACATTACTAAGCCAGGGATTCGTTATGGATAGGGAAAGTGAATTGTGGTCACTCTCCACAGTAGGTATAACTGCCATATCTTCGACCAGACTCCAGAGTTTTAAGTCCAAAAATATATAGTCAATCCTCGAAGTGTGACCGACTCTGTTGAACGTAGGAGCACCCATCCGATCTGAAATTGTACGGCCATTCGTGGCTCTTAGTCCAAACTCTAGTGTCAGTGCATTTAACTGCACTGCGCTACGGGACCAACGTTTTATCGGGGGGATGGTAAGTATGGGAATACCCCATCTACTATCTTCCTCACCTAAATCAGGAATGCCCTCCATAGGTAGCGGCTCGTAAGTGCAGTTAAAATCACCTGCTACTAAGATGTGATTAGCTTCCTTATGGTCTCTAAGCTGCACCTCAAGGTCAGATATTACCGATGAGATGCACCCATTTTTTGTTCCTCTAGCATAGATGTTATATAAGACTAGGGATAAGCCTCTACAAGGGCTGGTCAGTAGAATTCCTAAGATATCTGGGCTGTTTACCTGCTTAGATGTTGTTCGGCAGTTAAGGGAAATGCTTACCCAGATAAGGAGACCCCCCGAGGGACGCCCCTTCCCATACCTGGGTTTCTCAGCTGGAACAAAGTAGGTTACAAATCCAACCCGGTGGAGCGGTTCAGTGCTCCAGGTCTCCTGGAACATGCAGATCTTATGTGCTTCAACCAAATCGCTCCACTCGGGCAGGCCCAATTTTCTATGAATGCCCGCAAGGTTCCAGCTAAGGATTTTTATTTTTTCCTTAGCGGTTTTACTTTTAGTACTAATAGTATCACTATGGCTTTTGAATTCTGAACATTCCCTTTCTAAATCAGAGGATGTTATCTGGGTCTGACTAGTGGCTATTATAATTGGGGGATTGGGGCATGTCGAATGTGGTATAATTATTGGGCCCTCCTCCTCTCCCCTATGCAGGTCCAGATGTGAACAGGTAGTTTCCTCAAAAGTGAGTCAATCTACCTCATCGAGGGCACAAAATCTATTCCAGTGAGCAAACTGAGATAAAAAGGGGTCGGCTACAGGTGGTCCTTGCCAAGGTTGCTGCCACTGGTGGATAGTATGTTGCGGAGCGTGTGTATACCCTCTGTTGATTGGATAACTGAATCTTGGGGGTTGTTGTCTTGGTGCCATAGGTAAAAAGTAGGATAGAGGAAGTGGATGGATTTGGGTGGCTGATCCACTACTAGGTCCATTGCATATATAATTCACTACCCCTGTATCCCTGAAATTGACAGTTACAACGTCTCCTGCTATAGTCTTAGTATTCCTTCCCACCCATTCTCCTCTTCTAACTGCAAGTATATCACCACACATATGCAGTGGTAGCGGTTTGTGCAGTTGAAGCCACTGGGCACATTTGTTTTTCAATTCAACAAAGGTTTCTCTTCTTCCCTCCTTCAGTGGTGGTACGCCCGTCAGTACAACCACAAAGGGTGAGGCTTCCGGTGGCAAGTTGATTGTCTTAAAGCGAGCCGGCCTAGTTTTTGGTTCTTGTGTCTTGTTTGGAGAGGAGATTGATGTTAGGTTGGTATCCAAACTTTTAGAGCCCTTTACTGGTTGATCGAGCCCTTTTTTAGGGCCTGAGTCTGTTTGGGTCTCCGGGGTAGGGCCAGTAGCACTAGGAGTTAAGGGAGCAGCAACAGATTTTTCCCTAATTTGAGACTGATGTTGAGTTACTACTCCTGAGTTTGTTGGTAATATTTTGGCCTTGACGGTAACATCTTTTGAGGGTTTGCTTCTAGTGATATTTCCCAGGGACACTTCTTTTGTTTTTCCGTGTGACTGTATTGGCACGTTTCCACTTGCTTTGCTAGAACCAGTCCATTTGGTGTTGATTAGTGATGTCAGTCTATCAATTTTGGACATTAGGGGCTTGGTATGAGCAGTTATCGTAGCTTCAAGATCCGATTTTAAATCAGCTACCATATTTTTGACCCAACAAGGTATGCCTGATACAGAGTTTGGGGCTGGTGACACTAAGTTATGGTTCCGAGTATTGTTTTTAGGCTTTTTCTTCGGCTTAATTTCGCTCTTAGTAGGACCTGTATTCCCTAGTCCTGGCGATGCACCAATTGTCGTTCCATCGGCCCTTAGAGGAACTGAATTAGGTGACATATTTTGAGGGTTTCCCTGCTGTTTAGTAGAGGGCTGACCGCATGGAAGATCAACGAAAGAGGCGGTGACTCCGAGGCTTAGGTCTAGATCATCAATAGCATCTTGTGGAGGACCCACAAGATCAATTGACGCCTCCTGAGTGTCGGACAGAAATATTGTAGGCGGCAAGGATAGCCTCCTTTCGGTATTTGCAATGGCAGAAGATACAGCCCCTAAGGTTTGTTTCAGCATGATATCAATTGCTGTGAGGGTAGGGACCGGTTGCGGGGCAATTTCTTTTTGTCTTGTTTTGGAACGTAGGACAGGCATTCTACCGGTTTTCAGACCTTTCTTCATGTTTAGATTAGAGCAATGGGGTAGTATCCGAATGTATTCAAAAACTAAAGGACTGAAGTTCCTGACCTTAAACACTCGTTAGTCGACAGGAAAGAGATGTGGCCCGGCCCGGCGCACTCCCGCGCAGCGGGGTCAGGTCGTTGGTTTAACCGTTGGAGAGTAGGCGTGGCCAGTCGATGAAGATGTCCCAGGTGTGCAGGCTCGCGCAGGGACTCCTGGGTGACTGAGTCCCCGCGATGTTCCAGCAGCCTGCACACTCACCCTCACGGACCCGGGCTCAGCGGCCCCAAGAGCGATCACTGGCATCCACAGGAGACCCTAGACGCGATGCGGCACCCGCGAAGCGGGTGCGGCGAGTTGCAGCGTCGGGGTCAGAGTCTACACAGGTAGGCGCACGGGCAGAGTATCGTCGCTTCCACAATCCAAGCCCCAGTAAAAGTAAACAGGGTCCCAACAGAAGTGCTGCGCAGATGGATTTAAGCGCGTAGTGAAGAGTGGGCATGGCCAGTCGATGAAGATGTCCCAGGTGTGCAGGCTCGCGCAGGGACTCCTGGGTGACTGAGTCCCCGCGATGTTCCAGCAGCCTGCACACTCACCCTCACGGACCCGGGCTCAGCGGCCCCAAGAGCGATCACTGGCATCCACAGGAGACCCCAGACGCGATGCGGCACCCGCGAAGCGGGTGCGGCGAGTTGCAGCGTCGGGGTCAGAGTCTACACAGGTAGGCGCACAGGCAGAGTATCGTCGCTTCCACAATCCAAGCCCCAGTAAAAGTAAACAGGGTAAAAAGTTTTAACTGTTTATCTAAGTAATCATAAGAGCAAAACAAATGACAGTGTTAACTCCATCTTTCAGAAGAGGTGAGATCAATTTACCACATTAGATTTTCAATGACAAGTACCTTAGGAAAAAGAGTATTGAGAGAAATGTACATTGACACAGATTTATATTTACCTAGGATGATGTGAAAATCAGACCCCTCTGGCCAAGAGTTATGGGCCCTTAAAGAGATCAGATGACATGTTCTTCAGGACAGGATAGGACAGGACAGATGACTTCTACTGGATTTGATGCCTGCGTCTCACCCCTCTCGGATGCTAGCTTCCACCTCTGTTCTTCCGCAAACTTCTTCTAATTCTATTACCTCCTTTATTCTTCAGCGATCTTCTTCTAATTCTAATTTGCTTGACAATTCTAAGTCTGCTTCATCAGGTATTCGATCAGCGTTCGGACAGCATCTCTGTCTTTTAGCATTCTGGCAGCGACTGCTCTAACTAATCTAACTCCCCCAATTATACTTTCTTAATGGCATGTACCATCCCTAAATGTTTCAAACTTATGAAACTCCTAATTCTGATTGGACAAGCTGAGGGGATGATTATCACACCATGCTAAGGTTAATACTTTTCTAAAAAGCTTATTGTTATTGTTGGGAAGCGGTGTGGCGCTGCGGCCAGGGCTACTGCTGCTGGAATCTGGGGCTCACGGTTTGATCACCGGCGGCAGGTCAGCCCAGTGCCATGTGACTCTGGGCAATAGCTTGCTTAATCTTTCAGACGGCCCCCAGCGCCTCGATGCCTTCAGGTAACTGTTTGCGCTTTACAAATATGGGATTTACATTTTTTTACATTTAAGTTACCGCACATTAATTTGTTCTCCCAAGCTTTATTTCCCACCCATATTTGAAAACTTATTGACAACAATGTATACAATTTCACGGTTGTTCGTTGAATCTTCAGGATGTTCAGCTTGTTCCCAGGGTCCGTCTAGTGAGTGTCCTTGGACGAGTCCCAAGACTTGAGCTCATTGCTCCGGAATTGTCCCTCCTGCACATGCGATAACCGCACGTGGGTGTCAGACCTTAGCATTTCTAGGAGGCCCAAATACGAACTAACAGAGAGGTCAAAAATACAAAGTATTAGATTCAAATAAAATGATTTCACTGTATACCACCTATTTCTACTCTAATTCCATTTACTTCTAAAGACTATTTATGCGTTAGCATTTAGTATATAACACAGTTTAGTTTCAGCAAAGCAGATGCTTAGCATGTGAGTTTTCAAGCCGCTATATTAGATGCCATTGCGCAGAAGCAGAGATTCCCTCTAAGTGTTAAGATGTCATGCAGCTGACGCATGTGCAGTTCATTTTCCTGCGTTAGCAGCCATCTTTTAGTTACACTTGGGTTAATTGTAAGTAAAACACATAGGCAAGCTTCCCCCTTTTCTAGAAAATGTGAAATGTTGTGCAAAATTAGTACTACAGACATTATTAATACTTTGTTACAGGATTATAGGAGAGTATTACATTCGAGCAAGTCTCTTGTGCACGAGTCCTTGCGCCATCAGGTGCCTGTGCCAGTATTGGACCTCTGGAGTTTGTTGCTGCTGTTTGGGAGCTGGAAAAGAGAAGTAACTTGAAGAACTACAAAAACAATGCATCGCTCTTCTTGCGGCTGTTTTTGCTGATGCATCTGCCGCTACAAAAACCGACACAGCGCCTGTCACCACTGCAAGAGTCGACGCATTGAGGGGTCGCGGCTGAAGAAAACCAACGCAGCGGCGCTCATCGCCGCCGCATCGATTACCGCCACATCCCAGATTTCCACGCATCTCACCCGAGTGACAAATTTTCCCAACGCATCACCTGCGGACCGGACCCATCACGAAGAATCGACGCATCACTTCCCCCAACAGACCGGATTCAATGCATCGCTTATCCTGCATGCAGCAGAACTGTTGCATCACCTCCCTAAGGTCTCAGGAACTGACCCATCTCTTTGTGTTTGACTCTGCTTCACTCTGCTGCTGTTTGACCTTGTGAATTTTGACGCAACCACAGGTACTTTGTGTAAACGTCATGCATCCATAGTTTTCTATGGTACAAATTGTTGAAACCTTTTGAAAGTCATATTTTTAACTGTGTATGTTGGATTTTTGTTGTTTTGGTCTTGTTAAGTTTAGATAGAGAAATTCGATTTTTCTAAACTGGTGTGGTGTCCATATGTGGTATTTTTACTATGTTACTGTGAGTGTTGATACAAGTACTTTACACATTGCCTTTGGAAAAAGCCTATCCGCTCGTGCCAAGTTACCAAGGGGGTGAGCAGGTAAGTGTGAATACCACTTACCCTAACTAGAAGCAAGGGTCCCTATTTGGACAAAGGTACCTAGCTCTGCCAACTAGAGACCCCCATTTCTAACAGTGATCATTTATATTATTGGTGTCAGAATGGATTCAAAGATTCCAAAGCCAACACAATCACGCATTAAATGCTTTGGGTTAAAGTGGCAGTCCTCAAAGATAGGTTGGCATAGACTCATGTTATGCACATTCAGGTGTGTTGCCCACAATGTCGTTGCTACAGCAGCATTATTGGTTTCATGGTTTATAACAACAGGACAAAAATATGTCCTTTCTTGTAACATTAGTCAACAAATTAAAGCTTCCACCGTGGCTCGTCCACCGCAGACACACCTGTTGATTTTCAACAAGCCTTTTGGCTGCTTTTATTTAGACCACTGTGGTTCTTTGATTTCATATACTACATTTATATTTATTTCAGTAGCAGTTGACTCATGCTTTAGGCTCTTCTGGGTTTGGCCACAGTGTTCAGCTGACACTGTTATTAAAGACATGCAAGTCTTTATAGGGACACATCCATAGAGTACATTCCACTCAGACCAGGGCCCGGCTTTTCCCTGAATTGCGTACCGGAAGGCCATTGCTTCCCTGGGTGTACAGGTACATTATTCTTCTCCATACCGGAATGAGGGAAATTATGTTGTGTAGAGGATGAACCATGGCTTAAAGCAGCCCTTAACTGCTAGAGTACTAAGTAGAGGGCATATTAGGATTCCACTCCTATATGGGACACAACGATCACTTAATAATCTCCCTAAAATACCTGATCAGGTGGTCCTTGGATGCTTGATTCCGGTCTGGGAAAGACATGGCTTGGTAGTTCGGACTGGACTGTTCCCATGAGGCGCAGGGTCAGAGCTGATTTGCATATAGCCAGTGTCTAACCCAGGGTGGTGTGGAGTGCAAAAAAACGATGGATTTAGGCCCAGATCCTTGTACTGGGGTGAATGTATGACATTGTTCTACATTCTGTCCATCAACTGTGTTTTTTGCAATTTTCACCCCGAGTGGGCTGGGAATGTGCAGATGTGAGTCCCAGGCTCTCCACACCACTGGAGTCAAGCTATCCAGGCTGATGAAGGCTGATAGCCAGAAACCGGTCCTTGGATGCTTGATTCCGGTCTGGGAAAGACATGGCTTGGTAGTTCGGACTGGACTGTTCCCATGAGGCACAGGGTCAGAGCTGATTTGCATATAGCCAGTGTCTAACCCAGGGCGGTGTGGAGTGCAAAAAAACGATGGATTTAGGCCCAGATCCTTGTACTGGGGTGAATGTATGACATTGTTCTACATTCTGTCCATCAACTGTGTTTTTTGCAGGTGGTGATGTTGGCAGATACCGGGTACTTAAAAGGAGCCTTACATTGGAATAAAATAATGTGTACCTAAGATATAATGTTGTGAATGATAGTCTGGTTCGTCATTTTTTTTTATTGTATTTAAACGTACATAGATTGTGAAACTTGAATGAAATCTACCTGATTGCATATAGCAAGGTTTTTAAATGTTTTATGTGGCTTTTATGTTTTTATCTTTTATGATTATGATGCATAATCAAATAAAGAATGAATTGATGAATTGAGTTGTCCCAGGGGTTTGCAGTTGTTGCACAAAGCAACATATAAGCCTATCTGTTCAGAGAAGATGAGTGCTTCAGCACTTGAAACTTTGAACTTTGGCTCTAATAACACAGATGCATGTGGCCTGGATACTTCCTCAGCATCATCTGATAACAAGGATCATGTCTGTTCCCTGGATGTTTTAAACTGGGCAATTGTGGAGTCATCGTCTGTGGAGATAGAATCCATGCTGGCTTCACTTTTATTTGAACTCATGGAAGATATCATGGATAACTCCGACATACCTTAATTTGGCAACCTTTTAAAAATTGTCATATTAAGCTTTTTATTATCATTATATTTTTTTTGTATAACATTCTTATTAGCAAAGCATTAAATGTGCTTAGCTTGTGCTTTAGTTTTTTTTAAATTTATTTAATTGCTAAGTTACTTTCCCGACCAAGGAGGGGTTGTTGTGAGTTCATTTTAAGGTATATTGAGTTCTCCTTTGTTTTGCACATTGTCGGCTTCTTTGCTTTGCAAACATTACACACAGCATGTTTGTTTTTGTGCCATGATATTATTTAAGAAATACGTTTTTATTATTCGGTTCTCCTTTCTGGGACTCAGTCTGCGCATTTCATACAAGGTTGAATAACATCGTGCCCTGTTTTTCTGTGATCAGTTTGCAACATAGCTTGGCATTTAGACTAGGGGTGGGCGGAGCTCATAGACCACCGCCAGGATCTCGGGTCCCACAGCAGAGGCTTGGGCAAAGCGGCAGTATATGGAGGCGGTGCTGGCATCAGCACCACTATGGGGATAACGATCTTCCTCCCCGCCGACCTTTGCATGGTGGGGAGCCCCCCATGAAAATGTTGATGGGAAGGAACATAGGGAGCCACAAACAGGGCCCCAGGGCGATTCATCACAGTAGGTATAGTGGTTGGTGGCACATGTTTTGCCCCCTTAAGCTTCCATTGTTGTGCGTGCACTATGCACCATGCACGACATGGTGCATGGCAACAGTGCGCACACAACAGTGGAGGCGCTGTGAGGTTCCGTGACAATTTTAAGTGATGTTTTCGACTTGCACGAATATGGTCGAGTCTGGTATCTAAGAACCGCAAATGACGAGTTTAGTAAGTGTGCGCAGTTTCGCTGTGCTAACTTAAACCGTTCATTTGATATGTGAGTTTTTCATCTGTACCCACGGGTTCCATCTTAGATACGGCATCCATTTTGTCTCTTGCCCTCAAGTAGCCAGCGAACGGACACTGTCCGCTTCGTCACCCTGGGACTCTCAGGATATTTGTGGAAGACACATGTACTTTGTAAATATCTTTTACGATGAGGGGGATGATACTGTAAGCCAGATGGCCCCGCTCGAGGCTCATCTTGCCGTCCGGTTTATTGTCTCAGCCGTGCATCTCATTAGGCACGTCCCTTTGATGCCTGTATCTCGTGTTTCCCGATACCTCCCCTTTTACACCCTTTTCGATTTCCCCACTGTCTCCATCTCCCTCTGCACCTGTCTTTGTCCCTATTTCGATCTGTTTTTACTGCCGATTGGAATTCACTAATGTTGGGAAGATGGGTTTTTACAGTTGGGAACCGCCAAATGTTTCCGCACTTATGTTCCGGACCTTATGTGTACCAAAGTGACCAAAGCGACCCCTCTGGGGGATAATTATGGGAACCAGGTTGTAAACTTTTGTGTACCATGTTGTCCTATGAGTTAATTTTGTATAAAAGGAGCGATCCACAGAACCAATTTGAAGCAGTCTCCCCAAGTTGCACGTGTTGTACTTGTCGTGACTTCTGTGTTCCCTGCAGTAATAAACCTTGAATCTTTGACGCCGAAGGAAGTGTCCCGTGTCTCTGTAGTTTGTGCGCCGAAACAGGTATCCCATGAAGGTTATAGGTGTTGTTCCCTGGCACCGCTGGTACTGTTAAAAAGTCCAGTCCTTCAGTTGGCGCCCAACGTGGGGCGACTTCAGCGGTACCGGTCCGGTCCAAAGCCTGATGATCGTGAGGAACTTCGTGTGAAATCTCCGAGGGAAGGTGCACCCCGCTTCATCGATCCTGTTGTCGAAATAAGTGGCCCGAAGTTTTTCCCTGCGAAGATTCCCGCCTCCTGACGGCTGCGACGGACCGATGCCCTGACTGTCGACCTGTCTTCGACGCCCGGCGTAGACCTTATGTACAAGCGAGACGATAGACGGGCCTTCCTGGTGACGCCATTGAAGTTCTGAGTTAAGTATTTGTGGGTCGCTCCCAGTCCTTAGTGGTTGTTCTAGCTTTTTGAAAGCTTTGTTGTTAGCCTTTAAGGCTTTGTTGTAATAGCTCATTGAGCTTTGTAATAGCCTCCTCAGGCTTTGTGGTTAGCTCTCCGAGCTTTGTAATAGCCTTACGGCTTTGTTGTATTGCATGGTTCCATTGCATTTGTGGTTCTTAGTATTGGTTCTTAGTATTATTTGACAGTTGCAATTGCCAAAAACCGAGGGTTTTGACTTACACGAGGTTTTATTGCTTCGGTAATCCTTGAAGTTTGATACTAGGTTAGTGTGCACGATGCCTAGCCATAGTGGTCTGTTTCGTATTTTCAAATGTTGCGCAATGGATTCCCGGTTGGAGGACTCATGTCCGATACCTCCAGTTGGAACTCCTATTCATGATCTTTATAGTCGACACGGTGTGGGTCCTATAATCTATAATGATTACTGGATCCGCTATACAAAGAAAGACGGTGACCTTAGATGGCCACCACACGGAACTTTTGAACTTTCGATTTTAGATAATCTTGAGGCTAAATTATTTTTAAAGAAAGCTAGGCCAGCTATGTTTGATTCCTTTCGGATATGGCGTAAAGAGGCCAAACAGAAAGAAATCAAACAACTTAAAAAGGATAAAAAGCAAGAGTTTGTTCCGATAATGCAAGCTATAAAAGAATGTAGACAAGACAAAGAAGAAAAAGATATGGAAATCGCTACTAGATTGCATCACATGAAAATAGATAAATGTTACCCAGTCTTACCGAATAATCTAGAAAAGAAAGAAGAAGATTTGAAGGAGGATTCCTTGTTATCATATTTGATGAAATCACCACCTCCTTATGTACAGGGTGCTCCTGTAGCTGTTCCTGTAGTACCTCCTGTTGTACCTCTTGTTGTTCCGGCGGCTGCGGGTCAGCCCGCTGTTAACCCTACGTTTGTTCCACCACCTGTCCTCGTTCCTACTGCTCCTGTACCTGTACCTTTGCAGACTGTTGTTTCTGCTACTCCGACTATCTTGTCCGTTCCTACTATGCCTTCCTTCACCTCTAGTGTTGTTGCTCCTGTTTTTCTTTCTCCTTCTGTTCGTAAGCGTGTTCCTAACTCTGTTGCTACCCTTTATTCACCTCTTTCCGGTCCGTTATTTTCGTCTGATTCATCTGAAACTCCTCAGAGACGGAGTCAGATCCCTAGTGGTAGGGAGAAAGAGACGTTAGTAACAATGGCACATAGGTGGATAAGACATCCTGCTAATTACACTCCGCGTGTAGTATTTGATACGTTTTCTCAGTTTAATGAGCCAACGCAGAGATTCGTATTTGAGGAGATGTGTAACTTTTTGAGAGAAGAATGGTACAATGATGAAGTAGAGAATGTACCGTCCGACATAATTGAACTCCAGAGTCACTTTTCGAACGGTATGATTATAGGAAACGATGTACGACGTGCCGTGGAACGCTTATTAGCATTCAGACCCACAGCACATTCTCGGGTGTCATTAGATGATACCTCTGAGAACTGGAAAGCGGTTCCTGGTCAGTATCCTATGAGAGAGGTTCCGCCGCTATGGGTACCTGGTGACCCCGGTGCAAACCCTCCGGTTTTACCACATTTTCGAAGGGTGTGGATACATCTTCCATGGAAACGATCGGAAGTTTTGCAAGTGAAGCAATCCTTACCCGATCCGCGTAAAAATCCGGCTGGTTATTATAAGGAGTTATCACAACTGATAGAAGCTTCTATTATGAATATTGCCGACATCGACATGTTGTTTGGCAATGTTGTACCGCAACCAGTTTGGGCTAAAATTCGTCAAGCCAATCACGCAGCTGAATTAGGGGGTGATTGGGCTGCACTGCTAGCAGCTGATGCATTACAAGTTGGTGGGGCTAAACCTGAACAGTTGATCTTGGATTTGCCTCAGAAAATCATTACGCTCATGAAAACTCTCATGCCAGCGATGAAGGTGAACTGGGATAAGTTATCAGCTTGTAAACAAAAGAAAGACGAGAGTGTCTCGGATTTCTTTACAAGGTTTGAGGAAGCGTTTGTCGATCACAGCGGCCAGGACATGGGCGCTGAGGGAGGTCAGCGGTTATTCGTTGACAAATTTGTGTCAAATTTGCTGCCTGAGCTATGCAACAAATTAAAGAATTCAGAAAGTGCGTGGGCAGTTTCAACCCCTGCGCAAATATTAGCAACGGCTCAGTATTATGAGAATAGGGAAAAGGAAGAAAGTGATCGTGTAGAAAAGAAAACGAAAGAACTCAAAACGAAGGTTTTGTTGCAGCAAGCATACCCTCCACGATCAAACCAAAATGATGCACAACAGCAGTATCGACCACGAGCACAGCTCGATAGAACACAGCCGCGCTCTGACAACTTTGATCCCAGATCTTCACTTGGGTATAATCAGTGCGCATATTGTAGGAAAGAGGGACACCTAAAATATGATTGTCTTGCTTTACGGGACCGTCTGAATGGTGTGTCGACACGAGGAAATCGTGGCGGTGGTCCTCAGCAGGCACCACGTGGTAGAGGTCGTGGTTCATCCCACAATCAGATTGATCGTCATCAAAATCAATCGGATGCAAATAATTATTTTGACCAGCGAAATGCGGGGTCAGTTCGATCTGCACAGTATAATGTTGATGATTATTATATAGACCACGAGACTGTTGTAAATGACCACTACTAGGACAGCCAACGACAAAGAGAGGGAGTAGTGTCAGTTCCGGTCGATCAGAGTGGGCCTTACGTTGCAGTGACTACATCGGGTGTAGTTGAGCCTTTTCTGTTAGACACTGGTGCGACGAAAAGTTCCATCATGCATTCAAAACTCCCTGGCGCACCTTTGTCTGGCTTAACGAACGTTTCCGTCGGATTCTCTGGCGCCCCTGTTAGTAACCCAGTCTCTAACCCTTTGCCTCTTATGATTGGACCTCGTGAGCTAACGGCTCCACTGATTCTATCTACAGGTTGTGGTGAAAATCTTTTGGGCCTGGATTTGTTGAAACGATTATATGCAACATTGTATTGTTCCCCTGAAGGAGTGGAGCTTACATTGGGAAGGAGAGTGATCTCTCCCATGTATTTATCGGTTGATAAATTCCCACCGGAATTGAATTCCCTCCCTGCGTCCTTATGGGCCACAGGTCCCAATGACGTGGGCCTGTTAGACATTCCACCCTATGTGATTCAATTAAAACCAAATGCGCGATTACCGCGTTTACCTCAATATCGTATTTCTCTTGAGGGCGAACGAGCGCTGTTAGAAATCGTTCATGATCTCATTGGAAAAGGTGTTGTTGAAGAAACTCGTGGAAACGTGTGCAATAGCCCTGTATTACCAATTCTGAAACGAACTGACCCAACTAAACCTCCTGTGTATCGTTTTATTATAGATTTGAGAGAGGTAAACAAAATAGTGGTTCCGCAATTTCCTGTGGTCCCTGACATTACGGCTTTATTAACAATGATTCCGGCATCTGCCTCCTGGTTCACAGTGATCGATCTAAAGAATGCTTTCTTTAGCATCCCGATTGCAGAGGAAAGCAGAGACCTGTTCGGATTCTCATTAGGAGGTCGCAGTTTTAGGCTAAAACGCGCTCCACAGGGCTACTGTGAGAGTCCATCAATCTACAGCCAAGCACTTAAAGGTCAGCTTGATGCCTTTGTATTGCCTAAAGGTGCAGCTTTGATTCAATACGTTGACGATCTTTTAGTGGCAGCTGATACAGAAGCTATTTGCAAGACGGCTACAGTATCATTATTGCACTATCTACATGACTTGCACCACAAGGTATCACCTTCAAAGCTACAGTATTGTTGTCAAGAAGTTACCTATTTAGGTCACTTATTGTCAAAAGAAGGGAGAAGGTTGACCCCAGAGAGAATTGCAGCGATTTCCCGAATGACTGTGCCAAAAACCCAGAGAGATGTTCGTGCCTTTTTAGGTATTACGTCCTACTGCAGACAATGGATTCCAAATTTTTCATTGTTGGCGAAACCATTGATAGCCCTTACGTGCAAGGATATTTCATCCCCAGTACCTTGGTCTGAAGAATGTCAGAAAAGTTTTTCTGAATTGCGTGATGCGCTGTGTTCGGCTCCTGTGTTGGGTACCCCTGACTACAGTAAGCCGTTTACACTATACGTTCACGAGAGGGATGGTTGCGCGTTGAGTGTTTTGACACAATCTTTTGGTGGTAAGCAACGCCCATGTGCCTACTTTTCTTCGACTTTAGACCCAGTAGCAAGAGCCTTGCCAAGTTGCTTAAGGGCAACAGCGGCAGCTGCGGCGTCCATTCGACAGTCTGCAGGTCTAGTCATGGATAATATGCTCACGGTAATGGTTCCGCATGCAGTCGACACTCTATTGAACCGAACGAAAACTCAACATCTGACAAGTGCAAGATTGTCCGGATATGAGTTGACGTTGCTGGCCAGTCATATACGGATAAAACGATGTAATGTGTTGAATCCAGCAACATTGCTGCCGATCGACGCAGAATCAAGTGGTGAAGCAGTACATGACTGCTATCTCAAAACTGAAGAGGAAACCAAGGGTCGCATTGACCTAAAAGATACTCCATTGACAAATCCCGATGGTACTTTGTATGTGGATGGTTCTTGTTTCAAGTTGCCGAACGGTGATGTGACGACTGCGTATGCTGTAGTTACATTGAGAACGATTGTGGAAAGTGCAAGATTAAATCAAAATTCGGCTCAGGCTGCTGAGCTAATTGCTTTGACGAGAGCGTGTGTATTGTCTAAAGATAAACGGGTGAATGTGTTTACAGATAGCCAGTATGCATTTGGTGTGGCACATAGTTTTGGACGACTGTGGAGAGAGAGAGGATTCCTTACGTCACATGGTACGAAGATTCAGCATGGCCAGCTTGTAAATGATCTTTTGGATGCACTTACGTTGCCTAAGCAAGTGGCGATTGTTAAATGTAGTGCGCATCGTAAAGTGATGGATGATGTTGGTCGTGGTAATGCGTTTGCGGATGAGACTGCTAAAGAGACTGCCCGAAACATTAGCACTCGAATGTATGTGACGAGTTCGGTTAGGTGGCCTGCAGAATCAAGTATGTGTGAAAACACTATCGAGAGTGTGAAAGCAATTCAGAATGAGGCCACCGAAACTGAAAAGACGAAGTGGAAAGAAAGTACGGGAAAGTTGGATGCGAATGGTTGTTGGACTGACTTATCGGAACAGAAAAGATGGATGTTGCCTGATGCGTATGTGCTGGCTATTGTGACTATGGCACACGGGTTAGCACATATTAGCGCGAAAGGTATCTGTAAATTGCTGTTTCCTGTGTGGAAGAATGATGGTATTACGAAATGTGCTGAACGCTTGGTTAAGAATTGTATGGTGTGTTTGATGCACAATCCTGGTAAGGGCACTCCCACTCCACCTGGTCATTTTGCCCCTCCTGCGTACCCTTTCGAAGTTATCCAGTTGGACTTTATCCACATGGAGAGATGTAATAATTTGAAGTATGTGCTGGTTGTGGTGTGTGCATTTTCTAGGTGGATTGAGGCCTACCCCCTTAAGGATAATACGGCTTTATCCACAGCAAAAATTTTACTCAAAGAATATTTTTCCCGTTACGGAATGCCTAGAATTGTGTGGTCAGACAACGGAAGTGAGTTTGTTGGGAGCGTGATGAAGAGCGTGTGTCGCGGGTTGGGGATTGTTCAAAAATTTCATAGTGCCAACCATCCTCAGTCAGCTGGTTTGGTTGAAGGGTACAATGGCACCCTTAAACTTAAGCTAGCAAAGATTCAGGCTACGACAGGTCTTTCGTGGCCTGACGCTTTACCCTTAGCATTACTGTCAACAAGGGCAACTGTACACTCCCGAGTAGGGCTCAGTCCCTATGAAATAGTGTTCGGTCGTCCTGCCAATGTTTGGGGGGTCCCTAGACCGGGTGCCTTTTGTGAACTTGAGTATCCAATGTTAATCGATTATCTTCATGACTTGACTGCTAAACTGAGGTTAATTCACCAACAGGTTCACGAAGCATTGCCAACACAGACGGAGGGTCCAGGCCACCAGCTCCAGCCCGGAGATTGGGTGGTAACGCGCAATTTTTCGCGCAAGAACAATTTGGATCCCAGGTTCACTGGACCCTATCAGGTCCTCCTTGCCACGAGAACTGCAGTTCGTCTTGAGGGGCGGAAAAATTGGGTGCATGCCACCCATACCAAGAAAGTCCCCATTCCGTTGCCAGCAGACTCGTGGGTAAGGAAAGGCATTGCATCAACTGAAACCGAAGGATTGCCGGCGTTGGTACCTTTCAGCGACGCACAACCTGTCGGAGAATCCTCAGTGCAGCAAAAAGGCATTATTGAACACTTGTCATCAGAAAACTCAAGACCAGAACATTCAGCTGATCAACAGGGCGTTGTCCCTTCAACGGATCTTTTGTTTAACGAACAGACACGTCCTGGGAAAACCCGATATTTTTTAAGATCCAGCACTAAAGACTAATAAAAAACCCCGTTCTGTCCCTTGACAAGTGCATTATCCCGTTTTCCATGATCAGTTTGAACACTCATACCATTGTAATTATTTTGTATATATTCATTGAGCTTCGTTCCTTACACTTTTTGTTTCCACAGCTGAGAGACATTTGTTTTTATACATATATATATATATATATTTGTGAAATAAAGGCCGTAGGGCCGCGCGTGTACTTCCTCCTGGTTAGTAGGTCTTGACGCTAGGTTAAAGACCGTCGATTCCTGGGAACTCCTAGGAATTGACTATTGCTACACAGAACGAAGTGCGTCAAGAAACGTTGCGGACGGTCATAGGGAATGGCATTTTTGAAGCTGATGGACTTGGAAAAAGCTCAAGCACAAAGATTCAAGCTGCAGCAACTCAGTCGTACCAAATGTTTTGTGTTCCAAATATTTGTACTGTTTGTGACTGGTTCTGCGTTATTAGCGGGTGGAGTGTATTACACAATGTCTTACTTCTTGCCTTCTACTATACCTACTCCTACCCCTAATCTTAAACTCATCTCCACTGACTCTCCTCATTCTTTTCACATCTTACCTGAACACGAGCAGGCTAGACGTGCAGAATTCCGCAACAATTCCTTTATTCAACTCCTTCATCAGCATCAGTTAGTGGTTAACACTACTAATTGTTGGGTGTGTGGGTTGATGCCACATACTACGGATAAGGGAATTCCATATCTGGTGTTACCGTATAGCTCCCAAGGGTCTGCTCGAGCATTTCAAACAATGTTTCGAAGCGCACTGGGTTTCCACCCCATTCGAGAACCACGTTCCCCTTACTCTGGTCCTACCTCGTACCAAAAATCTTTGTCTATAGCTCTAGAGGATTTAGATAGCGATATCTATGATCCCTTGCTTATCCCTGAAGAAGAGGTACAAGCCTATAGGGTCCTAAGTAGAGGCGAATATAGTGTGTTCACTGGTGAAAAACAGCTTAAAAGCTCGCCTCCGATATGGGTCGTACCCCACATTGGTAATTTTTGTTTAATAGGTCGCGGCCGCAGATCGAAAGCCCGACTTGGAGAGAGTGCTTGCACTGAAAATTACATTCTGCCAATGGTCTCCTCCCCTGTGTTTTTGGCTGCCAAGGGTACATACTTTATTTGTCATGATCGTGCATATGCATGGTTGCCCTCTGACTTCATGGGCTCATGTTTTATCGCAAACTTGTTGCCTCCGACGTTTACTGTAGATGCAGATTATCACAAAACTAGAGTTGTGAGGGGCGTAATTAGCGAAGAGGATACTGCCGGTCAAGAGGCAGGAGACTTTTTCAAGGGTTTCCTCCCGTTTTGGGGACCTATGGTTAATAGTAGGAACCTAAGACAGTTGACTCGAGTGGTAGAATCGACAGCTAATATTACTGCCAGTGCCCTTGGTAATATCACCACAGAACTTCAGGCGGATAGACTTATGACGTTACAAAACCGTATGGTTTTAGATGTGATCTTGGCAGATCGAGGTGGGGTCTGTAAGGTAATCCATTCGGCCTGCTGTATTTTCATTCCTGATAACGCTCCGACTGTCTATCAAGCCATCTCGAAGTTGCATAAAATCTCTGAATCCATACACGTGGATGTAGGGGATTGGACGCTACTTGGATGGTTTTGGGGCCTGATGTCGACTTGGGGTTGGAAAATTCTGACGATCATTGGAGTCGTTGTAGTGTTCCTGTTCACGTGTTGCCTTTGCGTGCAGTGCGGTCCTGCCTTATGTGGCCTCTGTGCTACAACGTGTATGAGACAGCCACCTGTTACCAAAGGGTCTCGATTGGACAGAGCTATGCTACAACAACATCTCGAGGGTCTGATGAATATCGAATATGATTCCGACTAGTGCTTGCCTACATGAGGGCAAAAGGAGCGTCTGAGGTTCCGTGACAATTTTAAGTGATGTTTTCGACTCGCACGAATATGGTCGAGTCTGGTATCTAAGAACCGCAAATGACGAGTTTAGTAAGTGTGCGCAGTTTCGCTGTGCTAACTTAAACCGTTCATTTGATATGTGAGTTTTTCATCTGTACCCACGGGTTCCATCTTAGATACGGCATCCATTTTGTCTCTTGCCCTCAAGTAGCCAGCGAACGGACACTGTCCGCTTCGTCACCCTGGGACTCTCAGGATATTTGTGGAAGACACATGTACTTTGTAAATATCTTTTACGATGAGGGGGATGATACTGTAAGGCAGATGGCCCCGCTCGAGGCTCATCTTGCCGTCCGGTTTATTGTCTCAGCCGTGCATCTCATTAGGCACGTCCCTTTGATGCCTGTATCTCGTGTTTCCCGATACCTCCCCTTTTACACCCTTTTCGATTTCCCCACTGTCTCCATCTCCCTCTGCACCTGTCTTTGTCCCTATTTCGATCTGTTTTTACTGCCGATTGGAATTCACTAATGTTGGGAAGATGGGTTTTTACAGTTGGGAACCGCCAAATGTTTCCGCACTTATGTTCCGGACCTTATGTGTACCAAAGTGACCAAAGCGACCCCTCTGGGGGATAATTATGGGAACCAGGTTGTAAACTTTTGTGTACCATGTTGTCCTATGAGTTAATTTTGTATAAAAGGAGCGATCCACAGAACCAATTTGAAGCAGTCTCCCCAAGTTGCACGTGTTGTACTTGTCGTGACTTCTGTGTTCCCTGCAGTAATAAACCTTGAATCTTTGACGCCGAAGGAAGTGTCCCGTGTCTCTGTAGTTTGTGCGCCGAAACAGGTATCCCATGAAGGTTATAGGTGTTGTTCCCTGGCACCGCTGGTACTGTTAAAAAGTCCAGTCCTTCAGTTGCAGTGTGACGAAATTGCCTTCTGGCTTTGTAGACGAGCCGAAGCATTCTGCTGCTGCAAGACTGCCGCAGACACACTGCCAGCCCGGCCGTGAAGTCATAATCCAGTGGTCGGCATGCCGCCAGCTTGTCAGAGTTTTCCAAACCACCGCGGGCTGGCGGTATGTCCGCCAACTGTCAAATCAGGCCCTTAGTTTGCATTGTGTTATGGTTTTAAATCATGACAAAATTAGTATTTCGGTATTTTTCAAAGTTAGACATAGAGGCGGATATCAGAAAAGGGCAATCGAGATGTGAGGACTTGTATGTGGAAAGGCAAGCCCAGAAGAGGTTGAGTCTAGTTAAGGAGTGGAGTTTGGTTAAACATAAAAGCAGGATAGTGGGTCATAAGTTGTGAGGGGTAGGGAAAGGCAGTTCCTTGTTTTGCAAACAACCTAGTGAAGTGGTGTGTGGCAGGCAGTAGGTGGTGTGGAAAGAATAGTGTGTGTAGCGAAAGTGATAATTTTATAAGGGCGTGAAAATGCATATTGGGGAGTCCACTTATTGGACTGTTACAACCATCCAGCTTACTTATCAGCTCCTGTCGGCCTTGTCCTGTGGTCACAGCAACACCTCCAACCTCCCCGGGGGCACACTCTCCAGCCACACCAGCACCAACACCACTTCTCCGGACTCCCGGAACTGCCAGGAGGACTCTGGTGGTGTCCGCCGCCAGAACTCTTCCTGCTGTGCTCCGCCCCGGTGTGATCTCTGCCGCAGCTCGTTTCCCGGGTCGGTTCAATGAACAATCATGCACTTGGATGCTCACATTACCACGTAGCAGTGTGAAACTTATTTTAAAAATGGGGATAAAATTGTGTTGGCCCTAGTTGGTTGGGGGCTTGTGGAGTTCATTAGTAGGGCTGGGTGTTGTTGGCGAAATAGCGTTACGTGAAGCTACGCAAAATGCACTTCGCACTACGTGAGCTACGTGTAGCACTACGCGAACTGCGTAGTAGCCTGTTCGCACTGTGCATGATGCCTTTTTCAATGATTGTACAGTGCGGACAAGCATCCGGCACTGTGCAATCATTGAAAACGGCATCCTGCACAGTGCAAGCTGTAGTTTTCTGCCGCTCAAGTAGATTTTAACTCGAGCGGCAGCTTTCTCAACGCGGACTGGTAGTTTCTCATCGCGAGTGGTCGTGAGCATACGGGACCACTCCCAATGAGAAGCATGACCTCCCCGCATTGAGAATCTCGCCGGAAGGTTTATTTTCCATGGTCGCGCATCCAAGTGCATGGGGGGCACAATGCTCCAGGTTCAGAGTAGATGAGACTTTGAAGAATTGGATCAGGGCCTTTTCTGTCCTTTCGGCTATCACGGCAGAACGCCCCCCAAATGTGCAGGCAGCAATGGCTTGCTACCAGAGCAGGATTGTGGGGTGGAGCGATCAATACACTGGGGATGCGTGGAAGGAGTATGATGTTAATTTCAGGAAGTCCAAGGAATTTGACGCATCACTGGCGTGGGACAAGGTGGACTCTATGTCCTGGCAAAAGCAGTTCTCAGGTGACACAGCCCCATCTCAGGCCACCAGTGCAGTCAGGGTGTTCTCCGCCAGGCCTCAACAGCCCTTTCGGTCAACCCAGGGGAATGAGGTCCCGGGGAAGAATAGGGGGGGGGTCAGAAAGGAGAGGGGTATGCTGGGATTTCAATAAGCGCACATGCTCAAGACCCGAGGGCACCTGTAGATTTAGGCATGCGTGTGCAGTCTGTGGTCATCCGTCCCACCCCGAGACAAACTGCAGGTCCAAGCAAGGCAACCATGGTCATAGGGGAAGGGGGAAGTCAGAGTAATTCAGACGGGCCGGGCCCCCCCACACCAATAGATGTGTTAGCATTGATCCCATGGTTGAATAGATACCCTGACCACGCAGCGGCCACCCTACTTCAGGAGGGGTTTTCACAAGGTTTTAGGATCCCGGCAGTGGGTTACACAGGTAGCGCTAATTGCAGGAACCAGTTGTCAGTAAAACAAAATCCAACGGTAGTGTCCGCTAAGATTACCAAGGAACTGTCCTTAGGCAGGATAGCTGGCCCCTTCCAGGAGGTGCCTGTCCCTAATTTTGTGTGTTCACCGCTTGGAGTAGTACCTAAAAAAGAGAAAGGCGAATTTAGATTGATCCACAACCTATCGGCGCCTAGAGGGGCATCCTTGAATGATGCGATTGACGAAGGGATTTGTAGTGTAAAGTATGCCTCATTTGATCAGGCGGTTGCCTTATTGCGTGCCCTGGGACCAGGGGCATTGATGGCTAAATCTGACATAGAATCCGCTTTCCGTCTCCTCCCGGTGCACCCGATGGATCACCACCTTTTAGGTTTCACTTTCGAGGGCAAGTTTTACATGGACAAATGCATGCCCATGGGTTGCTCCATATCATTGGCCTATTTTGAGACATTTAGCTCATTTCTAGAATGGGTCATGAGACAGGCGACGGGCCACCAACAGGTCATGCATTACTTGGATGATTTCCTGTTCTTAGGCGCGGCAGACTCTCAGGAGTGTGCTTGGGCACTGCAGGAATTTTGCGTGCTCATGCGGGCTTTTGGGGTTCCGCTGGCGCCGGGGAAGACGGTTGGCCCGGCTACTTGCTTGGAATTCCTGGGCATCGAAATTGACTCAGTACAGGGATGCTTCAGGTTGCCCAAGGACAAAGTGTCTAGGTTTAGGGCAGCTCTGCGTCAATGCCTATGTAAAAGCAAGGTTTCCTTGCAGCAGCTGCAGGAAGTGGTGGGGCAACTGAACTTTGCACTGCGGGTCATCCCAATGGCGCGCCCATTCTCACGCTCTATTGCCCAGGCTATGAAAGGACTACGGGAGAAGCACCACCGCACTAGGCTGTCAGCTGAGGTTCGCCAGGATATGCATATATGGATGGCATTTCTGGAGGACTTTAATGGCAGGGTAGTGTGGTCAGGTCCTCCCGCTACATCAGCAGAGTTGGGTTTATGGACAGACGCTGCTGGTAGTGTGGGCTTTGGCGCCATTCTAGGGACCAAGTGGTTCGCCCAACGGTGGCCGGAGGAATGGAGAACATGGGGCTTGACCGCCAACATTGGCTTCTTGGAACTTTTCCCAGTGTGGGTGGCAGTGAAGGTCTGGCCAGAACATCTATGTAACCAATCAGTGGTGTTCTGGTCGGATAACATGACAGTGGTTGAATGCATAAACCAACAGGGGGCACGCTGTCCGTTCATATTGCGCCTGATTAAAGAGATTGTGCTTCAGTGCTTAAAATGGAATGTACTCTTCAGAGCCAAGCATGTCCCAGGTGTCCTCAACAATGCAGCTGACTCCCTTTCTCGCTTTAAAATGCAGGTTTTCAGGGAACATCTTCCTGCAGCAGACCCCTCGCCAGCGCACTTCCCGGCAGTACTCTGGCAGATTGGTGCCCCAGATTCCAGGACCTCGTGGTTGCTAGCCTAGCCCCCAGGACCAAGACAGCTTATGAAGGGGCGTTTTTGTCTTACCGCGTGTTCTTAGGGCAGGATTGGGAGGTTAGGTGGGCACAGGAGGACAGCTTTGCGGGCTATTTAGAATGGATGCACAGGGAAGGGAGATCAGTGGCAGCCGCAAGCAGACATAGGGCGGCAGTCTCCTTCTTTGCGCAGGCTAAGGGCATGCGAGACCCCACCAATAATTTTATGGTGCGAAGGCCATGAGGGGATGGCGCCGGTTGCAGGGCCACTCTGCGGATACGAGAAGGCCCATAGGATTGGCGCGGCTGGCAGCCTTATTGTTGGCATTGCACGAGGTTTGTAGCTCAGAATGGGAGATACGTCTGTTCAAAGCCGCCTTTTCCCTTGCGTTTTATGGGGCTCTAAGAATTGGTGAACTGGTGGCAGGGTCAAAAGGGGATAAGTTGGGCGGCCTACAACTGACTAGTGTTAAGATCAGAGAGGATACTATGTGGGTGACAATTCAGAGGTCAAAAACTGACCAGGAATCTCGGGGTCACACCATAGTGCTCCACCGGGCCCGGACCAACCCCTGTTGCCCGGTTTCTCACGTGGAGGTTTTCCACAGGCAACGGGAGGGCACGGCGGGGGGTGCACTGTTGTGTCATGCCGATGGGACACCATTGACTAGGTACCAGTTTAGGCGGGTCCTGGAACTGACGGTGAGACAGGCAGGTTTAGATCCCAAGGAATTTGGCACTCAGTCCTTTAGGATAGGGGCTGCAACTGAAGCATCGCTAGGGGGTCTCTCGACTGAGAGTGTGAAGAAAATTGGGAGATGGTCATCTGATTGTTATAAACGATATGTACGGATTGACATGTTATGACAGGATGATTCTCACGCTTGGTATGTTTTCTGGTTCTTGCAGTTTCTCAAACCTGTGACGCAGGGGAGGAACTCGCCGCCGGGCGTCAAGGATCTACACCGTCACAGCACAAGCAGCATGCTGGACGCAGGACAATGAGGATTTGGATTGTGGGCCACTCTTATGTGAGGCGGGCGAAACATGTGTTTCTTTCAGGAGACCGTAAGAGGAGGGCGGCGCTGAAGGGGTTAGACATCTCATTCTTCGGGAGAGGAGGTCTGTGCCTCGGCCAGTTTAGGAACTTCTTCCAGGGACTCCTAGCTCAGCAGCCCGACTCCCCGTCAGTGATGATACTTCACCTAGGGGAGAATGACCTGGCCAAACTGGGGAGGCGCATCCTCATTGAGGAGATCATCTCCACTGCGGGGTGGGTGGCCAGGACTTGCCCGGGTTGCACAGTAGTATGGTCTCAACTTATCCCTCGGTGGCAGTGGCGAGGGGGGGACTCGGTCAGGGCGTTGAATCACTCGGTAAAGAGGATCAACACACAATTGGACAAACTATTCCGAGCCCCCCGGTTGCAGACGATTCCACATGGGTGTATCTGGGGCGGACAATTCTACCTGGGGGACGGGGTGCACTTGACTGAAGCAGGGAACGTCCTGTGGGCTAATAATGTCTGGGCCTGGTTGGAGGGTTTTGCGAGGTGAGCAGCTTCCAGGGTAGGTCAAGAAAGGGGGAGGCCAGATCGTCGGTTAACAATGCTGGCCTGTGGCGGTAAGGTCATGACCGGTGAGCAGCTATTTTAAGGTCTGAGGGGGCGGGCATCATTCTATGGAGGTTCCCGCCCAGGGGGAGGGAGCCATTGGCCCCTCCTAGAACTTCAGGGGCAAGGTAACTGGTGCTACAAAGGGGCGCCGGTTGGAGTAGTCACGCTTTCCTTTGGCTGGTAGCCACCCCGCGCGCGCATACTCATGACGTCACCGGATAGCGCAGAGTAAGGGCCCTCCTTTAGTGGGTAAATGGAGTTCACGGCGTGGACCGGGTAATTACCGGGCCCGGCTGCGCATGCGCACATCTCTAGGTAAGGCGCAGCTAGTAGGACCTGACACCGGTTAGAGACCTTGCCATATGGCCAGAAATGTAGTATACAAAAATCTAGATGAGGATGTTAGATTCGGTTAGGAAACAATCTGTATTAGAGTTTCTGTTAAGGTTAGTCTCTCAAACTTGTTGACAATATTGTATCTAATGTCCTGCTGATTTTTGTATAAATTGTTTACCATGCAATAAAAAATGTGTTATTTTTATATCTTAATAAATACGGCCGGGGGGTCTTGCGACCTCCCGCCTTCCAAAGATAACCATCTTTCACGTTCATGTGTCCGGGGGTTGGTGTGGTCAGTTGGGGAGGGGGCGGCAGCCAGTCGCTGACCATGTGGCTTTTTTAGCCCCTTCAAGCATGATAAGCAATCTGAATCTTTTTCTGCTAGAGAGTTCTAAATCCTTTTCACCTCTGTGTGTTTCCGGAGTCTAAAATCGCTCTGAAGTGACTGAAAGGTAGCAGGACGGTAATCTCCTAAACACGTGAAAGGATATAAATAATTAACGCCTTGATTACGAGTCGGTAATCTAATTTTCAATAAAAATCTACTGAAATAAAATTAAAAAAAAACCCTGTTTGTGCACGCGGTATTTACAGCATCCGGTAATAACCGGGTGCATAAAATATATCACTCTTAATTAAATTTCAGCATGTCAAACCTTCTGTAATTTAACAAGGAAAAGGTGTGTGGTATTTACCGTACCATGAGTATTTTGGTGGTGTAAATACCCAATTTCCCGATGTAATTCCCCAAAGACTTGCAATAGGTGCTATTCAATGCACTCTATAAGTAACCTACTCTAAGGTATTGTTATTTAATAGGTGCGGTAAAAAAACACCTTTATTCTGGCAGACTCTAAATCTGGCCTAAGGGTCTAATTTAACATTTACATTTGCAGATGTGCGGAAGAGGGCTGTAAAATGACTTGCCAAATGAATGTTAAATGGGCGGGCCACAATTTCCGACCCCATTGCAGGGAGGAAGGCCTGCAAGGAACAGCAGACCTCCGTTACTAACTTGACTTTCCCAAAAGAGAAATATTTCGTTTAAGCAGCCTATCACCATTAACTGGACAGTTGGTGTTTTTTGTGTGTTTTTTTTCTATTTTTTTTTTAAAAAGGTAACCATTTGTGAAGTTATCGGTGGTGCTACTGCAGTGAGGCCACTGACATGATTCTCGAAAGGGGAGCTATCCCTCTTTGCACGTGAGATGACACTCCAAATCGAGTTAACTGATCATAATTGCTGTCTTTAACCACGGATAAATCCTGTTCCAAATTGCAGATTAGCCAGGGAATGCCCCTTTCACGTCGCTTCTTGATTCTGACACCGTTGCAGGAAGCTCTTTTATTGTACACTGTAAAAAGCTCTCCTGCAGCATTAAACCATGTGATGTTTGCGAATCCATGGTTTCTGGCTGCAAAAGGGATTCATAAATCTGGCCTGAAATCTCCATCACCAAATTCCTTTCAGGTTTGGTCTCTGTGACGTCACTACTGGTGACTATATGATAAACAGACGCGTCACTGAAATCCTCTGTTGGTTCTTATCTAACTCCCACTGCTCTCAGAGGGGACAGCACTATGGTGTAATTGAAGGCTCTCATCACCATCAGCCGTCAGCTGGGCTCCACTTGACCACATCAATCAATCTTGGATCTTCCTATCTTTCGACTGGGATAAAAGTTTTGTATTGTAGTTTAAAGTTTATACATTGCACTTGTAAGACATAAAATATGTTCACTCGAATGTCCTGTCCATGCTAGACTGTTTCTGTTAGAGCATGGTCAGGACTGAGTTGCACAAGGCTGGGTCCAAACAGAAGTGACCTAGTCAGGGTTGGACTGGCCCATCGAGCAATCAGGCAATGCCCCATGTGTTGGTCTCACAGGTCAGATTGGGGCTGCTTTTTAGGTCTCGCCTGTCGATGCGCATGCGCATCGAGCAAGCGAGACTATAGGGGCTCATCCACACTTTATCTAACTTGCAAGGAATCGTGGCGATTCCTTGCAGTGCCCGTGACTTTTAAGCTCAATGCGCATGTGCATTGAGCTTAAAAGCGCGTGCACAGCCGCCCGCATTCCTCCGACACCTTTGAAGTGAAGCTTAGCTTCACTTCAAAGGCCCGGCTTGTTTACACCCACATGCCGCTCTGCCCCGCTCCGCCCCCTCCCCTGAGTCATCCTGCCTGCCCCTTCCCGCCGTGTCGCATTTCTCCTCCCCCCTCCCCTCTCCCCTCTCTTCCCTCCGTCTTGTTTGATTCATGTGTTCAGCTCTGTTGGTCACTAACGATATTTGTTTCTCTAATAAACCTCATTTCCCCTGTAATCCTACTAAGTTATACAAGTCTTAACAGAGCTCTTCCATCCGACCACACCAGCCATGTCTTTTCCACAACTAGACTTACCTGTTCGTATTTCTCCAGTTCTGAGTGGTAGATCTGCCGGATCTGTGATAGTTTATTCCTGTAGTCCGAGTGCTCAATAGAGTTGTCGGGAGACACACCGCCAGAGGCTGCGGCAGCAGCCGCTGCAGCTGCCGACCCTCCGCCTTTCTCTGGCCCAGCCACACCCTCTGCTAACAGCATGTTATCTAACCGCATGAGCTGAGGGTCCACAGGCTCTTCTTCCTGGTTCCTTCTTCCACGGATCTCGTGGCGGAGTCTAATATAAAGAAAGACCTCGAAAGGCGTGGTCCCCCTCTCCAAGCAGTAATTCCTGCCGGCTTTTAAATTGTCCTGCTTGGTAGAGGTTTCCCCACACACTCCGGTTTTGTTTGCGGAGCAGATCCTGGAATGCAACCTCCCGAGTGACTGGCACTTTGGGCAAGTGCAAGAGTGTCCTAAATGGAGAGTATAGTTCTGGTTTAGGTTGAACCTAGTGGCAGTGCGCATGCGCTGCACACTCTGCAAGGCATGCTGTGTTAGGGTTTGCACTAGCAGCCCCGCTCACTCTCCGTCCATATTGGTCATTGGCTTTAATTTATTTTTTAGTGTGATGTTAAGCGTGGTGCCTGTTTCAGGGACAACACGCCTGGTTTAATTATTTATTTACTTTAGCAATTAGCACGGACCCCACTTCAGGGACACTATGCTCTTTTTTTAACTTTAATAATGAATGCAACGCCCTCTACACAGACACAGCGTTCTGCAATACAATAGGTATTGCTTTTGCAAAAGATTGAACTATTGGTATTGTAAATGAAAATACCTATCATTTTTTTTTTTATGAAAGGCATTGCCATTTACAATGCCAATAGCTCAAAGGACCAATAACAGATTGGACAACAAGAAATCAGTCCAGGTGCACACAAAGCTGTCAAGTAACCTTTAGTTCACCATCTTAAAAAACATATTAATGTATAGCTTGGGTTGCAGATTTTGCAATGGAAGCTAGTTAGCAACAGTGAAGCAAACAAACACCTTTATAGCCAGGTGGCATTGGTAACCTCCAATTCCCTAAATATGATTTTATATTTGGCATAGTCCCTACTTGAAAGCAAAGTGAAGCACAAGGACAAAACCACTTGCTCAAGGTCAGTCACAATTTGTCCAGGGGGCCTAACCCCAGCAACGTTGCTGCTAACATCTCCAAGCGATCTGTATTTGTAACCTACAGCTTTCAGTGATCAATTCATAAATTATAACTTTCGGAAATTCACAGGGCAATAGCTACAAAGGCCATTTTTATTTTACATTTATGAGGGGCAGGTGCTTCCCTGTTGATACTCAAGTTCTGCAAAACAAACACCAATCCCAAAAGGGTGCACTGGCAATACTGCCCACCAAAAAAACATTCCCCTAGACTAGAGTTCCAATAACAAGTTTTGTAAGACTTTCTTCACAGGCTCATGATGGTAGCCTCTAGACTACCCGTGATTTCTCTATGCCCAGTGTCTTCTCTTTTTCGACTTTTTCCACAACTTTCCGTCTCACCCTCACTCACCCTCAACCCCTCACTCACCCTCACTCTCACTCATCCTCACTCACCCTCAACCCCTCACCCTCACTCACCCTCAACCCCTCACCCTAACTCACCCTCACCCTCACTCACCCTCAACCCCTCACTCACCCTCTCACCCTCAACCCCTCAACATCAACCCCTCACCCTCACTCACCCTCACCCTCACTCACCCTCACTCACCCTCACCCACCCTCACTCACCCTCACTCACCCTCACTCACCCTCACCCTCACTCACCCTCACTCACTCTCACCCTCACTCACCCTCACTCACCCTCACCCTCACTCACCCTCACTCACCCTCACCCTCACTCACCCTCAACCCCTCACCCTCACTCACCCTCAACCCCTCACTCACCCTCACTCACCCTCACCCACCCTCACCCTCACTCACCCTCACTCACCCTCAACCCCTCACCCTCACACAGTGCAATAGGTCTCGGAGCATTTGAGTTAGAGCTTTTAGAAATGTTTATGGCTTTTTTTTTAATTCTTTAGCATTGGCTACAGGAAACAAAAATGCTAAAGATTTACACAAAAACCCATAAACAATTCTAAAAGCACTAACTCTAATGCTGCGAGACCTATTGCATTTCCAATGCTTGTTTGGGATGTTTGTAGGCCTGTTATTACTCCTGATTTCCCTGATATAAAAACAAACATTGTGTGCTTCAAGCACAAATGCATACCGGGCCCCATAGCTGGCAAAACACTTATAAGTCTTTACAATTTCATAGCAGCCCTAATTTGCAAACAGGGGCCATTTTTTATTTTTATCTGTGGAATTCAATATTGGGGCCACTTTTATTATTGTGCCCGCGCCTATTTTCTGTCTCAGTCGGACCATTTGCATGCTGGTGGGGACAAGAACAATGAATTACAATGCTACTCCGAGCAATTGCTAGTTGTTAAATAAATTGCAGACATTCCTCCTATCACCTTTTGTCTGTGTGATGACCTGCCCTTTGTGGCAAGGGTATGCTTAGATGTGGGTCCCATGCTCATTGTGTCTATGGAACTAAGCTACACCTGACTGATGAGCCCCATTCAGGACCAAATGGGTCTTGGGTTGCTTGTGTTCGGGTTCAGGGATGGCATGGCCTGGCAGTTCGGACTGGACTGTTTCTATTGGAGCAGTGTCAAAAATGATTTGCATATGGCTGGGTCCAAACTGAGGTGGTATGGTGAGCAAAAGAACGATGGGTTGGAATGTGACCCCGAGCAATAGCGGTTATGAGACAAACTGGAAGCACTCCTTCCATCACTTTTTGTGAGTTTAATGAGCTAGCAATGAAGACATCAAGGTGGATGTGCAGTGGTGACTGTACTATGATCATTCAAGATGGTGGTGAAGGGGAAACTGGAGTGCAGAGGGAAGTTCTAGACATATCTGTATGTATTAGGAGTAGCATCAATTTATACATTATTTTCTATGTCATTTACAACAATGCAGTAAAAAAGTCAAATTTTCTCTATCAAACATTTTTAGGTTTTGATAATTTATCACTTGTTTAATACATTTATATACCCCATCCAATTTCAGTACGGCAGGCACATGTACTTTCAGCAGGTTAAAGGGGCAGCGGTTAGAAGGCTACCCCTATCTCTTCTGCTACAACCCTTCTCCCACGCCTTCTGTCAGAGCTGGAATTGGGAATCAGAAAACAGCCCTGGTAAAAATGTTCAAACAAGCCCAGCTCCAGTCCTCTCCTAACTCTTTCCCTTTTTTAGGTCGAGGACCTAAAGGCTGCGCTTGCGCAGTCTGGGGTCGGAGATTTAATGTCTCTTAGTGTGCTGTTTAACCCGCCTCCCTGCCCCGTCTCTCCTTCATTGGCTAGCTTCCTAAACGGAGGCCAGCCATTGGAGGAGAGATGCGTCACTCCAATTTAGCCCCGTCTTTTTTGGATTCGGGGGCGTAAGTTTTGCTGTTCTTTAGACAGTGACTACATGAGTCACTCAAAACAGCAAAACCATGCCCCTGATTCCGAAAAATTCGGAAGCCTGCGGCCGCCATTTTTCTTTTCCCCGCAGTGAAGGTGAGCCTCTGCCTCTGCCCTCGTTTGTAGTGCTCCTGCACCCCTGTTTGTGCCGTTAGACGCAGAGGAGAGGCTTTGTACCGACCTGCAAGAGACCTCAAACAGTCATCCTTCCTCGCAAGTTATTTCGCATACCCTGAACAGTAATATCAGCCACAGCAACGCACATCAACAGAACCATGCGGGAGGACTCCGATACGGTGAGCCTTTGCCCGGGCTCCGGGGAGGTGGCAGAGGCTGTTTACACCCCCGCACCTGAGGACACGACAGGTAGAACAGGACCCTCACGTACCACAACCTGTAATTTATGTTTATTCCCGCATTATTTGGTTAAGTCCAAGCAGTTTCAGATGCCCTGTCTTTGGAATCCACATCCCGTCATGTCTTGGGGGCAACTAGGGTAGTATCGGGTGTCCCGCTCCCCCCCTCCCTCCCCTCCCTCCCCTCCCTCCGCCCACAGCTCTCCTTCGTCCCGCTCCCCCCCTCCCTCCCCTCCCTCCGCCCGCAGCTCTCCTTCATCCCGCTCCCCCCCCTCCCTCCGCCCGCAGCTATCATCGCTCTCTTTTGAATCATTACAGGCCTGTGGGGTCCCTATCATTACCTGGAATCCCCTTTTGTCCTGGGCCCCATTCTCCCCCCAGGAACCCACTCAGCCGCCCCGGGGACCCCCCTCTCCCAGCCGGGCCCAGCAGTCACGGCAGCGCCACCATTCAGCAGGCCCAGCAGGACTTACAATCACAGGCCTGCCTTCGCCTTTGGCCTGCTCAGCGGGGCCCAGCGGGAGCCTAAATACACACAAGCAGTGCCCGGGCTCCGGGGAGGGGGCAGAGGCTGTTTACACCCCCGCACCTGAGGACACGACAGGTAGAACAGGACCCTCATGAACCACAACCTGTAATTTATGTTTATTCCCGCATTATTTGGTTAAGTCCAAGCAGTTTCAGATGCCCTGTCCTTGGAATCCACTTCCCGTCATGTCTTGGGGGCAACTAGGGTAGTATCGGGTGTCCCGCTCCCCCCTCCCTCCGCCCGCAGCTCTCCTTCGTCCCGCTCCCCCCCTTCCCTCCGCCCGCAGCTATCATCGCTCCCTTTTGAATCATTACAGGCCTGTGGGGTCCCTCTCATTACCTGGAATCCCCTTTTGTCCTGGACCCCATTCTCCGCCCAGGAACCCATTCAGCCGCCCCGGGGACCCCCCTCTTCCCAGCCGGGCCCAGCAGTCACGGCAGCGCCACCATTCAGCAGGCCCAGCAGGACTTACAATCACAGGCCTGCCTTCGCCTTTGGCCTGCTCAGTGGGGCCCAGTGGGAGCCTAAATACACACAAGCAGTGCCTGGGCTCCGGGGAGGGGGCAGAGGATGTTTACACCCCCGCACCTGAGGACACGACAGGTAGAACAGGACCCTCACAAACCACAACCTGTAATTTATGTTTATTCCTGCATTATTTTGTTACGTCCAAGCAGTTTCAGATGCCCTGTCCTTGGGATCCACTTCCCGCCATGTCTTGGGGGCAACTAGGGTAGTATGGGGTGTAGAAACATTTATTTTAATTAGAGTGATGCTTGGGAAATGTGTGCCGAATGCCCACGCCTTGCCTGCGTTTGACACTCACTTAATTAACGGATTCTTCGTGCTTTAAAGGGCACTAAATGTGTATAGGCGCTGTGTCCAATAACCTGTAGTCATCAACTACTAAATCTGTTCTTCACCATTGACAAGAGAGGTCTTCCTTGTGTCAATGAGTTTCAATCTGATATATATTGTTTTATGACGCTTGATAACAAACCATTGCCCTGCTAGAAAAGATAATCAAAGGACAATTTTACTCGAAGAGAAAAAAACATTTTGATTTTTCTTGAAAAGCATTCCTCGAAAGGACGTTATAGGTATAATACAAAATCTAATTAAAAAAAAGCTGAAATACAACCTTCAGTCATGAGCATCACGTGTGTTCTGTATCAATGTCCTGCGCTCAGCCTCCACTCCGAATAGCGCCTGCATGTTACGCTATGTTTAACCACAAAGTACACTATTGCGTAGCTTCTAGGCGCTAACTCAACACAACAGTGCTAAAAGAGCAAATACAGTAATATCAGGCATACAAAAACCATATACAATATACCTTATCTAATAATAGGTGGGAACACCTACCTTGGGGTGAGAAAGGCCTAGAGGACAAGTATACATGATAGTGATCAAAACACCCAACTAAAATTGATACAATCACAGAAACTAGGAGAGAATGAGTGTTATGTAGGAGGATACACAATTTCAGGCTGTATTTATTCATACATGTCATAAAGATAACAGAATAAACATTTTCTTATTATTTACTTACAGTGGCATCTTCCAATGTTGTCCGTAAGCTAGACATTGAGGGGCGTATTTATCAAATAGTCACTCAACGCAACGCAGCAAGCCACCGTGCTGCGCAGCTCCGCGTGAAACAGAGGGCAGGAATGTGCCATATTTAACATTATACAGTCAATTCCTGCTCTCTGTCTGTGCTGGCATGCACCAACACAGGCCCCGTTGCACCATTGTGCAAGGGAGCCTGTGTTGTGGGCAGATCTGTTTTTGTGAATGAAGGGGGCAAAACAATCCTGTGAAGCTTTTTAGGTCAGGGACCATCGCTTCTCACTGCGAAGCAGTGACAGGCGGAGTCCCGAAGAATTAATGTTTTGGAGTTAGGGGCTTGGAACCCGCCTCTCTCCTCCATTGGCTGGCTTCCTAAACGGAGGCCAGCCATTGGAGGAGAAGGGCATCACTCCTGCCAAGCCCCGTCTCTTTCGGATTCGGGGGCGTGTATTTTTAGGTTCTTTCTAAGCATGGGCGTAAAATCCGTTCCGCTCGCGGATTTTGCGGATTTTCGGCAAATTCGCAATCCGCGAACTCTCGCGAACTTGCCGAAAATTCGTAAATCCGTGCGAAGCGGATTTTTTGCTTGGTCGCACTTGCCAACTAGAATACTATACAATTTCGCGGGAGTAAACACTTGCGAACACGTAGATGCGGCGGGCAGCGACAATCTCGCAATTGCGAGATTGCAAAATTTGCAATTTCGCACAAGAAATCCACCAGCAGGCAGCATAAACCTTGAAAATTATGATTTTTATCAGAATAACTCCTCAGGTTGACATTTGCCTGCACTTTTTTTTTGCAAGGAGTCAATTTTGGGGGGGGGGGGTGGGAGGAAGGAAGTGCCCCACAGTCTCCAACTTCCTGTTCCTGTCCAGCAGGCTCCTCCCAGTGCTTTCTTCATGTGCTGGTCACTTTGATTTGGATCTTGACCTGGAAGGATTACTTTTTGTGGATGCTGCTGGATATTTGAATTTTTGCAAAACTGAAAGCACTCAGCAGGTGCAAAAGTTCAATCTTATCATTAGTAACCATTCCCCGTAGTGCTTCCTGAGGGGCCCCTTCAGAGTTCAGTTGCCTACTTGCAACTATTCTATGGCCCTGCTCTGACCCTCACAGCAGGCTCAGAGAATAGCTACAAGTATACAACAAAGGTCCTGTTAAAAAAATTACACTGCAACAGAGCAATTACAGATAAGGAAGCAGGTGCCAGCCTGGAAGTTCAAATTCAGTGACACATTAATCAGCCCCTAATTCATTCATGTCAGTTGTGGCAAGGCAGGTGTGCTTTTCCCCCCATAATCTACAGTGATGAACTAGAGGGTGGCATGGGTGAGCCAGAGGGTGGCAGTGGTGAAACAGAGGGTGGCAGTGGTGAAACAGAGGGTGCTGTGATGAACCAGACGTAGAAACAACATGGTTGCGACCGTTGCTACCCGACAAGTAAGTTCGCGTTTGTGAACTGGTAAAAAACCCTTGCGAAATGGCAGAAACACTTGCGAACACAAAAAAAAAAGGAATCCGCAAAATTCGCGAGAGTTCGCGGATTTTGCGGATTGCGAATCCGTAAATACGCAATTTTGCGGATTGCCAATTCGCAAAATCCGCCCATGCTTAGTTCTTTCTCCCTGTGACGTCATCCGTCACTCAAACCTAAAAACACACGCCCCCGAATGCGAAAATTACCATGCTTTCTCCGAGGCATTTCTGCTTTGCCTCGGAGAAAGACGGTGGTGGTTTCCAGAGCTGCTCTGCTCGTCCCCCCTTCCCTCAGCTCTCCTTCGTCCCGCTCCCCCCTCCCTCCGCCCGCAGCTCTCCTTTGTCCCGCTCCCCCTCCCTCCGCCCGCAGCTCTCCTTCGTCCCACTCCCCCCCTCCCTCCGCCCGCAGCTCTCCTTCGTCCTGCTCCCCCTCCCTCTGCCAGCAGCTCTCCTTCGTCCCGCTCCCCCCTCCCTCCACCCGCACTCTCCTTCGTCCTGCTCCCCCCCTCTGCCCACAGCTATCCTTCGTCCCGCTCCCCCCCTCCCTGCCCTCCCTCCGCCCGCAGCTCTCCTTCGTCCCGCTCCTCCCCCCTCCCTCCGCCCGCAGCTCTCCTTCGTCCCGCTCCCCCAGCCCGCAGCTCTCCTTCGTCCCGCTCCCCCCCTTACATTCATTACCCTGGCCAATCAATCGCACACGCACACGCACTAGCCAATCAATAAAAAATCTTTCACTCGTGAAATAGCGATACCTATTTTCTTTACTAATGCTTCTTTGCTGAGCAGCCTGCAGGCTTGTCATCTCGTGCTTCGTTTACACAGCCAGCCATCGGTTGTCATGAGCAAGGCAAGAACGGATACGTGAGCAAACCACCTGTGACATTAATACCTTATATTAAACAGAGCATTATGTTATCGAATTATGTAAACAAGCAGTCCTTTGTCACTTTCGACGCTGACCTGGGTTATGTGTTCTGACATGAGAGCGAAAGCAATATGATATACGGTTCAAACTGGACCATTATCAGTTGTAGAAAATATCACTACATTAACGCCCCCTTTTGTGTTCCAAACGAACAGAACCTGACCACACATCTCCACAAATCGGATGAGTTTGTAGCCTCTCCAAACCCACCTTCAAGTCCCCAGTAGAGTACTGCACTCTGCTGAACAGAGAGTGAACCTTTAGTGTACCATGCCTGTAGAGGAGTAATCTGCTTTTGGGAGGCGGATAGTTAGTATTTCACAGGGCTTAATTTGTACACATAAATGGTATTAAGTGCAGGGCTCAAGTTTTTTCTTATAACCCCCCCGTCCTGCAATACAAAGCTCTGGGTGCCGAATGCCAGGGCTTCCTAGTCATAGTTCACCTCTTTCTCCCACCACCTTATACATCATGTCTCTTCATCTCACTCTTTGGATTCTTTTTCGTCCCGGCGTTTCTCCTTTTGCTGCTAAGCTTCCTCCCTTATCTGCCTTTCCAGGTATGAACAGATTTCTGTTTCTAAATGCGTCTCCCACTCTGACTTTGCCGAAATTCCACTGTCTCTGCAATTCGGTAGCCCCCTCAAGAATCCCGGGGCTGATCCCATCTCTAGCATAGCCAAAAAAAAACACCTCTTCCCCACTCTGAACCCTCTGTGTGTGTGTGGGGCTCTGTGTGTGTGTGTGGGGCTCTGTGTGTGTGTGTGTGGGGCTCTGTGTTCGTGGGGGGCTCTGTGTGTGTGGGGGGGCGCTCTGTGTGTGTGGCTGTGTGGCTCAGTGTGTGTGTGTGGCTCTGTGTGGATAGCTTTTTTTGTAGGTGGCTCTATGTGTGGGTGGCTCTGTCTGTGTGAGGGTGGCTCTATGTGAATGACTCTGTGTGGGTGGCTCTGTATGTGTGTGTGGGTGGCTTTGTGTGTGTGGCTCTGTGTCGGTGTAAATGCAATAGGTCATGCATTTGCGAGCGATTAAGCTATTGGCATTGTAAATGACAATGCCATTTATTTAACGATTAAGCTATTGGCAATGTAAATGACAATGCCATTTATTTATGATTTAAAAAAAAAAAGTCATGAGCAATGCCAATAGCTCTACCTTTAATAATGCCGAGACCATTGCATTGTAAATGCTTGTTATTCTATTGTTACATTATCTATCTCTCTTCTACCCCATGACCCTCTCTGATCTCTTCCTGTCCACACCCTCCTTACTTCTCTTTTTCTCTCATCGAAGGGCCACTTTGCCTGTTGCTGTTAGCCTCGGATATCAGGGGGAAGTGATGCAGACCCCAGCAGTGACCCAGACTTTCAAAACCAGCCTCCAATGGCTCCAGCCCACCAGACAATCCCCGATGGAATTAAAGGCCAGTCTGGCCCTGCCCTCTGCTTTTTCAATGATGAAAGTATATGCCCCTCTCACTCTCCACTGCTGTATTTAGTCTATATTCTCTCTTTGGCTTTCTCGTTTTTTGCCCTTTATGCCCATCATGGCCCTTAGAGTTGGATAGTCCAGCTTGTGTTTCACTCGCACTTCATTCTTTCGGTTCATTTTTATTGTGAACCCTTGTCAATTATGCTGCCGTTTTAGGTCTCCCCCGGAGGCAGATCTAGTGGTTTGTTGTTGAAGACCCATTGTCTCATTATCTACAATACACTACATAGAGTAGGCTTAGGGGCCGGCAACATGTTCATGGTTGTATGTTTTTATTGTTTGTCTCCGTTCCCTGCTCCTTATTCAATGGCTTTCCTCTCTATTCTTGTGTTTATCCTACCCTCTGGACATTTTGTTTCCTCATAGTGTTTGCTTGCATGACTTGTGCCCATGTCATCTTTTAGCATTGTGGCATTCGGAGTGGTGTGGCTCACTGGTTAGAGGCGGCAGACCTGTAAGCCGAGAACGGCCCGGGACCAGGGTTCAATTCCCGACGCGGCAGGATCTTGGACCAGGGTCAACGGACTCGATAATTCTCGCCTCAGTGCCTACTCTAACCAGGGAACACACTCGGCAACTCTGGGCATTAAGCTTGCCTCATCTCTACAACGGCCCCCAGACGCCGGGGATGCCTGGTTTCACCCTGGAGATACCCAGAAAGGGACCATCTCACAGGGAAAACCAGGACGGGTTCCCCAGAGGTCTACAGCGCCAGGACACTCGGTTAGAGTAACAGTGCGCTTTACAAATATCCCACATTTACATTTACAACGTTTTTGTATTCATGACCATTTAAAAAATAGATTGAGAACTCTTTACTTTGTGAATTCTATTTTTTGGCACAACTTTTTTCAACTTGTTCTCTGCGAACAATGGAAATTAACCCATTAGTATAAATGGAAAGTGATGCAGAAGGAAAAGTTGGTAGTTAGTCATAAATTAAGTTAAGCCATATGTATCTATGGAGTGGTGAGAAGCAATACTAGATGGGACCAGCAGTGCATCCTCCGACTTAACGAATCTGCATACCGATATTTGAACAGTAAGTATAGGTACACATTATGTTTAGATCTTTTTGCTTCGTGTAGTCAGGTATTTACACCTGTTAGCAGTTCAAGGCCCAGATTGATTACCTTCATTCAAGGCAGGGCTGTGTTTAGAACTGCAGCGCTGCAAAGGACAGAAAAGAGCACAGCACCAGATGTAGTAAGAGTTGTATGCTGATGATGTCATTGGCTGCCCTCCGGTCGTTGTGCATTCATGCAGACCTTTGTGCACTCTGCGCTGTTTAACCTAGAATCTGTATTGGAGGGGCACCCTCAAGTTTAAATTCCTAGGTGTGCCCAGCACCTGGATCAGACTTGGATGTGTGCTTTAGGGCAAAGCACACGTTTCAAGTAGGTATATAAGGAGATAAAGTGCCTGACACTTGCGTTCTCTTGGTTTTCTTTGTCAGTAGGAAGTGGGGCAAAGCCGGATCATGCTATTACAGTATACCTGGCTTTGCATCAAAATCTAAGATTTTTGCTCACGCCTTCCCCAGGAGCCCTCTGCATACTTGTGGGACACCCCCGCGCCGCACGGCCGCCAGCTGCTGCGTGTGCCCCCCTAACTGTTCCTAGCTGCCTCGCTGCCTCGCTGCCGACTGACCCTGCTGCTGTCAGTTTGCCTTCCTTTGCCACGCGCTTGTGCTTGTTTTTATTTTTCAAATCCCTCCCCCGTGTTCAGCCTGTTTTTGTCAATCTCTTGTGCCTGTATTTTTCTCTTAGGCTTTTTCCTCCGTGTTTAGCTATTTTGTCAATCACTTGTGCCTGTACTTTTCTCTTAGGCTTTTTTCTCCGTGTTTAGCTATTTTGTCCATCACTTGTGCCTGTTTTTAAGCGTTTTTCCCCGTTTTAGCCTGTTTTACATTCCTCGCTCGCTTTCCCGCCTCCCTCGCCGCCCCCGCTTCCCGCCACTACCACCGACCCCGCCCCTTTTCCCTTCTGTTCCCTCCCCGCTCCCGCCTCCCAGCTGCTCCGCCCACCCGCGCACTTGGCCTTATATGGCGACCGTGCGACACAGGTGAGTGTGACCCACTTGTGGGACACCCCCGCGCCGCACGGCCGCCAGCTGCTGCGTGTGCCCCCCTAACTGTTCCTAGCTGCCTCGCTGCCTCGCTGCCGACTGACCCTGCTGCCGTCAGTTTGCCTTCCTTTGCCACGCGCTTGTGCTTGTTTTTATTTTTCAAATCCCTCCCCCGTGTTCAGCCTGTTTTTGTCAATCTCTTGTGCCTGTATTTTTCTCTTAGGCTTTTTCCTCCGTGTTTAGCTATTTTGTCAATCACTTGTGCCTGTACTTTTCTCTTAGGCTTTTTTCTCCGTGTTTAGCTATTTTGTCCATCACTTGTGCCTGTTTTTAAGCGTTTTTCCCCGTTTTAGCCTGTTTTACATTCCTCGCTCGCTTTCCCGCCTCCCTCGCCGCCCCCGCTTCCCGCCACTACCACCGACCCCGCCCCTTTTCCCTTCTGTTCCCTCCCCGCTCCCGCCTCCCAGCTGCTCCGCCCACCCGCGCACTTCGCCTTATATGGCGACCGTGCGAACGCGCAGCGTTGACGCGCAGCGGGCGCGCCGATTGTGCGCCGAAGGCGCGCCAAAGGTAAGCCCGTCTGCGCCCGTCCGCGCCTGGACCGCGCCCAGCGCCAGGACCCCTGGCCCCCACCGACGGAAGCCGACCCGACGAACCTACAGCGCCGCCGACCTCATCGCACTCAACACCGGCCACATCCCAGGATGTCACCGAGCCGCCCCGAAGCACACCCACGGACCCTTCAGCTGCCTCGCCTGCAAGTTCACCTGCATCCGGACCTTCCCTGCACCCGCCAAGCCGAACTCCAGCAGCACCCACCTCAAGTGTATCCTGCTCAACACCCGCTCCGTCCACAGACACGCCGTAGAACTCTGGAACCTGCTCGACACCACCGCCCCCGACGTTGCCTTCATCACCGAGACCTGGATGAACGCCTCCTCAGCCCCGGACATCGCCATCGCCATCCCAGAGGGCTACAAGATCACCCGGAGAGACCGCGACAACCAGACCGGAGGAGGCATCGCCATCATCCACAGAGACACCATCCGCATCAGTACCAACACCGATGACACCCTCACCACCGCTGAACACCTGCACTTCCAGATCCACACCGACCCGAAGACCACCCTCAGAGGCACCCTGATCTACCGACCCCCGGGACCGCGCACACGATTCAGCGAGGACATCGCCGACTTCGTCAGCCCGCACGCTCTCCCCTCCGCCGACTACATCCTCCTGGGGGACCTCAACTTCCACCTGGAGAACAACAACGACCGCAACACCATCACCCTGCTCGACAACCTCGACAACCTCGGACTCAAGCAACTGGTGACCACCCCCACCCACCTCGCCGGACACACACTCGACGCCGTCTTCTCATCCAGCAAAGACGTCACCTTCAGCCACGCAACAGGACTCCACTGGACGGACCACAGCTGCGTCCACTTCACCTTCAGAAGAACGACGATCCACCACCTCCAGCAACAGGTTGCTCGCAGAAGCTGGAACAAGATCACAGCCGACCAGCTCACCGCCTCCCTGAGCCAGCACCCTCCCGCCAACTCAGCGAACCCCAGCCAGGCCGCCGACAACTTCACGAAGTGGATCAGCAACTGCGCGGACGAACTCGCCCCTCTGAGGACCCCGCCCAGCAGATCCTGCAGCAGAAAAACACCATGGTTCACCGACGAACTCAAGTGCTCCAAAAAGAACTGTCGAGCCCTCGAGAAAGCCTGGAGAAGGGAACCAACGACGGACAACATGACCACCCTCAAGCTCGCCACCCGGAAACACCACCAACTGATCCGCGCCACCAAGAAAAATGAATACAAGGACCGGCTGGACAACAACGCACACAACTGCAAGGAACTCTTCAACATCGTGAAAGAGCTCTCCAACCCCAGCGCCGGAAACAACGACATCACCCCGTCGCAAGACCTCTGCAACTCCCTCGCGTCCTACTTCCACAACAAGATCACGGACATACACAACAGCTTCAGCAACCAACCAACGCAAGCCACAACCGCAACGACGCCACCCACCACCATCCTCCGCACCTGGACCCCGATCAGCACCGAAGACACCATCCGCACCATGAACTCCATCCATTCCGGATCTCCGACTGACCCCTGCCCTCACCACGTCTTCAGCAAAGCCGACGCTGTCCTCGCACCCCACCTGCGGGACATCATCAACACCTCCTTCGACTCCGCCACCTTCCCTGAGAGCTGGAAGCACGCCGAACTCAGCGCTCTCCTCAAGAAACCCACAGCAGACCCCACCGACCTCAAGAACTACCGTCCCATCTCGCTCCTCCCGTTCCCGGCCAAAGTCATCGAGAAGACCGTCAACAAACAGCTGGCCGCCTTCCTCGAGACGAATGGATCCCTCGACCCATCACAGTCCGGCTTCCGGGCGAACCACAGCACCGAGACCGCCCTCATCGCCGCCACCGACGACCTTCGAACTCTGATGGACAACGGAGAAACAGCGGCCCTCATCCTCCTGGACCTCTCCGCGGCTTTCGACACTGTCTGCCACCGCACCCTAGTACAGCGCCTCAGCAACATCGGAATCCAGGAGAAGGCACTGGACTGGATCACCTCCTTCCTCGACGGAAGAACACAAAGAGTCCGCCTACCACCGTACAAGTCAGAGGCCACCAAAGTCATCTGCGGCGTACCCCAAGGATCCTCGCTGAGCCCAACCCTCTTCAACATCTACATGAGCCCCCTCGCGGCCATCGCACGCCAACACAACCTGAACATCATCTCCTACGCCGACGACACCCAGCTGATCCTCTCCCTGACCAACGACCCCGCCACCGCCAGAGCCAACCTGCACGAAGGGATGAGAGACGTAGCCGAATGGATGACGACCAGCCGCCTGAAACTGAACTCAGACAAGACGGAGGTCCTCATCCTGGGCTCCACGCCCTCCGCCTGGGACGACTCCTGGTGGCCCCCCGCCCTGGGCACCGCACCCAAACCGACAGACCACGCACGCAACCTGGGCTTCATCCTGGACTCCTCCCTCTCCATGACCAGACAAGTCAACGCCGTCTCCTCGTCATGCTTCAACATCCTGCGCATGCTACGTAAGATCTTCCGGTGGATCCCCACCGAGACGAGGAAGACGGTCACCCAAGCCCTCGTCACCAGCCGACTGGACTACGGCAACGCCCTCTACGCCGGAACCACTGCCAAACTCCAGAAGAGACTCCAGCGGATCCAGAACGCCTCGGCGAGACTCATCCTCGACATCCCCCGACGCAGCCACATCTCCGGACACCTGAGAGACCTGCACTGGCTCCCGGTCAACAAGAGAATCACCTTCCGGCTCCTCACCCACGCGCACAAAGCCCTACACGACCAAGGCCCGAGCTACCTCAACAACCGGATCAACTTCTACACTCCCAAGCGCCTCCTCAGATCAACCAACCACGCCCTCGCCGCCGTCCCCCGCATCCGAAGAGCGACAACAGGAGGAAGATCCTTCTCCTACCTGGCCGCCAAGACCTGGAACTCACTTCCGACCAATCTGCGCCTGACCCAAGACCACCTCTCCTTCAGGAAGAAGCTCAAGACCTGGCTGTTCGAGCAGTAGCAGCACCCCCCCCCCTCCTCCCAGCGCCTTGAGACCCTACGGGTGAGTAGTGCGCTCTACAAATGACCTGATTGATTGATTGATTGATTGATTGATTAGCAAAGGGATGGCAAAAAGGGATTTGGCCACAACACGAGGATACACTTTCAGCTCAAAATAGCTTTTAGGTGTGTAAAAGTTGATCAATTTCTGCTGTTTACAGTACTTTGTGGGGCATATTCTCAACCGCAAAAAACATTGCCACAGATGACCCCCGCAACTATCGCTAATGAGATGCAGAGTAGGCGTTACCGCGCATAAAGCCGCGACAACACCACTCCGCAACATTCTCAACACTCATCCAGATCGGCGAAAAGAACCCAAAACAGGCGAAAAGGTACGTTTGCAGCAGGAAACTAACCCCTGCTCTGACCTGGTGTAAAGTCGGATGACAGCCTGCACCAGACAAGGGAGCCCAGACCAGAACCTGAAGGGCAACAGATGTCTTGGAGTCAACGATCATGCAGCTGGGAGCCCCAACAGGGCCACAACACCCACTGCCACCACCCCCAAGACCCCTCCTCCCCAGGCACCCACCCCTCCCCCTGGGCAAAGACAAGCCACATCAAGTACAAGAAACATGTACCAAATATTCAGCCTGATGTTGGCACAATCACATTTGGTGACAGGCATGTGTCGTCACAAAAATTAGCATCACACATTCACCTTCGAATTAACAATCTAATATTTATTCAAAGAAACACAGAACAGAAATGAAGACACATGGCGGCTTCCTCGGGACAATCTGTAGGTCACAGCCTGCAAGACAAAAATCCAGATGAGAAGGTGTGACTAGCTCTCATCAAAGGACAGAGAGAGAGCGATGGAGAGAGAGAGATACAGAGAGAGGGAAAGAGAGGGTGAGAGAGAAAGACGGACAGAGAAGGGGAGAGAGAGAAAGACAGACAGAGAGGGAGAGAGAGAGAAAGACAGACAGAGAGGGGAAGTGAGAGAAAGACGGACAGAGAAGGGGAGAGAGAAAAAGACAGACAGAGAGGGGGAGCGAGAGAAAGACGGACAGAGAGGGGGAGAGAGAGAAAGACGGACAAAGAGGGGGAGCGAGAGAAAGCCGGACAGAGAGGGGGAGAGAGAGAAAGACGGACAGAGAGGGGGAGCGAGAGAAAGATGGACAGAGAGTGGGAGAGAGACACAGATAACAGAAGAGATGGACAGGGAGAGAGAGTGCCGACACTGCTCACCCATGACTCACTGCTCACCGGTGTGTCTCCAACCACATGCCGGTATGTAGTGCAGTTCACCAGGTCCCACATCTAAAACAGATCCGTCATCTGAAACAGAGTCCAGATACATGAATGGCAAAGTACATACAACTGCACACATCATTGCCTGTCAGCCCCTGCGCACCGAGGCAGATGCACCCAAGCCTCTCCCGCCGCCCAGTGGTGTATGCTCACCCCTGCACACCCAGGCAGATGCACCTTCCACCACCGGCTTGTCACAATGAGGGCCCACCACGTACCGGTGCAAGCCCAAAGCCCAGGGCCGGTGACATGGCACCCACCACATCATACAGCCCCGCTCCGCAGGCCACCAGGTCTCACATTTGATTCTGGATCTTGATTTCTCCATGGCAGAGGAGGATGTATGACGTTACAACGCATACTTTTACAACACCTACCTTTACAACGCAATTTTTACAACGCAGGATCCATTACAACGAATACCATTACAACGCATGTTTTTACAACGCAGATACCTTTACAACGCATACCATTACAACGTAAGTATTGGTACGTATATAATATTTTTTGAATGTAAATTAAATAAAATTATTTTAATTTAATTTAATTTAATTTAATTTAATTTAATTTAATTTAAATTTAATTTTACTTTATTTTTACCCTGTAGCCCTAAACCCTAAAAATACCCCTGTACCCCAAAACCCAAACCTAGCCCTGAACCCTAAAAATACCCCTGTACCCCAAAACCCAAACCTACCCCTGAACCCTAAAAATACCCCTGTACCCCAAAACCCAAACCTAGCCCTAAACCCTAAAAATACCCCTGTACCCCAAAACCCAAACCTAGCCCTGAACCCTAAAAATACCCCTGTACCGCAAAACCCAAACCTAGCCCTGAACCCTAAAAATACCCCTGTACCACAAAACCCAAACCTAGCCCTGAACCCTAAAAATACCCCTGTACCCAAAAACCCAAACCTAGCCCTGAACCCTAAAAATACCCCTGTACCCCAAAACCCAAACCTAGCCCTGAACCCTAAAAATACCCCTTTACCCAAAAACCCAATCCTATAACATTTTTACTATAATTATTAACCCTGGGCGCCCGATTCGGCGACGCCCACGGAGTAGGCGTAGTGTTGCCTTCTACGCATTTTGCGTAGACAGCGTAGCCGGCAATACTACGCCCACTCCGTGTGCGTAGCCGAGTCGGCCGCCACCCGCCTCCCTCCCGCCCTCCCCTAGATACATTATTTGAGCAATTAGCCTTATTAAAACAATATTAAAGCACTTACCTTGTCCGGGGCTCGTCCGGGGCTCCCTCTTGAATAGCGTCCTTTTCCTGGATACCAATGCGCATGCGCGGCCGCCCGCGCATGCGCATTGGTATCCAGGAAAAGGACGCTATTCAAGAGGGAGCCCCGGACGAGCCCCGGACAAGGTAGGTGCTTTAATATTGTTTTAATAAGGCTAATTGCTTAAATAATGTATGCGAGGGAGAGCGGGAGGGAGGTGCGTAGTGGGGCTACGCGGAGTGCGGGAGTGGGCGTAGCTTCTCGCCCTCTCCGCGTAGCTCCGCGGAGCCCCACTACGCCCACTACGCCCACCCTTATTATATACTTACCTATACTTACGTTGTAATGGTATGCGTTGTAAAGGTATTTGCGTTGTAAAAAAATGCGTTGTAATGGTATTTGTTGTAATGGATCCTGCGTTGTAAAAGTTGCGTTGTAAAAGTAGTCCGTTGTAAAAGTTGCGTTGTAACGGTTACATACCGGCAGAGGACATACCAGTGCACCCAGCATCATGGCAGGCTGCACACCCACTCAGCCCTTGAGGTGCCACTAACTCTGTGATCCAGGAGGCGACGCCATGTGGCGGTAGGCCCGCGCTGTCCGCTGACTCTGGCATACACCGGGGTCGAGCAGGGCACACAAATCCTGAGCAGTCCGGACCTCCAGGACGGGGTATCATCACAGGCTACACACTAGCTCAGGACTTAAGGTGCCCCTACCTCAGTGCACCGAAAGTCACCGTCCCATGGCAGTTTGCCTGTGCCGGCAGCAGTGTATCCGGTGCCACTAAGTCTGTGCCCCGCAAGTAATGGACCCTGTATGATTGCGTATCGTGGTGCGGACGCCATCATGTCACCTCCGGGCCGGGGGAATGTGATGTTGCAGGGCCCTGGGCCATCATGCCCACATAAACACCACACGGATACACCCAGAGAGAGGTTAGAAATGGCGTCGAGCACGTGCGCCCAGCCCTTTTTATTGGCAGGGTCACATGTCCTGTGACATGTGTTCTGGATGGGTGTGGGGTGGGTGTATACCAGCCGTGAGGGAGTGGCTGTGGCATGCTGACAACTAGACCGGTGATCAGCAGATCACTACAGGGTAGACCTGGGACATGTAGTGTTGGCGCCCCCCAAATGAGCGTAAGCGGGTGGGCTGGCCTGGCGTATGCCAGGCCAGCGTAAGGGTTTGACAATGACCCCGGGGCTCTGGGCGTGGTTCTGTGCGGGGCTGGACAAGGAAGTAACTAATGCATGTGTCCCTGTTGTTGTGTCTGCGCCACCTGGACCGCATTCGGCAATGTGTCAACCTGTGACCCAAGTCCAACAACATGAGCCACATGGACATAAGGGGAATTCACTGAGCCTACATTCATCCTTACTTCCACAATTGAAAGACCACGGACATGACACATCTGTTGATTAGGAATGTTTAATGCACATTCAGTGGAGTGTTGCATCTGGAGCAGCACAGGGCCGTGCAAAACCCACAATGCGATGTTGGCCCATGGAGGGCCAGCCAGAGTCCTTCAGGAAATGACATGTGTGGCAGTGACATCTCAGGGGCGGGAAGTGCAATGTGGCACTCACACTTCAGGGTGCGTAGATGTGGATGTAGTGGTGGCAGCAGCATGCATCAGCGCCAGACCTTGTGGCAGCAATGCCATAAGGATGGTTTAGAGGTCATTGAGGGACCCAGCTACCACTCGCTGGTATGCAGCCATGGCAGCCGCTCTTACCGCATTCACCCGCTCCATGGTCTCCGTTAACCTCCACATGTTTCCCAACTTCTGTGTGACATCGCTAGAGCCACTCTGACTGGACAGTTGTTCAATTCTCTGCGTCAGGGCTCCAGCGATGTCAGCCATGGTCCATTGGAGAGCTTGGAGTGGACTGTGGGTGTCTGTTAGGGACTGTGAGTGGTCCCTGATGGGACTTGGACACACACGTATGGCAATCTAGTTTGTCTGCCATGCGGTCGAAGCCCACCCGCACCTGTTCAGCCAGCTGCTCCCGGCCCCCAACACACTGCGTTGGAAGGCCATGTGTTCTTCGTGGGGGTCCTGGGAGGCAGCCGTGGCTGGTGCTGCCTGATGTGTGGTTTGTGCATGGGGTGGGGTCTCCTCGTTGCAGCTGGGCTGTCCTGCTCCTGGAGGTGGGCTGCGGAGGCTGTCAATGAACTATTGGAGGGTGTCGGAGTCGAAGCAGTGGTGGTCCTCTTTGTCATCAGAGAAGGGAGGGTCGGGCTGCTCTGCAGGAGGTGTTGATTCTCCCTCTGCAATGTGAAGAAGAGATGCAGTTTAACATTGTGTCCACATGGATGTTGTCGCATTGTATATGTTTTCATACAGACTGCATGACTGTGTACATTGTGGCTGTTTGGGAGGAGCTGCCTATTTGATGGGGGACAGTGGACATTTTGACAACAGACGTGTATGTGTATGTACTTGTACATAATCAACTGCAATGCCAAATATGATTGGCCAGTGTCTACACCCATGCAGCCCCTGTTGTGTCCTGTGTTCTGTTGTGGACATGTTGCGGTTTGTAGCACATAGTTGTCAGCGTTGATGTGCTCTGCATGTTATGTGTGTGTGCTGCATTTCAGGGGAGTCACCCATGCAGCTCTGATTTTGCTGCCCCTTCTCTATTTCATGTGATTTGCCTTTGGCTTCTGTGCTTATGCAGTGCGGAGATGTTGCATATTTGGGTACATGGGCCTCTTGGTGGGAGTTGGGGGTCTGGGGCATGGTTTGTCCACAAATATGCTCAGCTCAATTGTGTATGTGTGCCATTGTGCCCATCTCCCCTCTTCCCCCAGTCCCTGGTCATTACTCACCCTGGTACTGTTGTGTCCAGTCATGTTGAGCAGTGTCCGGTCCCCCAACTCCAGTCACTGTCTCCCTACTGATGACTGTGGACACCATTTCCTCCATATCACCTACCTCCTCCTGTGGCGCAGGACTCCCACCTCCAGTCTGCATTGCTGCCTGCTGGTTGTTGGTGAGTTTCAGCATGGTTTTGCACTTGAAATCATTACAGCACCTCTTGACCTCTTCCATTGTCCTCTTCAGCACTCCTACTGCATTCACCTTGTCCACGATGGACTGGTATAGTCCATTTTTGCTTGCCAATGACACAGTGGAGATGACGAACAGTTGTTGATGGTATTCCACCACCTCCGTTATCAGGAACCTGTTTTCCTGCGGACTGAACGGCTTCTTCCTACTCTTCTTCTCCTTGGCCTTCCCTGACCCCGAGGTCCCAGGCAGGTCGTCCGGGGGGCTTGTGGGGTTCTGGTTCTCCTCCGTACTTGCTTCTGCAACATCCATTGTGCTTCACTTTTGTTTGGCATTTGTTTGTCTGTTTTTTTTCGACTTTTATGGTGATTTTTCCCACCTGACGTGTGTGATTTACAGCCCTGTCGCTGGTTTCGCTGATTTTTGTATCGCGATTGGCCTCATCATAGCTTTTTTTGCGTTTGTGTTTTGTATTTTTGTAGCGTGGCGTTGGTTTTAATGTGGTCATTTGACGCGTTATCTGGAGACTATCGCATGGTACCGCCGTGTTGTGAATACCTAGTTAACACAGGGTAATTTTCCCGTGATAGACTGCGATGTTGAGGGTTGAGTTAAGTTTCTTTTGCAATGGTTATCACACGTTCTTGAGAATATGCCCCTATGTTGCTTCATAATACTTTGAGTCCCTCAGCTTCATGCAAGTGTAAGCACAAGGCTTTGGTAAATCCGTCTCATAGTCTATTGACTTACTGCAATCTACTGTTTTCCAAAGAAATTTACAATTACCCATCATCTATGGTCGTAGGTCCATTCCATTTGGTATTTGTAAAATGCTAATGATCCAGGTGAAACTTAAAGTCCTGAAGATAATCATTGAGGAAAACCTGTCTCTAGAATATCAGGATTGTAAATCTCTTCATAAAATTGAAGAGTTTATTTGTCATTTAAAATTCAGATACTAGTACATTCACCTCACAGCAATCTGCTAAAACAAGTTTCTAGCTCGTGGCCAACTGACTGAACTGACTGAGCATAAAAACTAAGGGGCAAATTTACAAGCCCCTTGCTTCACTGGTGCATCACGTTGCGTGACACACCAGTGGTGCAGCATGCTGACTGATATTTACCAGCACAGGTAAAGACACCCTGCATGACTTAATCTGTGCTTGTAAATATCGCCCCTGTTCACGCAACACTTTGTGTGTTAGGGGCGTGACATGGATGTTGCTGTATGTGTTCCCACGCAACACCCATGTCCACTGATGCATTTCCAGATTCACGAGAAATCATAAATCTGGAAATACGTCAGAATGCTATGCCACCCTAGGGGTGGTGTAGCGAGGTGCAATGAGGAGAAATGATTTATTTCTCCTCGTTTTTTCCCTCTGTCAATGTGTGCTGCATTCTAAAGCACACATTGGAAGAGTAAATCACCTCAATTGATTGTTTTTGTGCATGAAGGTGCCCCTTCCTGCACAAAAACAATATCCCCATGACGATGGCATCCATGCACCATGGTGCAAGGGTGCCTGCGCATGTTAGCAGTTTGTGCACCAGTGCAGGGGGAAGCACAGAGATGCGACATATTGTTGTAAATATGTTGCATCCCTGTGTTATGAAACTAACGCAGAGTGGCGCATCAAAATGACTTGCAGCACCGCGTTGTATTAGTTTCTTGTAGATCTACCCCTAAATATTTTCAAGAGGCTCTTTTCTTTAGACTGTAACTGACTCTAGATAGTAATTAACAGGAAATTCTCTCTTTTTAAGTATCCTGAACCCTTAGTATTGGAGCAGCGTAATTTTGGCTACTCTCTTATATCTCACAAATACATAACATACCTGTGCACTTAGCAGCGGTGGCTTGCACAGGTAAACGCTGTAAGGCGGTGAGGCGGGCGGGGCAGGGCGGAGTGGGGTGGAGGTAGTGGAATTTGACATATGATGGGAATGTGAAAACTAAATAAATAAATAAAACCACTTACCTTGCGCTCGCTGCATCGCTGAATTAGGCGAGCGCAACGTATGGGGTTTTATTTACTTATTTAGTTTTCACATTCCCGTTGTATGTCAAATTCCACAACCCCCTCACCCCCTCCATCTCACCGCCCACAGCGATTACCTGTGCAAACTGCCGCAGGCATTTAGAACATGTTTCCTGTGTGGCCTAACAATATTAATGTATATTGTTGCCCTTGATATCATTATTGAAGTGTAGAATTAGAGAATTAATATACACTGTATGCCTTAATTCATTAAACAACATTTACTGTTTAGATGATTGAGTAGGAACCATCCTCACAATATAAGAATGTGGAGCGTTAACTGAAGAGTCCCATTCAGTAATATTGCAACTTAGCGTAGGGGACCAAGGACAATGTTGTACACATGTTCAGCGTGGGACATTTCATAAATGTTGCAGCTTACAATGTGAGAATGGAAAAAAGCCAATGGAACCCCTGTTGATACAAACAGAGGGGTGTTACCTGATAGACTCTGGTTCAAATATCTAGTGTTCACCCTCCTTGAAGTTACTCCACTTTTCCTTGGGCTTTGAGAGGTTTAGACCTCTAAGCTCATTCCCTTGGACTCTTGCCAAGTGTGCCTTAGTCTAACACTCAAATTCTCTTAGCCCCAGAAGACTCTTGACCAAGCTTCTGAGATGCTGACACCTACCCTTATTCCTTTTATTTCCTGAACTTTCCTGTATACTCCTATTTTTCTGCATTTCCCTGAATTTTGAGATCCCTTAGACAATTGAACCATCCTCTTATTTTGGACTTTAACTTAGACAATTCTAAATTTGAAGAGAAAGTCAGCACTCTTCTATGAGCACCAATTTTTGTCATTGATCTTTTTATATTGCTGGGACTGAACTAAATGTTTGTCTGTACTGGTACGCCTAAACTTCTCTAGGAGGTTGGGTTTCCCAGTTGTTATTCTGTATCCTTACAGCATGGTGCTAAGATTTGTATACCTTAACTTGACTGCTAATTTGCAATAAACCTTCTTAATTATATTCACAGATTCCTGGTCCTTATTTTGTAGCCAAATGGGTTACACAGTTAATTGATATTGATTGATGTGATGTTAACTCCCATCACCTCTCAGGTGGGAAAAGAAAGATTAACAGGAGGACAAATGGTAAGAGGCTTGGCCCAGAGCACTAAATTAACTTGGTAGCGTATTGGATAGTTCCCCAGCAGGGTGTCCCATATAGAAAACTGCCCAAGCACAGTCTAAACCCCCTATAGCTCATGGTTTGGTCAGAGGAAATTATCTGTAGCAGAGGAGGAGTGTGAGTATTAATAGGGTTGTGTGATGCGTATGCTTAGATTGAGGTATTTTGCAGTGACTGTGTGGTTTGAGGAGATGTTTGAAGTTACTTTATGAGTGTGGCACTTGATGCAGAGAAGGTGAAGTGGTTATCGGGTCTGTCATGGCCAAAGATCCCAGGATAGACAAAAATAAGTTGTCAATGTAGTTGTCTTCTGTGTTGTGATGCCGGCCGTGAGATGTTGTCAACAGCGTTATTGAGATAGGGACTTTATCTTTGTGTGATTGTGAGGAGTGGTTGGTATAGTGAATATCAGTGCACAGGGAGGAACTGTATCAATCTGGGTGAGATCTGTCTGGTTGAGGTTTCAATTAAAGTGAAAGTCAAAGTAGGTCAGAAAGTGTTGCTCCAAACTGGTCTTGGGTGTATGAAAATCTTTAATTTCATTAATGGAGCTGACAGAGTTATTTGTTGAAATTGTTTGTATTTGTTTTGTGTGTAAATTGCTAGGAGAATGTGCTCGCAAGAATACAAAGGAGGGTGCGTTGCTGACAGTGAGATTGACGTCACAGTGTGCTGCGCTGGTATTGGTCGGTTGGTATAGAGCCACGCTGGTATTGGTTGGACAGGTCATAGAGAGCTGAGCTGGTATTAGTTGTAATCATCAAACAGCGAATTGTGAATGAAAAATAGTTTCATGGTTTCAACAAAAAAGCAATTTTTGAATCTTGGATATTTCGATTGAAAATGAAATTCTTTAAAGCACTACAAAGTCTAATGAAGGAAATTGTGATTGTACCTGTTAGAAAGGAGGAAGAGACACCACCCGAAGGTACGCCAGGTCATCATATGGCAACAGACGAAGAACACACTTGAATTTGGCTCAAACAATGGCATAGGATAACGGAGAAAGATGGTCCTTTGAAATGTCCTCATTATGGCATATTTAATATGAGAATCATTAAACACTTAAGGAGGATGTTGAATGACATGAAACTACCTCCTAGACCTACACAATTCAAAGCACTTAATGCCTGGGAACATACAGCTCATCTTAGGCAGAAAGAGAGATTCAAAGGAAGAGTTAAAGAAGCCCTACACACTTGTGCGGATGTTAGATGGGATGCAGAACAGTAAACTTGGAGAACTGACAAGATTGAGGCAGCTATATTGTATCCTGCATTAACGAATGAGAAAGAAGGGAAAGATAAAGGAAAGAATAAGAAAAAGAAGAAAGAGGCATATAATACAGAGAATGCAGCTGAGGACAGTAATAGCAATTTGAATGAGGATTTTAAAACCGAACTATTGTTAAACCGTCCACCCCCATTCAACGTGACCCAAATTGGAGGAGTGAGTACTGCTTATACTGGTGAGATTTTTGATGTGCCTACAGCAAAAATAAATGTCAATTTTAATCCAATGGGAGAGAGAGTTCAAGAATGACAGTACCTTCAAATTCACTTGTTGTGTATGATCAAGATGCACTGACTGTTCCTGTTAAAATTGGTCCTGCAGTTCCCTTTGTATAAACCTGGAGTGGTAGGAAATACTACACATACTTGGGCTGTTCCTACTGCGATGAGTACCTCGGGTAGCAATTCTGTAGGCTCAACAATGAGACCAATTCCTCAAGATCCTTTGGTTCAGATACAAGGGAATACCCCATGTGCTGCGAGTGCAGACTCTGCATTAAATCAGACAGCGTTTGACACAACTGGAAGGTTTTCCCAAAGGTTGCCACCTTTTTCATGCCCAACATGAATGTGCTTCCAGGCATTAATACAGTACTCCCAGGAGAGAAATGCCTATAGGTTCACCAAGTTCTGCCATGTCCCTTTTGAACTCACCACCTGATGCAAATTGTGGCTCCATTAGCGAAAAGATATTTCTTAATACTCCGGTAGAACAACCAAGTCTTACTGTCTGAGAGCTCGATGATTGGTTCAAAGGTATAGCCACCTGACTAGTAGTAAAAACCCCATAACAAGTTGAAGGACTACTCAGGTCTCAGGGGGGGAAAGAATAATAGATGCGGCTAAACTGAAAATAGAATTGGAAGAAATGATACTGGGAACTCTTGACATGTCCCAAGTAAATGTCTACCAGGATGATGAGCTATTGTTCATGTGCAAATATATTACTAGACGTGCAGGACAGGCTCATGAAAGATTGTCTGAATCGGCTCACAGATATGATATTGAGTTGCAGAAAACTAAATCCCTACAGAGAAGTTGCCATTTAAGCTTTAATGACAGGGATCTCATTCACATGAGACTGTCAGGAATTAAATTACAGATCAAGGAATTAACTGTCTATGTTCGAAAATGGAGTGAGTTGGATAGTTGGGAAGGTAATGGGCAAAGAAAAAGGAATCAAAGAAAGTTAAATTTGAACTCCCTCCGTCGGGAACAGAAGAGGGGTTTAAGGATATACACATGCTTCCAATGAGAGAACTGCCTGGTGGAGGTTATATCCACATACCCAGGAGCAGGACTGACCTTGCGTCATGGATAAATGATTTTTCAAAATTGAGAGAGAACCCATTTGAATGGCACAGACAGGTTGATCGGATTGTAAAAATATTAAAGGTTCTGTAGAATGATTTGAATACCCTATTTGAAATTGTGGCTCCAGGTAATTTGTGGGTCGAACGCAAAGTTGCTGTGGATTAACCCAAGAAGGAGCCAATGAAGCATCCCATATCACATGCTCTGTCACCAGTGGTGATGATAAAATACCATCATGTGATTACATTTTTGTAATCGAAAATATCTCCTAAAGATATTGATTAGGTCGAGATCAACAGAACAACCCAAGAGCCCAAAGAAACAATACATGCCTATTATGAGAGATTGTTGCAGGTATTTAAGCAGTACAGTGGGACAGAGACGATTGAGAATAAAGACATGAAACTTTTTGTGTGTAGGGTTGTGCATGGGTTGAAACCTGAAATGAGTTTGATGATTCAACCACATTTAATTTGTTGGCATTGACGAGATATTACAATATGCCAAATATTGCAGTGATGAATTGGAAATGGAACAGAAGAAATTGAAAGAAAAGTTGAAGATGGAACAGATGAAAGCTGTGCAGAATGCTGGTTCAACGCAGGGAGTGTATAAGCAGGACGTTTTGGTGATGCAAGGGGGGAATTGGTTTCAAATGCAAGGTTGATGTTGTGGTGTTTCAATAGATTCTAGTACAGTGATAGATATGGTGACTTTGAAAAAGTAGAATCCTTGCCACCTCTGCAGCAAGTTGGGATATAGGAAGCAGGAATGTTGTTTCAATGCTGGTAACCTGGCAAATGGGAATCAGGTTCAGAATGGTGGCTTTGTGCAAGCTCAAGGTAATAACCTGGCTCAGACTCATCAAGTACAGAGACAGAGAGTCTAGAATTTTAATGTGCCCCAAGCTCAGTTAATGCAGGTTTCAAAATCTTCAATGCCACAGGAAAATGCAAATGTTCAAAGATTTAACTTGAATCAAGATCCCAATGTAAACACTAATTCTTTCGTGAATCAGGGTATGTTTCAACAGTACTCTATGATACAGACCGACAAGGATTGCAGCTCAGACCTGTTGCAATGATGGGGCCTGAGAGGAGAAGAAGATTGCAGGATTGGTGCAAACTTGAAGGTACAACAGGGTGGTCCATTCTTGGAGATTGAGGTAAATGGTTACCCCATATCATTCTTGATCAACTCTTGATCGACACTGGGGCTACCCGCTCTACTGTGAGAAGAGCAGAGTTACCCAGCCTACCCCTCTCTGGAAAAAGAATCCACGTTGTTGGAGTTGCAAACAACCAAATGACTGGCCCATTTAAGAATCCGTAACTGTCAGAATAGGGCCCCTTCGATGAGAATCACGGATTGTCGTGTGTGATTTGAGCCTTGTAAATCTACATGGATGAAACCTTTTTGCTCAAACTGAATTATTCCATTTACCGTGCCCCAAATGGCGTGAATTCCAGACCCATGATGCAGATAGTGTCTTTAAACTTTTCAATCAGAAGACAGGGGTTGGACTTTACCCCATGTTGACAAAAGATGATTTGCCCCAGAGCTTAGAGACACACTGAAAAAGTAGTTAAACCAGTCCGCATAACAGTGAAACCTAATGCTGAGTACCCAAGAATCCCAGAATGCAATCTGACCCCTGAAACCATTGCTGGGAGTACTCCTATGATTGATTCATTGATTCAGCAAGGCATTTTGAAAGAGATTATTGGGAGACCATGTAATTTACCCATTATGGGGTTGCAGAAAACCAGTGGAAAGTATAGGATTTTCCAAGATTGCAGGTGAGGCCGAGTGGTTCTCCGTCACTGACTTACGCCAAGCCTTCTTCTCCATACCGCTGCATGAGGATAGCGGATTCCTCTTCGCATTTCAGTTCGTCAACCATGTTTTGGAATGGTGCTGAGTTCCACAAGGATGTACGTCTTTAACCAGATACTTAAGAAGAATCTAGAGTGTTTGTTGATGCCCAATCACTCAGTCCTGGTTCAATACAGTGATGACATATTGTTGGCATCAAATCCGCAGGACGCTAGCAAATGAGACGCAATTGCTCCGCTAAACCACTTGGCTGATAATGGACATAAAGTGTCCCCTACCAAGTTGCAGTAATGTCAGAAAGAAGTCCTGTACCTAGGACTACACACTGAGAAAGGAGCAAGGAAGGTGTTACAAGAGAGAATCTTGGCAATTCTGAAAATGAAACAGCCAATTACCCAGAAAGTCAGGATCTTTTTGGGAATTGTGGGCTACTGTCGACAGTGGATTCCCAACTTTTCCCTGGTGGCCAAACCTTTACAGAGGCTGGCACACAGAAGTGTGTCAGATCCGGTACCATGGAATGACAGCTGTATGCATGCCTTCTCAGAGCTGAGAGAATGTCTCTGCTGTGCCCCAGCACTGGGAATGGCTTATCACAATAAATGTTTTGCTATGTTTTGCAGTGAGAGGGAGTGCTGCGCTCTCTCAGTGCTAACTCAAATGCAAGGAAATGCTTGCAGACCAGTAGCATATTGTTCAGCCTCACTTGATCCAGTAGCTGCTGCTTTCCCCAGCTGTCTCAAAGCTGTGGTTTTCACAGGTGTCACTATCGAGCAGTGTGAGGACATTGTTCTGGGTCATCCAGTACAGTTTTTGTTCCCCATTCTTGGAAGTATTGTTAATGTTGCACCAGGACACAGTATCTCACCAACAGTTGCATCACTTAATATGAGCAAGTCATACTTGGCGCGGATAATGTAACCCTTAGGAGGTTTACTACACTTAACCCTGCACTCTTTTGCCAGTACCTGGAAACGATGTCACTGAAGGTGAAGTTGAGCATGACTGTCTTGATGTTATTGAACTATGCACCAAGCTGACGTCCGAGACCTGACATACAAGACATGCCACTACCTGAATCAGATTATGTGATGTTTATTGATGGCTCCTGCTTCTGAGACCATGAAAGAAACTTGAGAGTTGTCTACAGAGTCTGTACTGTCTCAGGTGTGGTCAAAGCCTCCTGGATTAAAAAATAATTTTCTGCACAAGTGGCTGAATTGATTGCTCTTACTAGGGCATGCTTTGTATCAGACTAGATGAAAATGACCATTTTCAATGATAGTTAGTAAAGTTTTTGTGTTGGTCCTGACTTTGAACCCTTATAGTCGTAACACAGATTCATGACTTCTTTGGATTCACCATTCCACAATGCCAAAAGCATAAACAATCTGTAAAAGGTGTTACAGCTGCCTGCCCAGATTGCTGCTGTGAAGTGTGCTGCACACCGCAATGGAACTGACTATGTTACTGTGGGTTACAGATATACAGAAGAAACTGCAAGATACTGTGCCCTGAATGCTTGTACCTTCAATGGGGAATATCGTAATGCAAAACAGGATGAGACAAATTTCAATTTGCTGTTAACCAAAGTTGAAACTTGGGAGGAAGTTAAGAGGTTACAGGATGAAGCAGAAGATCAAGGCTGGATTAGAGCAGGCTGTGTCAAAAGAGATGAAGATAACATTTGGGTTTCAGGAGATCGAAGACCTGTGCTGTGTTGCCATATAGCTTGTTATCTCCAATGCTGAGACATTATCACGTACCTTCACATGTAGATAGAAACTCCATGGTGCAGTTGTTCAGGCAAACCTGGTTCAGTCCTTTATTCTGATTAATGGCTGATGGGTTGTGTCACAGATGTGTTGTGGGCCAGCAGCAGAATGTAGGCAGGAGACGAGCAGCAACACTGAGGGAGATCAAGAGGTGCCTTCAACAGGATGCAACAAGACATCATCGATTTGCCTGTGTGCAATGGGATGAGATATGTCCTAGTGATTGTTTGTATCTTCTCACATTGGGTTGAAGCTTACTCAAAAAGAGGATCTGATAGTCTCACAGTGGCTGGATTATTGTTGAGGGAGTTAATATAACACTTCAGGTTCCTGTCAGACCAAGGAACTCATGTTAATAATGAGGTCCTGAAAATGTTTTGCACAGCATTACTATAGAAAAGATGCTACATTGCAGTTACCGACTGGAAGCTTCCGGATTTGTGGAACAGGTCAGTCGGACTTTGAAAACCAGATTAGCTAAAGTGTGTGCCTCAACATTTCTGAAATGGCCTGTGCTTTGCCTCTTGTGTTGATGAGCCTACACAGTACTCCAAATAGGAGGACCGGATTATCTGCTCATGAAATAATCATGGGCAGAGCCATGAGACTGCCAGCTGTGCCTGCAAATTAGCTTGTGGACATTGCAGATGACATGAGTGTTGATTACTACAAAGGACTGGCCGATGAGGTGCACTCTGTGTCTCATCAGGTTGGAGAGGCTACAGCCCAGCCTCAACAGGAGCGGTGCCATGACCTCAGTCCAGGCGATTGGGTTATGGTGAAGAAGCACATGCGCAAGTTATGTTTGCAACCTAGTTGGCGAGGACCCTGCCAGGTTATTCTGGTCACTACAACAGCTGTGAAGTATGGAGGTCTTCCCAACTGTGTGCATGCTGCACATACTCACAGATTTCCTTGTCCCTTTGATGCAATAACAGCACGTGTCCCTGAAGTGCCGATGGCTACAGTGAGCCAAAGGGAGCAGGTCAGTGAAGCTGTTGGGGATCAGCAAGAAGCTGGGACAGCACTTGTTTGACCTTAGTGGGGTGTGAGAGTCAACAGTTGAAGTCGATTTTGGAGGGTCTAATTCTGTAATGTTGACTGTGCCAGAATGAGACCCTGATGAAGGGCCTAGTGCAGAAGTAATGAGAGTTGTGTCTGGAGACTGGTGGCCTAGTAGACAGGAGAGAGGGAGATGCAATTGGTCTTACGTACCTGCGCCATATACCATCCCAGAAGATACTGAAGGATCTAGCCTAATTGACAATGATGAAGAAAGGCCAGCAGTAAGGAGATCAAAGAGAGCTAGAGTACCTTGCCGAAGGTACTCTTCACCTAAACGGACCTATCTTGCTGTCAATGACTGGGAGAGAGCATTTTCTGGGGGTGCTTGAGAGCCGGCAAGCAAGATGGCCCCACCTATATGAGGCTCCTGCAGTCCGTGGCTCATATCTGACACTATCCTACCAAAGGGAACCCCATCGCGCTATAAAAGTATGCCCAGCGCTTAGAGGTCACCGCTATAAAGGTAATATTGTGAATCCTGAATGAGGCAGCGCTGTTCATACTGATTTGTGGATCCTCAGCCCTGCCAGCGCTGGGTGTCAGTAATGGCCTGGCCAGTGAGCTGCAATCTGGGGCACCATGGTGGATGGTGGAAAAGCCTGCTGCTGAGTAGAAGCCTATGCCAGTTCGATCCTTCTCCCAGGAGGTGGCTGCGACTTTGAGGCTGCCGCAGTGGAGCCCGGCATGCGCCACGTGGGACTTGCTGAGGAATAAGGCCGCCCAATGGAGTGGGAGTCCCGCTTTATCCTGTGGCCACGTTGGGCCCGCGGGGCCCTGTGCTGCCCCACAGCCACCCACCAACAGCCGGGATCAATCCAGACCTCTGGCCTACCTGGGAAAACCGGGCACTGCCAAGCCAGACATAGAGGAAGTACGCCCTATAATAAGGTGCACGGCAGGCCTCGCTGCAGTAGCTGCATTGAGAGGGACTGTGTCTGACTGTGGGTGCAGGGGACATGTGGGCCTGTCGGGTGCCAGCGACCCGGGAGGCTCGTAGTGAGTCCCTGCCCCACTGGGCTCTGAATAGAATGGGGCCTTGTGATGCCAGGGCCATGTGGGCCAGTGTCTGCCAAGTTCTCTGCCGAGTGGTGTGGATGGCAAAAGAGGGGGCTGCTCCACCCACATAGACTGCTACTGCCATGTGAACCTCTGTGTTGGAAGGGAAAAAAAAGAAAAAGAAAATTCTTTGAGTCCAATTACCCTGTGCATTCAGTGATGCTATCCTTGGTTATGGCCTAGTTCGTGGGCTGGGGTCTATTGACCGGACTGCTGCAGTCTGCAATGAGGTACTGGGTTTTTAAGAACCGGTACAGAACCGGTAACCCAGCGGTGACAGGGGATCAACACACCAGAGACCTCGGGTTTTCCTGAGTCAGACCTACAGAAACTTCAGAGTCTTCCAGGTGAAGTCAAAGATTAGTTTATTGGCTGCAACCAAGGTGACAGGGTCCTAGAAGTACGATACGAGTATATTCAGGAGACTGCACACTTTCACAAAGTCAGGCTTCTCTTCTTATACCTAATATTCAGCCTTGAGCAATACATTCCTTGGATTCGTGGTATTTCATTTATGGTTACTGTTTATAAAAGAAAAGCAGAGTCATGATGACATGTACATATTTCACGTCGTGCTGCTCATAACAAATCATCCGGCAAGGCCCAACATTTCATCAGATATTGCTGGACCCCTAATAAAAACGGTCACCTCCCCATCATAAAGCAAGTGAAGGAAGGAGTGGAGAAAGATGTGAGCGAGATATGGCAGGTGTGCGTGCTGTAATGGTTTTATGGCTGGTTGGGCTTAGATGCTATCTTGCTCGGCCACTGGGAGGGAACTGACCTAACGAGCTCGGCCTGGGGCAATGGTTCTAACTTGTACTGGGGTCAGAGAGAAGTCGATTAAGGAGTATGTGTCCTTGTGGAATCAAATTCAACTGGATTAAGGCCTATGTAGAGGGCAACATGCAGCTAAGGGTTTAGAAGGTAAATGACGATTTCGAGGTGAGATCGTCACTCGAATATGCCGAAAAATACATGTACTTGATGTACTCGTCATTCTCGGTCTTTTGATACCAAATTCGTCCTATTTCGACGAAGTTTTTATTCTCGAGTCCAATACTATTATATGAATCCAGATTTTTTCAGAACCACAGACCCTCCTTTTGCCCTTACATAGGCAATTAATCTATCCTCATGCATGCAGCTAAGGGTTTAGAAGGTAAATGACGATTTCGAGGTGAGATCGTCACTCGAATATGCCGAAAAATACATGTACTTGATGTACTCGTCATTCTCGGTCTTTTGATACCAAATTCGTCCTATTTCGACGAAGTTTTTATTCTCGAGTCCAATACTATTATATGAATCCAGATTTTTTCAGAACCACAGACCCTCCTTTTGCCCTTACATAGGCAATTAATCTATCCTCATGTTAATCTGAGTCCAGATCTATATTCCTAAAGTCATTGAGATGTTGCTGCAACATCATTCTAGTGCTGAGCTCATGTCTTGACACAGGCTTCCTTACACATGATGCAGCACAGAGACCACATATTGCAGGAGCACACTGTATGCATAGACAGAACAGGAAAAGAATGGCTAAGACCATCCCAATGACCATCAGAATTTTCCATCCCCAGGCAGATATCAGTCCCCAGAACCATCCCATTAATGACCAATCTCCTTTATCCACATGAATATATTCGGAAATCTTATGTAGTTTGGAGATGGCCCCGTACACTGTTGGAGCATTATCTGGAATAAAAATGCAACAACTGGACTGGATCAATTTGCATACTCCACCCCGGTCCGCAAGTATTACATCCAAAGCGACCCGGTTCTGAAGGGTCATCAGTCGATCCGACTGGAGCTCAGCAGTCAGGTTCAGGGGAAGTCTGAGATCCAAAAACATACGTTTCTGTGCAGACACTCTTCCCTAGCTGAGCTCTGGGATTCTTACCAATACCTTGCAGACACAGGTGACCTTGATGGGGTACGATCCAGATTGGGGACTATCTCTTGGCTTGCTGTTTCTCACTTACTGTAGTGCCATATCCGGTCACATTCCAACCTACATATGCAAGTATCTCATCATCCGGGGTATCTTCGTAAGAAGTTACTACCTTGATCATGTCAACTATACCCTTGACTAGGGCGCTAGTCTTGAGGTTGTCTTTTACCGAACGTAGGGGTTGGATTTCTCGTGCATATATGAACATTGTCCTATATGCCCATACTGACCCATTGCGACTAAATGGTAGGACCAAATAGGGGATACCTCTATCCGTGGTGTGGGGCATGAGACCACACACCCAACAGTTGGTTGTGTTCATCACAAGTTGGTGTTGGTGTAATAGCTGAACGAAGGAGTTATTATTGAACTCTAATCTCCTATTTGATTCGTGGTCAGGCAAAGAGTGGAAAGAGTGAGAGGAAACAGTAGGGGGAGGTATGGGTGATGTAGTGGGCGTGAATGTCACATGAAAAGAGAATAAAACATAGCTTATAAAAAAGACCATTACGCTAAATAGCATAAAAATACACATCATTATAAAAATTCTCTTCCTCATTGTTTCCAAAAGTCTCTGCTTAAAGTTCATTTGTTTGGCAGTTCTCTCCACATCAGGAAACTCCATCCTCTCTAAGGTGCTGCCCGCGGCGGTAGGTTGTTTCTGCTAAAGGATGCTTCCGTCAGTCTAGGGTGGCTCCCTTGGACCAACTGGAACCAGCGACCTATCGTCGTCAGCTGCACCCAAAAGTCTTTAATCAACCGCGACCCTAGCAGCGGAACCCGGATGGCGGTTCGAAAAAAAACAAAAATAAGCAAGTTACCTAGATGGGAGAATCTGCACTTTCAAAAATAGGATTTTGGGAAAAAAAAACTTATTTTTTATTAGTCCACAGGTTTTTCTCTCGGATCATAAAATAAATCACTTTTACTTTAGTCTGTTTTTCTCGGTCGTAAATTGTAGCGTCTTTTCCCGGGTACTGTCTGGTCCGGAAATAGTAGCTCAGGTTCCACAGAGTTCAATTGTTCTGATGGCGGCGTAGTTTCTTGAAAAATGTTCCCACTTTCACAATCACGTTTAGCTTCTTTTACGCGTTCATCAGTTGTGCGCTTTGAGTCAGTGCCTCCTGTTCGGACCCATTGGTCATGTGGCAGAGGGAAAGGTATTTTCTTACAATGGATCCCGTGGACCCAATTGGCCTTCCCCTCCACTCTAACAGTCGACCTTGTAGACAGGAGGACGAGGTGTGGCCCGGTCCATCTGGGCTGGTCGTTTCTTGTCCTCTGGAAATTCCTGACCAGCACCCAGGAACCGGGGTCAATGGAGTGACCCGGTGTCTCAGAGACCGGAGGCAAGGTGTTGTGGACCTGTTGATATAAAACACGCAATTTAGCCGTCAATTCATACAAATAGTCAAGCAAAATGGGGTGTTGCAGCTCGCTAAACTTCGTGGGCCTAGGCACTCCCCATATGTTGGCTGGCCGACCAAAGATTATTTCATAGGGGCTGAGTTTCATTCGCGAATGCACAGTCATTCTGGTGGATAGGAGTGCTAAGGGTAGAGCGTCAGGCCATTTAAGACCTGTGCTCGCTTGGATTTTGGCCAATTTAAGTTTGAGCGTGCCATTGTAACATTCCACTAATCCAGCTGATTGGGGGTGATTTGCAGCGTGGAACTTCTGCCTAATGCCTAGCCCTTCACACACTCTTTTCATCACACAACCCACAAATTCACTTCCGTTGTCCGACCAGACCATTCTAGGCATTCCGAACCTGGGGAAGAACTCTTTCACAAGGGCTTTCGCTGTGGACAAGGCAGTATTGTCCCTTAGGGGATAGGCTTCTACCCACCTTGAGAAGGCACAAACAACCACGAGCACATATTTTAAGTTGTTGCACCTCTCCATGTGTATGAAATCTAGCTGCAAAACCTCGAACGGATACGTAGGAGGTGCAAAATGACCAGCTGGAGTTGGGGTTCCCCTACCAGGATTGTGCTTCAGACATACCATGCAATTCTTGACAACATTCTCTGCACACTTGGGAATCCCTGAATTCTTCCACACTGGGGCCAACAACTCGCAAATCCCTTTCGCGCTGATATGGGCCATCCCATGAGCCATTGTAACCACTGCAGGCACATATGCATCGGGTAACAACCATCTCTGTTGCTCTGTCGATTCAATCCAACAACCATTTGCATCCATTCTCCCTGTACTTTCTCTCCACATGCTTAACTCTTTCTCCGTGGCCTCAGCTTGGATGGACTTCACACTTTCTATCGTGTCTTCACATATTCCAACATCACCAGTCCATCTTTCTGGGCTCGCAACATACATTCGGCTCATCATATTCTTTGCCGTATCCTTAGCAGTTTCATCAGCAAATGCATTTCCACGACCAACATCATCAATCACTTTCTTGTGTGCACTACATTTTACGATCGCTACTTTCAGGGGCAACGTCAGTGATTCAAGAAGCTCATTCACCAACTGACCATGCTGAATCTTAGCTCCATGCGAAGTCAAGAACCCACGTTCTCTCCACAATCGTCCAAAACTGTGAGCCACTCCAAAAGCATACTGACTGTCGGTATAGACAGTCACTCTCATTCCTTTGGATAACACACATGCTCTCGTCAGTGCCACGAGTTCAGCGGCTTGAGCTGAACCATGTGGTATTCGCGCAGTTTCAATGATTGTGTGCAAAGTTGTGACAGCATATGCTGTAGTCACGTTACCATTTGGGAGTTTAAAGCATGAACCATCCACCCATAATGTACCATCACATTCAGCAAGAGGAGTGTCGAATAAATCAACTCTTCCTTTTGTCTCTTCCTCCGTTCTGAGGAAACAATCGTGCTGTTCTGAAGCATCCGATTCCTCAGCAATTGGTAACAATGTGGCTATGTTCAGGGTACTGCACCTTTTGATGTGCACATGGCTCGCTAGTAGCGTCAATTCATAACTGGACAGTCGAGCACTAGTTAAGTGCTGTGTCTTGGTCCTATTTAACAATGTGTCTACTGCATGCGGGACCATCACGATTAGTGTATTATTCATTACTAGACCTGCAGACTGTCGAATAGAAACAGCTGCTGCTGCTGTGGCCCTTAAACAACTTGGCAATGCTCGTGCTACCGGATCCAAAGTTGACGAAAAATAGGCGCATGGCCGCTGTCTATCTCCGTATAACTGAGTCAGCACGGACAATGCACAACCCTCCTTCTCGTGGACATATAATGTGAAAGGTTTACTGTAGTTGGGGTTACCTAACACAGGGGCCGAACATAATGCTGTGCGTAATTCGAGAAAACTTTTCTGACACTCATCAGACCAAGGAATGGGATTGGGTGTATTTGTACACGTTAGTGCCAATAAGGGTTTGGCTAATAACGAAAAATTTGGAATCCACTGTCTACAGTACGATGTAATGCCCAAGAAAGCGCGTACTTCTCTCTGCGTTCTTGGCACATTTAATTTTGCTATTGCCTGAATTCTTTCTGGGGTCAGTTTCCTTCCCTCCTTCGATAAGAGATGACCTAAATAGGTCACTTCTTGTCGGCAATATTGAAGCTTGGAAAGTGACACCTTGTGATGTAGATCATATAGATGACGCAGTAATTCCAACGTGGCCATTTTACATATTTTCTCAGTATCCGCAGCTATGAGCAAATCGTCCACGTACTGTACGAGAGTGGAACCTTTGGGCAAAACCATTGCGTCGAGCTGACTTTTCAGAGCTTGACTGTATATTGAGGGGCTTTCACAGTAGCCTTGAGGAGCGCGTTTAAAGCGGAAACTGCGACCACCTAAACTAAAGGAAAAAATATCCCTGCTTTCCTCAGCAATCGGGATACTGAAGAAAGCATTCTTCAGGTCAATCACCGAAAACCAGGATGCAGAGGCTGGAATCATAGTCAATAATGTTGTAATGTCGGGGACAACTGGGAATTGTGGCACCACTATCTTATTTACTTCCCTAAGATCAATCACGAATCTATACACAGGTGGCTGAGAAGGGTCAGTTCGTTTTAAAACAGGCAGAACAGGACTATTGCAAACATTTCCTCGTGTTTCTTCAATCACGTCTTTCTCAATCAACTCGTAGACAATCGCTAGCAAAGCTTTTTCGCCCTCATTGGATATTCTGTATTGGGGAATTCGTGGCATTTTGACATTCGACTTCAATGTTACAACATATGGTGGAATTTCTAAAAGACCTACATCATTCGGACCAGTTGCCCAAAGAATATCCGGAAGGAGTGCCAATTCTGCTGGAAGCGTATTTCTCGACAAATACATGGGAGAAACCACTTTCTTACCTAAAGTCAGTTGTACTCCTGAGGGAGAACAGTACAAAGTCGCATACAATCTTTTTAGCAAATCTAATCCTAGCAAATTTTCACCACAACCTGTTGTCAAAATAAGGGGTGCTTCGAATTCACAAGGACCAACAGAAAGAGATAAAGGGTCAGAAATCGGATTTCTAACCGGGGCGCCAGAAAAACCTACGGAAACGTTCATTTCGCCAGACAAAGGTGCGCCAGGGAGTTTGGAGTGCATAATAGAACTCTTTCTAGCACCAGTATCCAACAGAAAAGGTTCTGACACACCCGATGTAATCACCTCAACGTAAGGTCCACTCTGATCTACTGGAACTGAAACAACTCCCTCTCCTTGTCTAAGGCTGTCCTAGCAATCATTAGTCTCCCACTGCTCATTTTCTGTGTAATACTCATCAACGTAGTATTGAGCTGTCCTGTCAGATACGTTATTTTGCTGGTCAAACCTGTTCATAGAGTTTTGTGGTGGAAGGGGACGTGCGTCCTGAGGGGTGTTTCCACGCCCTCTACCTCTAGGCGCTTGCTGACTACCACGACCTCTTACGCCAGAAAATTCATTTGTACGTTGCGGCAGGGCAGGACAGTCATATTTGTAATGACCCTCTTGTTTGCAGTATAAACACTGGTTGGGACCTACGCGGCTTTGATTGTAATCGAATCTCTGCAAGTTCCTCTGAGGCTGCTGAAAAGTGTTCTGGTAGTGATTCGGACCATTATTATTTTTATTACCACCACCACGTGGAGGATAGGCTTGCTGTAGCAAAACCTTCGTTTTCAGTTCTCTAGTTTTCTTCTCTACTTTATCTTTCTCATCCTTGTCTCTATTCTCGTAGTACTGTGCGGTAGCTAATATCTGGGCTGAAGATGAGACTGCCCAAGAACTTTCCGAATCTTTTAATTTCCTACACAAATCTGGAAGCAGATTGTGGACAAATTTATCGACAAACAATCTCTGGCCACCTTCTGTGGTCATATCTTGACCGCTGTGGTCAATGAATGTTTCTTCAAATCTGGTGAAGAAATCTGAAACAGTTTCTTCTTTCTTTTGCTTGCATGCAGATAACTTATCCCAATTTACGCGTATTGCAGGCATTATCGTTTTCATGTAATCTACTATTCTACCAGGTAGTTCCGCTATCAGAGGCTCAGGCTTGGCACCACCAACTTGTCGTGCATCTGCAGCAGTAATATTAGCCCACGTGTCACCTAATTCCTGGTCATGATCTATATGACGAATTTTTCCCCATAAAGGCTGTGGAACAACGTTCCCGAATAACATATCGATATCGGCCAAATTCATTATACATGATCCAGCAGTTTGCGACAATTCTTTATAGTACCCTGCAGGATTTTTACGCGGATCTGGTAGTGTTTGTTTGAGTGCTAAAACTTCAGCTCGCTTCCATGGAACATGTACCCATACGCGGTGAAAGTGGGGCAGGACAGGTGGGACAGCTGTCGCGTCACCCTCTCTCCACTGTGGGGGAACTTCTCTCATAGGGTATTGTCGTGCCTTTTTCCTACTAGATGCACTAGATTCCGATGGTGACCCAGAACTACTTCCCTTACTTCGATATGATAATAGCATTTCAACTGCTTCTTCCACATCGGGACCTACAATCATACCCAGACTAAACTTAAACCTTATACGACACATCTCTTGTGGGAGGCAATCCTGATCATTGTCTTCTAAATCCTCGCAAAGAAAAACACACATCTGTTCGAACACATATCTCTGTGTCGCTGTTTCCCATTGATGGAAAACTTCCATGACAGACTGTAAATCATATTTTGCAGTGTCCATGACCCATTTCCGAGCTAAACTATTCAGGGAATCTCTCTCTTGATAATCAGGCAGTTGACTTCGCAACTGTCTTCTTCCTATGTTAGGGGTCGTAGCAGGCGACCCGAAAAGGGGTAAAAGAAGATTAGTAACAGTGCTGGCCATTTTCTGCCGAAGGGAAGGTGAAACGGAAGAACAAACAGATGAAAAAACGGGGTGAGATAAGGCGGGTGCAGAGATGGCAGAAGAGGTATGAGGAATAATAGATGTGGTACTAGGCAAAATCATAGAAGGGGCATTAGGAGATGTAGAAAGTACAGTAGGCAAAATCGTAGAAGACATAGATGAAGCAGAAGTGGTCGGTGGGCCTGGAGGAGGCTGCACCGAAGAAGTAGGAGCCAGCTGAAGAACAGCTGGTGAGTGCTGTGGAAGAGCCAGAGGCGCAGCTTGTGCAACTAAAGGTTGCGGGGGTGCTGTAGCATTCTGCGCATAGGGGGGGTGTCGAAGTTAATAATTGCGACATTAATTGGTCTTTTTCACGCTCTTTTGCTGTCCCTTGCTGAAGAGACGGCAAAACTGGATAGCACTTATCTATTGCCATTTTACGTTGCCTGTGCAATTGCTCATTTATCTGCTCTTCCTCATTATCTTTAAACTGCACGGCAGCTTGCATTACTGAAAGTCCCCCTTCTCTCTTATTTTTCTTAGCTAATTTAATTTCTTTTTGTTTGGCTTCTTTGCGCCATATGCGGAAAGAGTCAAACATCGCCGGCCGGGCTTTCTTTTTGAAGAGTTTAACTTCAAGGTTGTCTAAGATTTCAGAATCAAAGCTACCATATTGGGGCCATTTTAAAACACCATCTTTCCTAGTGTATTTAATCCATACCTCGTTGTAAACGATGGGGCCTACCCCATGTTTAACGTACAGCTCGTAAGTCGGAGTTCCAACTGGAGGAACCGGACATGAGTCCTCCAATCGGGAGTCCCTATTATTACTACCAAGACAAAACCAATTCCCGAGTCTAAGACTAGGCATCCTTTCTCTCTAGTCTAGTTCCAAAACTTCAAAGGAGTTATCGATTACGATATTGCTCGTGAAAACACGAGTCCTTCGGTTATGGTGCTTGCAAGAACCAATAAAAACCTTTATGTATCTCCAAGATACCACAAAGTAAGTCCAACTAAGGACTTGGAGACGCTCCACTTATACATAACTGAAAAATATCGATGGCTTCACCAGAAGACTCGTCTCAGCGGTTCACTCTACCGAAAATTTCAAGGGTCCAACATCAGGGCGATAGCCAGGGCAGCAGTCCTTGTAGCCGTCGGGAAGCGGGGAACCTCGCAGTAAAGACCTTCGGACCACGTCGACATGCAGGGGTCGATGAGGTGGTGGGCCCTCCTCCGGAATTTTCACACGAAGCTCCTCACGATCTTCAAGCTGATTGGTACCACTGGAATCGCCCCAAACGCTGGCCGCCAAATGAGGTACTGGGTTTTTAAGAACCGGTACAGAACCGGTAACCCAGCGGTGCCAGGGGATCAACACACCAGAGACCTCGGGTTCTCCTGAGTCAGACCTACAGAAACTTCAGAGTCTTCCAGGTGAAGTCAAAGATTAGTTTATTGGCTGCAACCAAGGTGACAGGGTCCTAGAAGTACGATACGAGTATATTCAGGAGACTGCACACTTTCACAAAGTCAGGCTTCTCTTCTTATACCTAATATTCAGCCTTGAGCAATACATTCCTTGGATTCGTGGTATTTCATTTATGGTTACTGTTTATAAAAGAAAAGCAGAGTCATGATGACATGTACATACTTCACGTCGTGCTGCTCATAACAAATCATCCGGCAAGGCCCAACATTTCATCAGATATCGCTGGACCCCTAATAAAAACGGTCACCTCCCCATCATAAAGCAAGTGAAGGAAGGAGTGGAGAAAGATGTGAGCGAGATATGGCAGGTGTGCGTGCTGTAATGGTTTTATGGCTGGTTGGGCTTAGATGCTATCTTGCTCGGCCACTGGGAGGGAACTGACCTAACGAGCTCGGCCTGGGGCAATGGTTCTAACTTGTACTGGGGTCAGAGAGAAGTCGATTAAGGAGTATGTGTCCTTGTGGAATCAAATTCAACTGGATTAAGGCCTATGTAGAGGGCAACATGCAGCTAAGGGTTTAGAAGGTAAATGACGATTTCGAGGTGAGATCGTCACTCGAATATGCCGAAAAATACATGTACTTGATGTACTCGTCATTCTCGGTCTTTTGATACCAAATTCGTCCTATTTCGACGAAGTTTTTATTCTCGAGTCCAATACTATTATATGAATCCAGATTTTTTCAGAACCACAGACCCTCCTTTTGCCCTTACATAGGCAATTAATCTATCCTCATGCATGCAGCTAAGGGTTTAGAAGGTAAATGACGATTTCGAGGTGAGATCGTCACTCGAATATGCCGAAAAATACATGTACTTGATGTACTCGTCATTCTCGGTCTTTTGATACCAAATTCGTCCTATTTCGACGAAGTTTTTATTCTCGAGTCCAATACTATTATATGAATCCAGATTTTTTCAGAACCACAGACCCTCCTTTTGCCCTTACATAGGCAATTAATCTATCCTCATGTTAATCTGAGTCCAGATCTATATTCCTAAAGTCATTGAGATGTTGCTGCAACATCATTCTAGTGCTGAGCTCATGTCTTGACACAGGCTTCCTTACACATGATGCAGCACAGAGACCACATATTGCAGGAGCACACTGTATGCATAGACAGAACAGGAAAAGAATGGCTAAGACCATCCCAATGACCATCAGAATTTTCCATCCCCAGGCAGATATCAGTCCCCAGAACCATCCCATTAATGACCAATCTCCTTTATCCACATGAATATATTCGGAAATCTTATGTAGTTTGGAGATGGCCCCGTACACTGTTGGAGCATTATCTGGAATAAAAATGCAACAACTGGACTGGATCAATTTGCATACTCCACCCCGGTCCGCAAGTATTACATCCAAAGCGACCCGGTTCTGAAGGGTCATCAGTCGATCCGACTGGAGCTCAGCAGTCAGGTTCAGGGGAAGTCTGAGATCCAAAAACATACGTTTCTGTGCAGACACTCTTCCCTAGCTGAGCTCTGGGATTCTTACCAATACCTTGCAGACACAGGTGACCTTGATGGGGTACGATCCAGATTGGGGACTATCTCTTGGCTTGCTGTTTCTCACTTACTGTAGTGCCATATCCGGTCACATTCCAACCTACATATGCAAGTATCTCATCATCCGGGGTATCTTCGTAAGAAGTTACTACCTTGATCATGTCAACTATACCCTTGACTAGGGCGCTAGTCTTGAGGTTGTCTTTTACCGAACGTAGGGGTTGGATTTCTCGTGCATATATGAACATTGTCCTATATGCCCATACTGACCCATTGCGACTAAATGGTAGGACCAAATAGGGGATACCTCTATCCGTGGTGTGGGGCATGAGACCACACACCCAACAGTTGGTTGTGTTCATCACAAGTTGGTGTTGGTGTAATAGCTGAACGAAGGAGTTATTATTGAACTCTAATCTCCTATTTGATTCGTGGTCAGGCAAAGAGTGGAAAGAGTGAGAGGAAACAGTAGGGGGAGGTATGGGTGATGTAGTGGGCGTGAATGTCACATGAAAAGAGAATAAAACATAGCTTATAAAAAAGACCATTACGCTAAATAGCATAAAAATACACATCATTATAAAAATTCTCTTCCTCATTGTTTCCAAAAGTCTCTGCTTAAAGTTCATTTGTTTGGCAGTTCTCTCCACATCAGGAAACTCCATCCTCTCTAAGGTGCTGCCCGCGGCGGTAGGTTGTTTCTGCTAAAGGATGCTTCCGTCAGTCTAGGGTGGCTCCCTTGGACCAACTGGAACCAGCGACCTATCGTCGTCAGCTGCACCCAAAAGTCTTTAATCAACCGCGACCCTAGCAGCGGAACCCGGATGGCGGTTCGAAAAAAAACAAAAATAAGCAAGTTACCTAGATGGGAGAATCTGCACTTTCAAAAATAGGATTTTGGGAAAAAAAAACTTATTTTTTATTAGTCCACAGGTTTTTCTCTCGGATCATAAAATAAATCACTTTTACTTTAGTCTGTTTTTCTCGGTCGTAAATTGTAGCGTCTTTTCCCGGGTACTGTCTGGTCCGGAAATAGTAGCTCAGGTTCCACAGAGTTCAATTGTTCTGATGGCGGCGTAGTTTCTTGAAAAATGTTCCCACTTTCACAATCACGTTTAGCTTCTTTTACGCGTTCATCAGTTGTGCGCTTTGAGTCAGTGCCTCCTGTTCGGACCCATTGGTCATGTGGCAGAGGGAAAGGTATTTTCTTACAATGGATCCCGTGGACCCAATTGGCCTTCCCCTCCACTCTAACAGTCGACCTTGTAGACAGGAGGACGAGGTGTGGCCCGGTCCATCTGGGCTGGTCGTTTCTTGTCCTCTGGAAATTCCTGACCAGCACCCAGGAACCGGGGTCAATGGAGTGACCCGGTGTCTCAGAGACCGGAGGCAAGGTGTTGTGGACCTGTTGATATAAAACACGCAATTTAGCCGTCAATTCATACAAATAGTCAAGCAAAATGGGGTGTTGCAGCTCGCTAAACTTCGTGGGCCTAGGCACTCCCCATATGTTGGCTGGCCGACCAAAGATTATTTCATAGGGGCTGAGTTTCATTCGCGAATGCACAGTCATTCTGGTGGATAGGAGTGCTAAGGGTAGAGCGTCAGGCCATTTAAGACCTGTGCTCGCTTGGATTTTGGCCAATTTAAGTTTGAGCGTGCCATTGTAACATTCCACTAATCCAGCTGATTGGGGGTGATTTGCAGCGTGGAACTTCTGCCTAATGCCTAGCCCTTCACACACTCTTTTCATCACACAACCCACAAATTCACTTCCGTTGTCCGACCAGACCATTCTAGGCATTCCGAACCTGGGGAAGAACTCTTTCACAAGGGCTTTCGCTGTGGACAAGGCAGTATTGTCCCTTAGGGGATAGGCTTCTACCCACCTTGAGAAGGCACAAACAACCACGAGCACATATTTTAAGTTGTTGCACCTCTCCATGTGTATGAAATCTAGCTGCAAAACCTCGAACGGATACGTAGGAGGTGCAAAATGACCAGCTGGAGTTGGGGTTCCCCTACCAGGATTGTGCTTCAGACATACCATGCAATTCTTGACAACATTCTCTGCACACTTGGGAATCCCTGAATTCTTCCACACTGGGGCCAACAACTCGCAAATCCCTTTCGCGCTGATATGGGCCATCCCATGAGCCATTGTAACCACTGCAGGCACATATGCATCGGGTAACAACCATCTCTGTTGCTCTGTCGATTCAATCCAACAACCATTTGCATCCATTCTCCCTGTACTTTCTCTCCACATGCTTAACTCTTTCTCCGTGGCCTCAGCTTGGATGGACTTCACACTTTCTATCGTGTCTTCACATATTCCAACATCACCAGTCCATCTTTCTGGGCTCGCAACATACATTCGGCTCATCATATTCTTTGCCGTATCCTTAGCAGTTTCATCAGCAAATGCATTTCCACGACCAACATCATCAATCACTTTCTTGTGTGCACTACATTTTACGATCGCTACTTTCAGGGGCAACGTCAGTGATTCAAGAAGCTCATTCACCAACTGACCATGCTGAATCTTAGCTCCATGCGAAGTCAAGAACCCACGTTCTCTCCACAATCGTCCAAAACTGTGAGCCACTCCAAAAGCATACTGACTGTCGGTATAGACAGTCACTCTCATTCCTTTGGATAACACACATGCTCTCGTCAGTGCCACGAGTTCAGCGGCTTGAGCTGAACCATGTGGTATTCGCGCAGTTTCAATGATTGTGTGCAAAGTTGTGACAGCATATGCTGTAGTCACGTTACCATTTGGGAGTTTAAAGCATGAACCATCCACCCATAATGTACCATCACATTCAGCAAGAGGAGTGTCGAATAAATCAACTCTTCCTTTTGTCTCTTCCTCCGTTCTGAGGAAACAATCGTGCTGTTCTGAAGCATCCGATTCCTCAGCAATTGGTAACAATGTGGCTATGTTCAGGGTACTGCACCTTTTGATGTGCACATGGCTCGCTAGTAGCGTCAATTCATAACTGGACAGTCGAGCACTAGTTAAGTGCTGTGTCTTGGTCCTATTTAACAATGTGTCTACTGCATGCGGGACCATCACGATTAGTGTATTATTCATTACTAGACCTGCAGACTGTCGAATAGAAACAGCTGCTGCTGCTGTGGCCCTTAAACAACTTGGCAATGCTCGTGCTACCGGATCCAAAGTTGACGAAAAATAGGCGCATGGCCGCTGTCTATCTCCGTATAACTGAGTCAGCACGGACAATGCACAACCCTCCTTCTCGTGGACATATAATGTGAAAGGTTTACTGTAGTTGGGGTTACCTAACACAGGGGCCGAACATAATGCTGTGCGTAATTCGAGAAAACTTTTCTGACACTCATCAGACCAAGGAATGGGATTGGGTGTATTTGTACACGTTAGTGCCAATAAGGGTTTGGCTAATAACGAAAAATTTGGAATCCACTGTCTACAGTACGATGTAATGCCCAAGAAAGCGCGTACTTCTCTCTGCGTTCTTGGCACATTTAATTTTGCTATTGCCTGAATTCTTTCTGGGGTCAGTTTCCTTCCCTCCTTCGATAAGAGATGACCTAAATAGGTCACTTCTTGTCGGCAATATTGAAGCTTGGAAAGTGACACCTTGTGATGTAGATCATATAGATGACGCAGTAATTCCAACGTGGCCATTTTACATATTTTCTCAGTATCCGCAGCTATGAGCAAATCGTCCACGTACTGTACGAGAGTGGAACCTTTGGGCAAAACCATTGCGTCGAGCTGACTTTTCAGAGCTTGACTGTATATTGAGGGGCTTTCACAGTAGCCTTGAGGAGCGCGTTTAAAGCGGAAACTGCGACCACCTAAACTAAAGGAAAAAATATCCCTGCTTTCCTCAGCAATCGGGATACTGAAGAAAGCATTCTTCAGGTCAATCACCGAAAACCAGGATGCAGAGGCTGGAATCATAGTCAATAATGTTGTAATGTCGGGGACAACTGGGAATTGTGGCACCACTATCTTATTTACTTCCCTAAGATCAATCACGAATCTATACACAGGTGGCTGAGAAGGGTCAGTTCGTTTTAAAACAGGCAGAACAGGACTATTGCAAACATTTCCTCGTGTTTCTTCAATCACGTCTTTCTCAATCAACTCGTAGACAATCGCTAGCAAAGCTTTTTCGCCCTCATTGGATATTCTGTATTGGGGAATTCGTGGCATTTTGACATTCGACTTCAATGTTACAACATATGGTGGAATTTCTAAAAGACCTACATCATTCGGACCAGTTGCCCAAAGAATATCCGGAAGGAGTGCCAATTCTGCTGGAAGCGTATTTCTCGACAAATACATGGGAGAAACCACTTTCTTACCTAAAGTCAGTTGTACTCCTGAGGGAGAACAGTACAAAGTCGCATACAATCTTTTTAGCAAATCTAATCCTAGCAAATTTTCACCACAACCTGTTGTCAAAATAAGGGGTGCTTCGAATTCACAAGGACCAACAGAAAGAGATAAAGGGTCAGAAATCGGATTTCTAACCGGGGCGCCAGAAAAACCTACGGAAACGTTCATTTCGCCAGACAAAGGTGCGCCAGGGAGTTTGGAGTGCATAATAGAACTCTTTCTAGCACCAGTATCCAACAGAAAAGGTTCTGACACACCCGATGTAATCACCTCAACGTAAGGTCCACTCTGATCTACTGGAACTGAAACAACTCCCTCTCCTTGTCTAAGGCTGTCCTAGCAATCATTAGTCTCCCACTGCTCATTTTCTGTGTAATACTCATCAACGTAGTATTGAGCTGTCCTGTCAGATACGTTATTTTGCTGGTCAAACCTGTTCATAGAGTTTTGTGGTGGAAGGGGACGTGCGTCCTGAGGGGTGTTTCCACGCCCTCTACCTCTAGGCGCTTGCTGACTACCACGACCTCTTACGCCAGAAAATTCATTTGTACGTTGCGGCAGGGCAGGACAGTCATATTTGTAATGACCCTCTTGTTTGCAGTATAAACACTGGTTGGGACCTACGCGGCTTTGATTGTAATCGAATCTCTGCAAGTTCCTCTGAGGCTGCTGAAAAGTGTTCTGGTAGTGATTCGGACCATTATTATTTTTATTACCACCACCACGTGGAGGATAGGCTTGCTGTAGCAAAACCTTCGTTTTCAGTTCTCTAGTTTTCTTCTCTACTTTATCTTTCTCATCCTTGTCTCTATTCTCGTAGTACTGTGCGGTAGCTAATATCTGGGCTGAAGATGAGACTGCCCAAGAACTTTCCGAATCTTTTAATTTCCTACACAAATCTGGAAGCAGATTGTGGACAAATTTATCGACAAACAATCTCTGGCCACCTTCTGTGGTCATATCTTGACCGCTGTGGTCAATGAATGTTTCTTCAAATCTGGTGAAGAAATCTGAAACAGTTTCTTCTTTCTTTTGCTTGCATGCAGATAACTTATCCCAATTTACGCGTATTGCAGGCATTATCGTTTTCATGTAATCTACTATTCTACCAGGTAGTTCCGCTATCAGAGGCTCAGGCTTGGCACCACCAACTTGTCGTGCATCTGCAGCAGTAATATTAGCCCACGTGTCACCTAATTCCTGGTCATGATCTATATGACGAATTTTTCCCCATAAAGGCTGTGGAACAACGTTCCCGAATAACATATCGATATCGGCCAAATTCATTATACATGATCCAGCAGTTTGCGACAATTCTTTATAGTACCCTGCAGGATTTTTACGCGGATCTGGTAGTGTTTGTTTGAGTGCTAAAACTTCAGCTCGCTTCCATGGAACATGTACCCATACGCGGTGAAAGTGGGGCAGGACAGGTGGGACAGCTGTCGCGTCACCCTCTCTCCACTGTGGGGGAACTTCTCTCATAGGGTATTGTCGTGCCTTTTTCCTACTAGATGCACTAGATTCCGATGGTGACCCAGAACTACTTCCCTTACTTCGATATGATAATAGCATTTCAACTGCTTCTTCCACATCGGGACCTACAATCATACCCAGACTAAACTTAAACCTTATACGACACATCTCTTGTGGGAGGCAATCCTGATCATTGTCTTCTAAATCCTCGCAAAGAAAAACACACATCTGTTCGAACACATATCTCTGTGTCGCTGTTTCCCATTGATGGAAAACTTCCATGACAGACTGTAAATCATATTTTGCAGTGTCCATGACCCATTTCCGAGCTAAACTATTCAGGGAATCTCTCTCTTGATAATCAGGCAGTTGACTTCGCAACTGTCTTCTTCCTATGTTAGGGGTCGTAGCAGGCGACCCGAAAAGGGGTAAAAGAAGATTAGTAACAGTGCTGGCCATTTTCTGCCGAAGGGAAGGTGAAACGGAAGAACAAACAGATGAAAAAACGGGGTGAGATAAGGCGGGTGCAGAGATGGCAGAAGAGGTATGAGGAATAATAGATGTGGTACTAGGCAAAATCATAGAAGGGGCATTAGGAGATGTAGAAAGTACAGTAGGCAAAATCGTAGAAGACATAGATGAAGCAGAAGTGGTCGGTGGGCCTGGAGGAGGCTGCACCGAAGAAGTAGGAGCCAGCTGAAGAACAGCTGGTGAGTGCTGTGGAAGAGCCAGAGGCGCAGCTTGTGCAACTAAAGGTTGCGGGGGTGCTGTAGCATTCTGCGCATAGGGGGGGTGTCGAAGTTAATAATTGCGACATTAATTGGTCTTTTTCACGCTCTTTTGCTGTCCCTTGCTGAAGAGACGGCAAAACTGGATAGCACTTATCTATTGCCATTTTACGTTGCCTGTGCAATTGCTCATTTATCTGCTCTTCCTCATTATCTTTAAACTGCACGGCAGCTTGCATTACTGAAAGTCCCCCTTCTCTCTTATTTTTCTTAGCTAATTTAATTTCTTTTTGTTTGGCTTCTTTGCGCCATATGCGGAAAGAGTCAAACATCGCCGGCCGGGCTTTCTTTTTGAAGAGTTTAACTTCAAGGTTGTCTAAGATTTCAGAATCAAAGCTACCATATTGGGGCCATTTTAAAACACCATCTTTCCTAGTGTATTTAATCCATACCTCGTTGTAAACGATGGGGCCTACCCCATGTTTAACGTACAGCTCGTAAGTCGGAGTTCCAACTGGAGGAACCGGACATGAGTCCTCCAATCGGGAGTCCCTATTATTACTACCAAGACAAAACCAATTCCCGAGTCTAAGACTAGGCATCCTTTCTCTCTAGTCTAGTTCCAAAACTTCAAAGGAGTTATCGATTACGATATTGCTCGTGAAAACACGAGTCCTTCGGTTATGGTGCTTGCAAGAACCAATAAAAACCTTTATGTATCTCCAAGATACCACAAAGTAAGTCCAACTAAGGACTTGGAGACGCTCCACTTATACATAACTGAAAAATATCGATGGCTTCACCAGAAGACTCGTCTCAGCGGTTCACTCTACCGAAAATTTCAAGGGTCCAACATCAGGGCGATAGCCAGGGCAGCAGTCCTTGTAGCCGTCGGGAAGCGGGGAACCTCGCAGTAAAGACCTTCGGACCACGTCGACATGCAGGGGTCGATGAGGTGGTGGGCCCTCCTCCGGAATTTTCACACGAAGCTCCTCACGATCTTCAAGCTGATTGGTACCACTGGAATCGCCCCAAACGCTGGCCGCCAAATGAGGTACTGGGTTTTTAAGAACCGGTACAGAACCGGTAACCCAGCGGTGCCAGGGGATCAACACACCAGAGACCTCGGGTTCTCCTGAGTCAGACCTACAGAAACTTCAGAGTCTTCCAGGTGAAGTCAAAGATTAGTTTATTGGCTGCAACCAAGGTGACAGGGTCCTAGAAGTACGATACGAGTATATTCAGGAGACTGCACACTTTCACAAAGTCAGGCTTCTCTTCTTATACCTAATATTCAGCCTTGAGCAATACATTCCTTGGATTCGTGGTATTTCATTTATGGTTACTGTTTATAAAAGAAAAGCAGAGTCATGATGACATGTACATACTTCACGTCGTGCTGCTCATAACAAATCATCCGGCAAGGCCCAACATTTCATCAGATATCGCTGGACCCCTAATAAAAACGGTCACCTCCCCATCATAAAGCAAGTGAAGGAAGGAGTGGAGAAAGATGTGAGCGAGATATGGCAGGTGTGCGTGCTGTAATGGTTTTATGGCTGGTTGGGCTTAGATGCTATCTTGCTCGGCCACTGGGAGGGAACTGACCTAACGAGCTCGGCCTGGGGCAATGGTTCTAACTTGTACTGGGGTCAGAGAGAAGTCGATTAAGGAGTATGTGTCCTTGTGGAATCAAATTCAACTGGATTAAGGCCTATGTAGAGGGCAACATGCAGCTAAGGGTTTAGAAGGTAAATGACGATTTCGAGGTGAGATCGTCACTCGAATATGCCGAAAAATACATGTACTTGATGTACTCGTCATTCTCGGTCTTTTGATACCAAATTCGTCCTATTTCGACGAAGTTTTTATTCTCGAGTCCAATACTATTATATGAATCCAGATTTTTTCAGAACCACAGCGCCTGTCTGCCCGTGGCTGCATGGGCGTGTGGCTGGGTTGCCCTGGCTCTGCGCTCTATACTCTTACCTGCCTATTGGTCCTGGTATTCAGCAATTTAAACAGAAAGGCCCTCAACTGCGTCTCCCTATTGCTGATCTGCCCTAGTATGCTCGTGCCCCCTAGACTGTCATTCGGGGTGAGGCGGGACTGGGTGCTGGGAACGTCCATAACCATAATCGCCCACCTCCATGTGGTCGCATCTCCGGAGGCCGTTTGATGTGGTGGGATGGATCAGTTCCTCCAAAAGGTGTTTAACTGGTCAATATGCTCGGACTCCCTCCATGCAGCACAGTATATAATACACTTGGGTCTCAAAATCCACCAACATGGGAAAGCTGAACGGCCGACAATCTAAATTGCAATTTGAGTCCTTTAGCTCTACTCGAGCTATGGGGGTGGCGCGGATCAGGTCATTGCAGAGAATCGAACCATAGGCGAAACCACTGAGGCAGCAACCATGAAAACTCTCCTCATATCTATGAAACACAGCTTCACTTCCATTGAAACAAAGATGAATATCATGTGCGCCAGGATGGGCTGCATCAACCACAAATTAGAAAAAAAACAAGATGGCCACATCTCCGAAGCTGAACAACGATCTCGAACATCGAAGGCACCGTCTCTAGTCGAGGTGAGTGAATGCTTAACATGGAGAAAGTGCTTAAAATCTTATCAGAATCGCAGAAACAATGTCCACATCATGGGGATCCCAGAATCGACCAATACGGGAAGAATGGACAGCATGCTTACTACTTTCTTTGGTGTGGGGTCTTCCTCCAAATTACTGGTGATTAAGTGGGCCCACCGATTGCTAACATCCCGTCCTCCCCCCGCACTCCACCACGGTCAATTATTGCTAGAATACAAAACTACTGTGACAGAGATGCAGCTTACATCTGGCACTGGAAAAATGATATCTGCAGTTTGAGGGCATGCAGGTGCCATCTACCCAGATTTCACTGTTGCAGGACAGGAAGCTCGCAAAAAAATCATACCTCTGAAACAGAAACTGCGACGCGCCAATTTTACTTATGCTATGATGTATTCCGCACGCCACCGGACCTCATATAAGGGCAAGGGCCACACATTCACAAATCCACAAAAGGCAGGCGACATCCTACGCCACAACTCTGCAAGTGCCTCATTGTCAGGCAATGCGGCAGCCCCATTTAGATCTGCATTGCCGATGTTAGAACCTGGCTTGCTCCGCAGGTAGGTCTGGTCCACCCTTATGGGAGTCTAAAAAATGCCAAATTAGGTAGACAATTACGCGCACAACTGAGCGCTGTCTATTGGGACCAGTTGATATCTCCTGCCCTACTACATAGGGTTTCCTCTACTGACCACTTGTCCTTCAGAGTGACATTCTGATGAGGAGCGTGAGGCACTCAATGAACACTCCGGGCGCCATTGTTCACTCAATCAATTAATCAATCAATCAAGAATTTGTAGAGCGCACTACTTACCCGCTAGGGTCTCAAGGCGCTGGGGGGGAGGGGCTGCAGCTAGTGGTCGAAAAGCCAGGTCTTGAGCAGTCTTCTGAAGGCCGGGAGGTCTGTGGTCTCACGTAGAAGGAGGGGGAGGGCGTTCCAGGACTTGGCGGCGCGGTGGGAGAAGGATCTGCCCCTGGAAGTGGTTCTGTGAATGCGGGGGACGGTGGCCAGGGACAGGTCGGCAGGGCCGGTATTGTGGAGTGCCTTGTGTGCGTGAATCATGAGTTTGAATGTGATTCTTTTGTCGACGGGAAGCCAGTGCAGGTCTCTTAGGTGCGGGGTGATGTGGTCTCGGCGTGGGATGTTGAGGATCAGGCGTGCGGAGGTGTTCTGGATTCTTTGGAGTCTGTTGATGAGTTTGGACGGGGCTCCCGCGTAGAGGGCGTTTCCGTAGTTGAGTCGACTGCTGACAAGGGTGTGTGTGACGGTTTTCCGTGTGTCCGTCGGGATCCATCTGTAGATCTTGCGGAGCATACGGAGGGTCTGGAAGCAGGAGGAGGAGACCGCGTTGACTTGGTTGGTCATGCTGAGCTTGGAGTTGAGGATGACCCCTAGGTTGCGTGCGTGGTTGGTGCCGGGGGGGGGTTCCCAGTGATGCGGGCCACCAGGAGTCACCCCACGCTGAGGGGTTGGGCCCGAGGATTAGGATCTCCGTCTTGTCCGTGTGCAGCTTGAGTCGGTTTGCCTCCATCCAGTCGGCGACGGCCTTCATGCCCAGGTGTAGGTTGGATTTGGCGGTGAGGGGGTCCTTGGTGAGGGAGAGGATTAGCTGGGTGTCGTTGGTGTCGGAGATTATGTTGAGGTTGTGTATTCTGGCGATGCGAGCGAGGGGGGCCATGTAGACGTTGAACAGAGAAGGGCTGAGGGAGGATCCCTGGGGGACACCGCAGATGGTTTCGGTGGTTCCGGATTGGAATGGGGGGAGGAGGACTCTCTGGGTTCTGTCGTTGAGGAAGGAGTTGGTCCAGTCCAGGGCCTTGTCTCGGATTCCTGCGTCGTAGAGGCGTGTGCGTAGTGTGTGGTGGCAGAAGGTGTCGAAGGCGGCAGAGAGGTCCAGGAGGATGAGGGCCGCTGTCTCGTCGTTGTCAAGTAGGATTCTGATGTCATCGGTGGCGGCGATGATGGCGGTCTCGGTACTGTGGTTGCTGCGGAAGCCTGACTGGGAGGGGTCCAGGATGCTGTTGTCTTCTAGGTAAAACACACAAGATGATGGACAGAATGTTGCACAATGGCAAAACATTGACCCCCAGTCACAGATCTGGGTTTAATCCATCGTTATTTTGCTCACCAAGCCACTCCAGTTCAGACATGGCCATATGCAAATCAGTCTTGACCCTGTGCCTCATGGGAACAGTCCAAACCAAACTGCCAAGCCAGAAGGCAGTGAGGGTGTCACACAGGGCTTGTCGGGATGTCATTGGTGCAGGAGCTTGGAGTGGAGAGTTCTTTCACGATGTTGAATAGCTCTTTGCTGTTGTGTGCATTGTTGTCGAGGCGGTCTTTGAATGAGGCTTTTTTGGTGGTCCTGATGAGGTGGTGATAGTTGCGGATGGCGTCTTTGTGGGCTGTGCGGTTGGCGGGTGTTCTATCGTTGAGCCAGATGTTCTCGAGTTTTCGGCAGGTGCGCTTGGAGGCTAGGAGCTCCGGGGTGAACCAGCTGGCTCTCTGGCTGGTGTCTCTGTCGGTGGGTTGTTTCATGGGTGCTACGGTGTTGGCGCAGTCCTCCTTCCAGTGTCTGAGGGAGCGGGCCCCCTCCTCGGAGTCAGTGGGGCTGGTCGGAGGGTTGAGTGCGAGGTGTGATTCTAGTCGTTCCTTGGTGACTTTGCCCCAGCGTCAGCGGGGATCTGTAGAGTGCGGTGGTGGGTAACGGGTTTCTGGAAGGTGAAGTGGACGCAGTGGTGGTCAGTCCAGGTGAGCTCGGTGGCGTGGCTGAAGGATAACGTGGGGGCATCGAGCGTGTGGCCGGCGATGTGGTTCGGGGTAGTGGCGATCTGTTTAATTTCGAGGGTGGCGAGGTTGTCGACCAGGGTGGAGGAGTTGCTGTCGTTGTTGTTCTCTAGATGGTAGTTCAGGTCGCCGAGCAGGATGTAGTTGGTGGAGGTCAGGGTGTGCGTGCTGATGAAGTCGGCGATGGAGTTGCAGAATTGGGAACGTGGGCCGGGTGGTCTGTAAATGAGGGTGCCTCTGAGGGTGGTCTTGGGGTCAGTGTGGATCTTGAAGTGCATGTGCTCGGTGGCGGTGATGATGTCGTCGGTGTTTGTGGAGACCTTGATGGTGTTCTTGTGTTCACTGGAAGAAGACTCTGCCCTGCTCTCTGGTTATTCACCTACAGGATAAGCCTAAGACTCTTCCGGTGTTGCTCTTTTGAATTCCTCTTCCTCATTCTCAATTCTCTGTTCATAGCTATCAGACACAATTCGAGTGTCTCCACCCATCCAGTCCATCTCTTCTTTAAGACCCCACTTGCTTCCTCCCCGTTTCCCCTTTCCCCTCTCTTCTCCTTCTTCCCTCTCCTCTATTCCCACCTCACAGGTCTTGTTTCTCTTATCATTGTTGGTTCATAAATTAATTATTCGTGTTTTTTTTACCTGCACCAACAAAATGGCAGGCTTCATTGTTTCTCTACGGGTCTGTGTGGTTAAGGAGGGTAATGCATTCCTGGTGGGATTGGGCCGCCAGAGTGGTGGTGGGTGGAATGGGAAAAGTTCTTGGAGTTGTTTAAAATGTGCACATTTAACTTAACAGTTTATGCCAGACTCAAGACCCCAATTACTTATGTGACAGTATGTCTTGGTCGCTGCACATGCACCCAGAAATACATACAAGACGCTCTAGAATAGTGCAAGACAATGGCACGTGCGCTAGATATAATTGCTTAACATGGAACATTAGCGGCTTGGGCAACCCGAGAAAGAATAGATACATTCTTGCCTATCTATATAAGCATAATATTCATGTGGCTCTCCTACAGGAATCACACTTAGGGGACTCATCTCATACCACTTTTGCCGCTCGCTGGGCCTCACACAGACAATATTCCAGCTATTTCATGTATGTGCAAGGAACCATTACCCTTATTCGAGCAGGTACACCACACTTCCCGCAGGGCTCACTAAATGACCTTTAGGGGCGCTTTACATTAATATGGGGCGGGTTTGCCGCAGTGTCCTTCACCATAGTCAACTATTACGATCCAACACGGATGATGGAACTTTTTTTGACAGGTTGTGGGGGCAGATTGAAGACATAGGATCCAAGTGATCAGGTAGGGGACTTTAACGTCGCCTTGAATGAGGCTCTTGACAGATCCCATGCCACCGCCTCTTAACAAAACACTGCAGCTCTTCACATTTGGGGCATAATTGATGATAATGACATGCTAGATGCGTGGCAGACCCGATACCCTGCATTTAGGGATGGCGCCTTTTACTCTGGCATACATAACAGTTGGTCAAGGCTGGACTACTGGCTTATATCTAGAGGATTGGGTACATGGGTGAAGGAGTTCACGCGCACACATATTCCAATCACTCCCTGGTCCTACTTACATTGTGCCCCCGAATTCCCCAGTCTCCATTTGCCTCCTGGAGGCTATCTTTCATGTAGCTGTTAGATGCTCCATTCTGTGAGGAACTGAGGTCGGAAATTGTGGGCATCTTTGCAAGAAATGAGGACTCTGTCCCCACCATGGGCACGATCTGGGATGTCTTCAAGGTTACGGTGAGGAGCATGTGCATGGCCAACAGTGGAGGTGTTCTGCTTTCTATCAGAGACCACTTGAAAGGGTTGGAGAGACATTTTAAAACATTGGAGGCACAATGGGGCATTTCTGAGGACACAGGAAAAATAGGGTAAAATCAGGCAAGCCTTGACAGACTTTCAGGAAACTGCAGCAAGAGAGTGTTTGTACCATGGCAAATATGCCAGGGCTCGAGCATTTGAGGAGGGAGAGAGTGTGGGGCATACTTTAGCGACAATGACATGCAAACCCTGCTTCACTAACGCTATGTAAGAGATCAGAGATGGAGATGACACAACATTCAAGGACACACCAGACATACAACAGATTTTCACTTCCTTTTATAGCAATCTATACACATCTCGCGGGACGGGGGGTGCGGAGAAGGAGGCCTTTCTTGAAGATGTAGCACTTGGCTGGTTCAGCGATGCACACAGGAAATTTTTATTAGGCCGATTTCGAAGATGATGGGATGCTAAAAGCTATTATTCAGATGCAGTCATGTAGGGCCCCTGGACCTGACGGTCCGCCTGAGGATTTTTCTAAAACATACATAGGTACGCTACTACCTATTCTGATGTCCTTTTATCAAGAAGCAAAGTCCTCCAGTGTACTCTCACCCTCCATGAGGGAAGCCATGACCATCAATCTCCTTAAATCAGGTAAACTGTTGGACAATTATGAGTGTCACCCCCACTATACCTCATTAACTGTGATGCCAAAATACTCACAAAAGTTTTAGCTAATCGCCTATAGCTCCTCGTGCCATTCTTGGTTCGTGTGGACAAGTCTGTTTTTTTTCTTGGGCAACCAACCTCTCCCAATTTCCACACTCTATTCACGCTCTTAGAAGACATAGATCCAGACCTTTCCGCAGTAGCAGTATTCCTCAATGCCACCAATGCATTTGATTCACTGTAGTGGGAATACCTAGCGATTGCTCTGCGACTCGTGGGCCTTCCCTCTTCTTCCTGTCATGGATAGCCCTCATCTACTCTAGGCCAGTCACCAGGGTGAAGATCAATGGTACTAACTAGGAACCATTAGCTGCCAAGCTCCGGCATTTGCTAGTGTCCTTGTATGCCAATGACATTAAACTATATTTAAGAAATCCTAAGTAAAGCTTGAATAAGGTACTGCACACATTTGTACAGTTCGGGATACTGTCAGGCATACAGATTAACTGGGAAAAGTCCACTATCTTTCCCCTCACCCCATCCACAACACAGTTTGCTGCTGATTATCCACTGAAATGGTGCGATTTTGATCTTTGCTACTTTGGGGATAGTGGTGACCAGGGATCGGGATGAGATGACCGACTCACTATGGCACAGACCTCTCTAATATCATGAACAGCATAACCAGGTGGATTTCCCTGTCCATCTCCCTGGCGGGTCATGTCTCGCTTATGAAGATGGTTGGCCGGCTGAAATTTCGCTACCTGTTCCTTACCCTCCCCTACACCCCTGGACCATACTTCTTTAAGGCGATAAAATCTCAGCTGATACGGCTGGGACGGGTGTGAAGCAACCCTATTGTAGCCCTTTTCCAAGGAAGGTTTCGAGGCACTGGACTTGTAGCTTTACTTTTTAGGTGCTCAGGTGCACTATGCTGCACATTGGTATAAGCCCACCCCCTCCATGCCCCATCTAGACATAGAAGAGGCATATATGATCCCCTTTTCGTCATTCTCATATCTGGGTTCGCAGAGGGCATCAACCTAGTCACTGGATTCCACAGTTAGCTGCACAACAGAGGCATGGATTAAATTGGCTTAGAGACTTGCCAGGTCCCTACTTAACTCTCCGTTGATCCCATTGCCCTATCATCCCTCTTTCCCAGTCACGCATTAAGCAGCGTTCAGACATGCTCCTCAAAGTTGGGGTGTCCACTTGGGGTGATCTATAGCCCGATAGGTACCCGGTTTCTTGTGAGGTGTTATTTGCAGATGGACAGCCGACCTCTTTGGATCCATTCCTTTGTATCCAGTTATGGCACAATGTAAAGGCAGCAACCCCTCAAGAGAAAAAGGTATCCCCTAAGTAATTTGAGGTCTAAGAGGAGGGGGGAAACAAAAACGTAGAAAACAAACCTCTGAACTGACCGATATTGCTTTTCATGCAGCCAATGTTGGCTCAAAGTTGACCCTTCCCCAAAATCATGTCATGTAACATAGTTAGTCACAAAGATATATTATTTTATTTTTCATTATGCAAAATTGTTTTGTATCTTTTTATATAATAAACTTGTTCTACCTTTCCACAGTTTAAAAAGAGAACCAATTACAATATTCTTTTACGTACATTTACACAACCATTAAATGCAACAAATAAATGCCTAGAAAAGTGTATGATGCTTGTTTACGGTCCAAGAAAGACATGCTTGGCAGTTCGGGCTGGACTGTTCCCATGAGGCACAGGGTCAGACTGATTTGCATATGGCCATGTCTGAACTGGGGTGGGCGAGTGAGCTAAAGAATGATGATGGATTAAACCCGGATGAGTTGACTGGGGTGAGTGCTTGCAATGTTCAACACTACGTCCCTCATCCCCTTTGGTTTTGCTTTGTTCGCCCTGAATTGGCAGGGTATGCCCAGACGTGGGTCCCTTGCTCACTTTGCCACTGGATTCAAGCTAGCCTGGCTGATTAGCCAGAAACCGATCCCAGGATGCTTGTTTCCTGTCCAGGAAAGAGATGGCTTGACAGTTCGGAATGGACTGTTCCCATGAAGCACAGGGTCAGACTGATTTGCATATGGCCATGTCTGAACTGGGGTGGCGTAGTGAGCTAAAGAATGATAATGGATTAAACCCAGATCAGTCGACTGGAGGTGAGTGCTTGCTATGTTCAACACTCCGTACATCATTCCCTTTGGTTAGCTAAACTCTCCAAATATGACATGTTGGTTAATGCGCGTTTCGATGGATCTACAGTTACACCACCTTCTTCAGGACCAAGAACAATAAAGAAGAATCTCAAATAAGGTGGCTGTGGGATATCTGTTACCAGAAACTGCTCCAATCTTATCCCACAGAGCTAGGAATTTTTTTCATTAGCAACAGAATCACTCTGGACCAAGATTTGTATATATCCAATAGTTCAGATATAAGTTTAGTCCTTAGCAGGACCATAAGTAGGGCTTACTTTTAAGAGAGAGGGACTATGGCCAATGTATTTCTATGATATCTTCCATGTATTTTTTAATAATCTAAGTTGCTAGTCATCGTGCAAACTTGTCTCAAAAGAGATCCCGCTTGTCCCACGCCATCGCGTTCAGCAGTCACGCGATGGCGTGGGACAAGCGGGAGCTCTTTTGATACAAGTTTGCACTATGACTACCAACTTAGGTTATTAAAAAATACATGGCAGATATCGTAGAAATACATTGGCCATAGTACAAATCTTGGTCCAAAGCGATTCTGTTGCTAATGACAAAAATTCCTAGTGACTAACTGTGTTACATGACATGGTTTTGGGGAAGGGTCAACTTTGAGCCAACATTGGCCGCATGAAAAGGAATATAGGTCAGTACAGAGGTTTGTTTCCTCAAGGCGGCAACCCCTGACTTCCCATGGTAACCCCTTTTACTTTTAGGCACTCTGCAATGAGGAGCATAGCTCGTTCTGGTTGGAAGTCAGAGGTGAGGTTGCCACTCACAGATGGTCAATGGACATATTCTTGTCAGCAGACTGGCCACATTGTCTCAAGTAGCTACCTTCACATTATCCATTACAAAGTTTTACATAGAATATACTATATGCCTGTGAGATTGCACCGCTATCATCTCCATTGAGATGATAGATGTATTATGTGCGGTGAGATGGGGGCGAACTTGCTCCACCTAGCCTGGTCATGCATCACAATATACGATTAATGGAGGACAGTCTCTGGTGCACTTGCACTCATGCTGGGCAGGCTGCTACCCTGACTCCGTTATTAGCCCTATTGGGATACACTGAGGGAATAGAGGCCAGTTTCAGAAAATATGTGGCACTCAGCCTTCTATTAGCTAAGCAATGGATTGCATGCAAATGGGGAAGGTGACAGGCCCCAAAATGTAACGACTACCAGCAAGACTTAATATACTGCAAAGATAAGCTGACAACTTACACCAAACTTTCCCCCCCCCCCCCAGCTCTAAAGCCGGAGATATTTAGTATCCCCTACAGGCCCACTTACTTGCCCAAACACCAAACTATGAAGATGACCATTCCCCACATCTACGTTCACCCTAGAGTGAGAGTGCCAAATAGCTACATCGTGGGAGAGAGGGGTTACAGTAGTATGCGCTGCATAAATCAGTCCCAGGAAGATGCCTGCAATCGTCAGGTGGATGTGTCTTTCCATGCAGAAAATGTGATACATCACCCTGTGTTTTCCTGCTTGGCAGATGCTGTTTGTTTTAACATGCAATTTACACTGCCTGGTCCTTTGTTAACATTGCACTGCAAGTGCAGTTGTGGGGGCAGAGGGGTAATCTGGACATACTCACCCAACTTCAACGGATGTTAAAGAAAAAAAAGATGTGCACGCTGGTTGTAATTGTAATTAATGTTTTCTGTCTGCATATGATACCTGATTTGAAAATGTAATAAAGATATTTCCTGCCTCCCAAAAAAAGACAGCATTTTAGATATTTTGCTATAACAATTCATATTAATTTGAACCTGCGTTTTGAAATTGCATTGTCACTAAACAGACTAGTTATTTTATTCTTGATGTAATCATTAATGAGTTTGAACTAAGCATTTATTAGAAATAACCTAAGAGAGTTAGCTAAACTATTAAGAAGAGTACCGAGGCCCAAGTCTGCTGAAGGAGCGTAAGGTTGTCACTTAGAAGAAAATGGAGTAGGGCTAAGGAAGGCTCAAGAAAATAATTTGAATGTACTGTGCTGACAGATACTTAGAACCTTATTACGAGTACAGCGGGCCTGGGACCACTGTACTCGCTGTGGCCCAACCACCACCATGGGGTGGGTCTGTCGGCATATTACGATAGTGGCATTTAGACCATCACAAGGCCACAGCCAGGATCCAGGACTTCACAGCAGTGGCGGTGTGGAAAAGGGGGGAAACATCCTTAACAACGCAACTTTTACCACGCAGTGCCTTTACGATGCAACTTTTACAACGCAAACCATTACAACACATTGCGCTGGGGGGCGCTCTAGGATAGGGAATACGTTTAATTTACTACCCAACACCTTCCCTAGTGTCCACGGGGACTGGAGTTGGAATAGTAAATTAAACTATTCACTATCCAGCACCCCAAACCGCTATGCGTTGTAAAGGTTTGCGTTTTAAAAACCGCGTTGTAAAGGCATGCGATGTAAAAGCATGCGTTGTAATGTCATACATCCGGAAAAGGGCAGTAAATGCTGGTAGTGCCAATGGTGTCACTGCCGAGCATATTTTGACCTGCTTTTCCACCGCCCATTTCATGGCGAAGATCCCACCATGAAAAGGTTGATGGAAATGCAGGTAAGGGGGCACTAACAGGGCAACCAGGCACATCTGGTCATGGGGGTGCGTGCATAGGGGCTCATACTGTGCCCCCCTTTAATTGCACCTTCGTTCATGTACAGTGTGGCATGCACAAGATGGTTCATTCCACACCATGCAGAAACATGTAGTAGGCGCGGTTATGGTGGTAGTCTGCTTGTTAGGCTCTCCTGTGAGCCTAACAGACCGCCACAAAAACACCGCCACCGCACCACCCACTCGCCTGCCCTGGGTTCAACTCAGAATCCACTGGGTGGGTGCACCACAGGCTTGGCAGTCCTCTTGGGACCACCACGGTGGCGGTCCCAGACAAAGACCGTCAAACTGAGAAGGAGCTTAAACTTTTCTTTGTTGTTTGCAACAGTGGGAACAAACTAAGAAGACTGTGATGGAATCTTCTACTTAAATGGTCTAACCTCAGAGAACTCTTGGAGCCTAGACCAAATACTGGTAGACGTAGATAGTTATGTGTACGAGTATTTGTCATTGCGGTATTAGTACTCATTGCTTTGCTTGTAATGCTGAGTTTGCCTTCCCTTTTTTCTATAGAGGAGCTTAGATCTACAAGTGCCCCTCAAACACCACTTCCTACTAACAGTAGTTTACCTGTGATAGATGAGAAAGACTTACATGTAGCTACATTTAGAGGAGGCTATTAATCGAATTCTTACTCCAGATTGTTTTATGAGTATGTTGACACTATGGATGATAGGGATTGCTATATGTGCATGCAATTAGCAGCCTAGGTTGCTGCGGGAGTCTTATATCGTCATCTTCCCTTGACATAAGGAGTCACCTTTCGTTTATTGTTGAGCTTATTGTATGGAAAGGGTCATCTTCAATATTCTTCAATATTATTAATCGAATAATGACTTGGAGCCCGATGTAGGTGGCCCATTACCAGTTGTTAAACCAGAAATTCTGTAAATTTCAGGCTTACCGACCGGTATTGAGCCATTTCTGATGTAGGGGATGATTCGGTAAATACCAAATCGGTATTTACCGATTCCGTATTTACCGAATCATTATTTACCGATTCCGTATTTACCGAATCATTATTTACAGATTCGGTAAATGGCATGTAGGAAGCACTTTTAAGAGTGCTTATATGCTGTAAGGATGCGTTATTTACCACCAACTATTAGTTGGTGGTAAATACCGAATACCTTTGAAAATGCAAATCTGTGCATTTTCAACAGTGCCATGTGGCATGTATGTGTGTCACATGTGCACACAAGCACTATTCAGGGGTGCAACAGGGTGTCAATGTGACACCCTGCCACCCTTGAATGTTTCCCTATTTTACCGAATCGGTATTTACCATTCGGTAATTCACATTCATTCCTATGGGCCTCCAGGCCCATAGGAATGAATGAATCGGAAAATACCGATTCGGTAAATACCGAATCGTACCGATTCGGTAATACTTACCGAATCTTTTGCCACATAGCATTTACCGATTCAGAAATACCGAATCGGTAAAATTCGGTATTTTAGAATCGGTAAATGATACTTACCTACACCTGGCCCTTAGTTTTTTTCAGAAGTTTCTGTGTTGAATCATTTGAATTGTAAAGCCTGATGCATAGACCTCAAAGATAGTGGGGCATTTCTTTAAACCCACTTTGACATTAGACACAGCTTATGTGCACCAACATAATTTAACTTGTTCCTTAACAGGTGTAGGAAAGAAATGTGTGGATTTAGTAGAAGACAGACAAAGTTGACTAAAGCAGAAAACCATTCAAAGGTACCTCAATGAACCAAAAAGGAAATTGAGCATAGGTTAGTGGGAAATTTACCAGCATTAGCTCTAGATTGGCAACATAAAGGGGAATTATGCATGTTCATTTGAAAATCCACAGCCAACGCAAATTATGTGGGAAATAGTGACCTTTGAAGTTCGTGGAAATTGGGGATTTTATTTGGATGGAGCAGATCCTGTTTTCCCTGCAGTTAATTAAATTTGTAGAAAAATGTATTTTGCAGGTGGCCCAAGAGATGGTAAGGAACATGTTACATGGGGATCATTTTCCAAAAATCTATCATGTGGAACAACATGATGACCCAATGTCGGGAGAATATTTGAGAAATAAGGGGCTCATTATGATAGCGGAAGGACCACCACTGCCGGGCCAGCGGTGGCGCTCCTCCACCATCACATGGTGATTTACCCACTGCCAAATTAGGATGGCGGTGGGTAGCCCAGTGGACGGAAAATCCGTCCGCAGCTTTTCTGTCAGAGGCATTCGCACTGATTGCCTGGCGGATGGAGCAGGGCCACTAATATGGTGGTGATGCCTAGCAGGCACCGTCCGCCATATTAGGATGTGGGTTTTAGGAGGCCTTTCCATGGCGGCGATTCTGCCATGGAAAGGCTGGCGGGGATTGGGTTTGGGGGCCCGTTGCGGGCTCCCCTTGTGGGGAAGGGGGATGTCGCTGCACTGGGGAGTACCCATGGTACCCCCATGCATTTCCATGCACCAAGTGGCAGGCATCACATGGTGCAGAGAGATGCAGTGCATGCACCTTTATCATTGCGGACGGTGCTGCAACCAGCAGCACCCCCTGCAATGATAAATGCCCAGAATGCGGGCACATCGTATTAGCAGAGGTGGGACCGCCGCATGTGGCCAAGTCCGCCCGCCATCATATTGAGCCACTAAGAGAGGTACTGGTGCTAGTGACACTGCGGGAAACATCTTTGGTTCTCTATTACCATCTGTAACACTAATATTGAATGTGCATAATGTGCATAAGATTAGAAAGCCTTGTACTGTAAAGTCTATTTTGCAAAACCATTAATCTGATAGCAACAAGTTCAGTATATTTGACTTGAAATGCTCAGCAGGAGGATTTCGAGTTATAGATACTGAACTTGTTGCTTTCAGATCAATGATTTACAGAATAGACTTGCATTAGATGTGCTTCTCATGAAAGAGGGCAGAGTCTGTCAGGTGTAAAAGGTTCTACAATGTTGTACTTACATTCCAGACAAAAGTAAAGAAATACATTAACAACAGAACAGATTGTTCTTGTATGCAATCTACAAGGGATACAAATGTGCACAAGTGTTTAGGAAGCTGGCTCTGTATATACTATACCAAAGTGAGGTATAGTATGCACAGAGTCCAGTGGGACCCCAAAGGTAGGCAGCGGTAAAGGTAGATAGCACCTTACTCTCTATTTGGAGTAGTGTGGTCGAGCAGTAAGGCTTTATCAGAGGACAGTTTTAACATTTGTTGTACACACTCAGTCAGCAAATTAATTTACACACTCAAAGACTGAAATTCAGACCAATTGTTTTTGTATAAAAATATTCTTTTAGTTATTTTATTTCCTAGAACCAAGCAAGCCTGGCACAGGTAAGTAATAAATACATTGCAGTAAATATACAGTTGTAACACAGTTTGGATTGCAATTGTAAATGTACTTTGATGTGATTACAGTAGTGTTACTGATAATGCAATGCTTTTCAGAATACAGTACATATATTTTGTATAGGATTTTTAGTAAAATTACAGGTAAGTTACTTTTGAGATTACTTTTCCTAGACAGTGTAATATACAATAGGCCCGATTCACAGAACTAACTTAAGACATAATCCTAAACTTACTACCATTTTGGTATTCACAGAAGGCACTTACTCATTTTGGTATTCACAGAAGGCACTTACTCATTTTGGTATTCACAACTTACTTTAGGACTCCTAAATGCCTTCTGTGAATACCGAAAGTCTTAAAGTTAGGTCTTTTCTCAGTTTAGGAGTAGTAAAGTTAGGACTCCTAACTTTAGGACTCCTAAATGCGTTCTGTGAATACCGAAAGTCTTAAAGTTAGGATTCTTCTCAGTTTAGGAGTAGTAAAGTTAGGAGTCCTAACTTTAGGACTCCTAAATGCCTTCTGTGAATACAAAAAGTCTTAATTGTAGGATGTTTCTCAGTTTAGGAGTAGTAAAGTTAGGACTCCTAACTTTAGGAATCCTAAACTGAGACCGAGTTCAGAGGAGAAGCCTAACCCCACAAGCCACACGGAGGACCAGACAGGAACCCCATTTTCGGGGAAGGGCAAGGAGAAGAGGAAGAGGAAGATGGGGTTCAGTCCGCAGGAAGACCGGATCATCGTCTTGGAGGTGATAAGACACCATCAACAACTGTTTGTCACCTCCACTGCGGCACTGGCAACCCAAACAGAAATATGGGAGACCATCGTCACCAACCTCAATGCAGTCAGAGTGGTGAGGAGGTCAATGGAGGAGGTCAAGAGGTGCTGGCATGATATACAAAGGCAGACCAAACAGAAATTCGCCGCCAATAGGAAGGCAGCAATGGCAACTGGAGGTGGAGGCCTGCACCACAGGACGAGCTGGATGAGCTGGAGGAAACGGTGGCCACAGTCACCAGTGTGGAGACGGTGGCAAGAGTCGAGGGCCTGGACAATGCATGAAAAGACCTGACCCAACAGCAACAGGGTCAGTGACGACAAGGGACTGGGGGGACGGGGGGAGATGGGCACAATGGCACACATGTACAATCATATGAAGCACACCGCACACGCACAATGACAGTTTAAAATGTCCCTGATACCCTTGGCACAGTGCAGCACACATAGAAACACCAAGTAGGCCCTCGTCCACCATGTGCACATATGGGCCCCTTCCGAATAACCAACAACAGTATCAATCCATGCACATGTGTTGAAATCAGAAAAGCAGAGGCTGTGTGAGCCAAACTGACAAAGCAAATGACACTGCATGACCGATAGCATGGCAGCACCCCAAATAAATGAACTTGTGCACGAATCGACATGGAGGTGGCCCAGTGTGGATCACATCGGTACAGGAGTAGGTCACACTCGGACACATCCACGTGCACCTACAACCCATGATGTCCAATACACGCAGCAGACATACAATGCACAAGGCCACAAAATCCATGCAAGAACACAAATGACCCAAGTCGCAAACATCCCAGCCCCCGTAAAGCACACAATTCAAAGGCATACCACCTCAAGGGACAAGGGTCCATGAAATCAGAGCTGCAGGGCCGACCCCCCCCACAATGCAGCACTCACACATAGCAACCATAGAACATCACTAATGAATGCAATGTGAGACACAATGCAACACCTACAACACAGGACAGACGACACTACAGGTTTCGCTTGTGAGCAGTAACTAGCCACTCACATCTGGCATTGCCTGACACTGTGTGATGACAATGTACGGGTACCACCACACATCCATCATGTACTCGGAAAACCCACTGTCTGCCATCAAATAGCCAGTACCACCAAAACAATCACGATGTGCATTCTCATGCAGTCTGCATGTAAACATCTGCAAAGCGGCAACATACATGGGAACCTCTGTTAACATGCATCTCCCCTTAACATTGCAGGGGGACAAACAACACTTACTGCAGACCACAAATCCCATCAGTGATGATGAAGAGGACCTCCTGCACATCTGTTCAGACACCCTCCAATGGATAATGGACAGCCTCCGCACCCCACCCCCAGGAGCAGGGCAGCCCGGTTGCCTCGAGTTGATCCCACCACCTGCACAGACCACACAGCAGGAAACACACACCACCATGGCGGTCTCCCAGGGCCCCCACGAACAACACATGGAATTCCAATGCCGTGTGTTGGGTTGCCAGGTGGAGTTGGCTGATCAGCTGTGGGTGGGTTTCAAGCTTGTGGCAGCCACAATGGATGCCATATGTGGGTGTCTGAGTCCCATCAAGGACCACTTACAGTCCGAAACGGACACACCATGTCTGCACCATGCCCCACGACAATCCTTGGCTGACATCGCTGGGGCCATCTCTCGGATACAAGAACTGTCTAGTCAGACAGGCACTCGCGATGACAGCACGGAGTTGGCACAGATGCGCAGTACAATTGAGACCATGGAGCAGATGCAGGCTGCAAGTTTGGCTGCCATGGCTGAACACCAGCGAGATGTAGCTGGGATTTTTCCATGCCTTGCAGTTCATCATTATGCCATTGCTGCCACTGAGCCGGGGCCTGATGACTGCTGCTGGAACTGCAACACTCACCTCTCTGACCCCTATCTGTCAGTGGCACACAGTGATGCAGCCCTTTCACCATTGCACCCTGATGTGTCAGTAGCACCTAGTGATGCAGACATTACCCCGCCATACACACCGGACGCTGAGGAAGTATCAGACGGCTAAGATGTGCATGGTAATTAGTATGTGAGGAAGGAGGCAAGCCTCCATCACCGCCATATGATCTGTCCCTGCCTGGTTCTGCCTCATGCATCATGCCCTGGGACGACACCTTCCTCTGACCCTCAGAACACTCAGCGACATACGCCTGGAGCCAAACATGGACTGGTATATCTTTACTGGTGGACAATAACACAGCACTCTCCCTCTCCCAAATCACTCACCAATCCCCAGCAGACTCTGGTTGGCCCACCACTGGGCTCCCATGTAATGTGGGCTTGGCATGGCCATGTACAGCTCCAGCTTCGGAATGCACCAGAATATGAATACAACATTCGAAATCATACAGATTTGTCATGACTATGTTCACTCAAGTGTGAAAGTATGTATATATGTATGGACAATGATTGCACAAGAAGGTACATCTGTGTAAATAACATCAATGCGCATGTTGAACCCTAAGCCACGTGGCCAGTTGGATGTCTGTGAAGGTGAGTACTAGCTGTGGCCTCGTTGCACATTAGCGAAAATCTCGCAACCCCCCAAAGTAGGCACACGTCCATGTATTGAATAGGGCTGTGTGTAGGAATGACCAAATCGGTAACAGGCCAGAAGTGGTGTCCTACATCACATGTGTCACCAGAAGTTCACGTCGCATACCTACTCACACACTTCTGTGTGGACATAATCTGTTTTGATTCATAGCATTGCTCCACATGTTCAGAGGTTGGACACCATACTCACATTGCTGAAGACACGTAAGTGCGCAGGCCTGCCAGCAACAATCCCAAGCACAGTGCTTGGCTCACAGAGGTGGAGCAGGCAAAAGGGACTCACACCCATTGTACAGGCATCACTCAGTCCTTCCGTGTGTAGGGACGATGCTTATTGTGGCACACAATTCATACATGTAATCAACACTCATCACATTTGGACAGTAGTGAAGTTGCGGAGACTTTATTGACAAGTGCATGTCAGTACGGACAGGGCAAGGGCTACACATGCACGGGCATGCTTGAGACACTTACACGCAGCATGGGAACATGTCGAGGTGCAAGACATGGTGGTGGAAAAATGTACACAAATCATTACGGATGGCAACGGTCTCAGCCCACTTGCCTTGCTGGATGAGTCATGTGATGTTTTGCGTCTGCCCATTGTCCCGTGCCAGGGGTCACGAGGCACGGCCCATGGGGTCGCCATGGCAGAAGTCCCCCGCATTCGCAGACACAGAACTGGGGTGAGAGCTTTCTCCTACATTGCTGTCAAGACTTGGAACGAGTTCCTTGTGAACAGCAGACACTCCCCGACCCTGCACACGTCCAGGAAGGACCTCAAGACCTTTCTTTTCAACTGACTCCGGAGCTGCCTTCCCCCCCAGGGCCTTGAGACCCTCATCGGTGAGTAGCGCGCTATGTAAGCCCCTAATTGATTGATTGATAGTGCTGTGCCACCGGACTGCACCGACTGCCTGCTCTGCTGACAGTGATCAGGTGGGAGGGTCCAACAAGGTCACATCTCGTGCTACATTGCCATGTGTGTACTCCCCCTATCAGTATGTCCGATTTGTGAACGTTGCCAACGACGCGGTGCTGCTCCGCCCATGGGACTGCCTCACCTTGCAAAGGTGTGTGTACCCACGTGTAGTTCCTCAGAAAATGCATTCTGAGTCCTGACGAAGGCAGACATGTCCATTGTGGTGGTGGGATATGTGGGCATTACCCAAAGTGCAACAAGGTGTTGGGACCTGTGCTGTGGGTGACAATCCGATGTGGCTGCAGGAACATAGTAACTCGTCCATGAATGCGAGCACAGCTTCATGGGCAATGTGTTCCAAAAGTATGTCGTTGTCGGGTTCAAGGAACACCAGGGTGACCCAACCCATTTACTTGTCCGGGCAGATGTGCTCAGTCCATGCCGTTTCCCCAATCCGCAGCACAGCCCAATAGGGTAGCGCCTCTATGTTGTCACTGCACACGTCATTTTGTGCAATCTCCTATGCACAACTGCTGACACATAAGCCAAAGATCAGTGCATCCTATGTTTGGGTATCCCAGTGACACTCTTGTTCGTGGGCCAAGAGGGGGCGCACTGTCAGGTCATAATCCAATTCAGCTACCGTTGCGTTGAATAGGCAGACCTCCATGGGGCACTCGAATGTGCATGTTTGATAGTGGAACCAGGGCTGGACGCAGGTGACGCAGACAAGACGGAAACTCAGATGGAAACTGATTCGCAACACTGCCGTTGGCAGTGCAGCATTTGTGCATGGTACAGTTCCAAGTGACAGGGGTTGTGCATGTGCCCGAGAATGCCTGCCATTGCGTTTGTTGGTCTAGTAGCACTGGCACTCCTCAGACCGGCGGCAGTTCTGTGGATGATATGCCACAGCTCTGGGCAATGAGTCGTATGTGTGTGCAACGTTTGGACGTATGCGTAGTTTTTGACCAATGTGTCAAGGCCAGCCCTTGCAGGTGTAGGTCGTGCAGGGATAAGTGTGTGGGGTGTGGGCACATTGGTATTTCATTAGCACTGTTCGTGGTGTGGGAGTCGTCGGAGGCTGGTTTGGTATCTCACGCAGGGTGTGCCAACCGCATTCAGGATCAAGGTCGAGGGTTCGGTTGGCCTTCCGCCTTGTGTGCATGGACAATGGAGCTTTCATTCCTAATTGTAGTCTGACAACTGCTTGTATTTCTGAGATGTGATGTGGCCTTTGCACTGGCTCTGATGCCTGTGATTTGGGGAGCACGAATTTTGGGACACACGCAGCTCTTTGCATGTTTACATGGGCCAAGGGCACGATTGGCATTGCACTCCTCGTTCAGTCTCTCTCTTTCTCTCTCTTTTGTCCTCTCTATCTCTCTCTCTCTTTCTCTCTCTCCATGTCCTTTGCTGAGTGCCTGACACACCTTCTTATCTTGGATATTGTCTTGTAGGCTGTGACTCACAGACTGTCCAGGGATGCCCCACCATGACTCTTCACAATAGTTGCTTGGAGCCGAATTAGTATGTGGCATTTTGTTTGGTCTTTCAATGGTGCATGAATGATTCAGGATTTCTGCACTCACATGTGTGTTGATTGCTGCAATTGTGTGACACCAGGCAGGGGCTTTTTTCCATCTTTTTGGGCAGTTTATGTGCAGTGTCTTGGTCCGGTGGTGGTGGGGTGTGTCCGGGGTGGGTGACTGGGGAAGGGGGGTCCTGGGGGTGGTGGCGGTGGGTGTTGTGGTCCTGTTGGGACTCTGAGCTGTATGATCAGTGGCTACATGGCATCTGTTCCCCTTCAGGTGTGGCCCTGTGCTGGGCTCCCTTTTCTGGTGCAGGCTGTGGTACGACTTTGCACCAGGTCAGAGCGGTGTTAGTTTCCTGCTGCTAATTCACTGTATCACATGTTTTGTGTTCTTATCGGTGATCTGGCTGGTCATTGAGAATGTTGGGGAGTAGTGGGGGGCGGAGCTAACCAGCGACGGAGATGGACGCCTGAAGCGCGAGCTCCTCCGCCTGCAAGTCTATCCTGTTATTATCCTGGTGATATCGGTGCCCATGAGAGAAGGGAAATACACCCCATGCTGCCCGGATGGTGCGGTGACACCTTGAGCCTGGTTCCGAGCGGCTGAGATCCGTAGAAGTGACGCTGCAGTCCAGCTTTGCAGTGCGGCGCCGGGGGCAGAGCTGCGGCCTAGCGGAGGGCTGCATTGTCGACGGAGAATGTCCTGAGGCCCTGCGGAGTGCACCGGAGAGCAGTTAAGTGCCCACTTGTAGGTTGGCCCCGGGCGCCACAAATTGATGTGGGATTGCTGCTGCTGACGGGCGGTGCGGACAATCCCGCCGCTCGCCGCGGCAGCTCTGTAGAGAGGCGCTGAGCCCCGGAGCTCGATTGTGGCAGAGGTCTGCCACGGGAGTCCCCGGCTTCTAGGCAGGACTAGGCCCGAATTTCCACCCGGGACTCTCGGCGCAGTTGTGGGCTCCCTGGTGTGTGTGGGGCCCTTCCTGTGATACCACTGGTAATCGGAGACAGCTGCGGGTGGCTGGAGCTGCCGCGGGTTCAGGGAGGATTGTGCCTGATTCTGAATTAACCCGTGCCAGAACGCTGTTCTCCCCGGGCTGGGCCTACGCGATAGACGGCCATTACATGAGGTGACCTATGGAGATTTTGCCCGCTCCCTGCACAAACCGTTTCTTTTCGCTACAGCACAACCTGGAGGCGCCACTAGAAGAGAACTGGTCACCCATGATGTGGGGTGGTGCCCAGATTTCCTGAGTTTGGCCTTGAAGACGCCATCTTTGCCACGAGGCGCCGGCCCCCTCCGCCAGTACCCGCGGAGGGACACACGACTCGGGTACCAGCTGTGCCCAGAGGAGGATCTGTCGGCCGCCTGAGGAGCCACTGTGAGTACACTCTGGGAGTTTGAGGTCTGACCGAAGTCGATGATAGTACCACCACGCACTTCGGTTTGAGGTGAGAGAGCGTTGGGTCACGCGGGGCGCCAGTGAACTGCCTATTGTTGGCCTGGCTGGACTGTTGACGGATGGTTACCCCGTTACGCACTTTGTGGTTCACGTTGTTACGGGCGCTGCTGGTGAACACCCAGTAGATTGAGGGCTTTTGCATTGTCGGGGCTGACCGTACCACTGCTTGCATCACTATACGTCTGGCCTGGCCACGGAAACATTTTGTGAATTCTATCTCTGCTACGTTGCATAAATACCGATACTTCCTGTTGCCACTAGAATACAGCACCTATTATTATTATTATTAAAACAGTTTTGTATAGCGCGTGGTTACCCTAGAGCATCCCGGCGCTTCGCCAAACAGAACCACAGATTAAGAGAGAGAGAAGCACAGCGGTTTAACAGAAGAGAAAGGTCTTCAGCTCTTTACGAAAACGCAGAAGGCATGGCTCCGAGCGTAAACCTAGGGGGAGTGAGTTCCAAAGGGTTGCAACCCTTACGGAGAATCTCCTCCCTCCTGAGCGAGCCTTTTTAACCCTAGGGATCGTGAGTAAGTGTTGTTGGTCTGAGCGTAATGATCTACTTGCCTTGTAAGGGGTCACCAGCTTTTGAAGGGCAGGAGGGCCTTTGCCTTGCAAGATTTTTTATGCAAGGCAGAGAGACTTAAATTTCACCCTTTCTCGCACTGGCAGCCAATGCAGCGCCCTTAGTGCGGGTTTGGCTGATCGTGACATAGGGATGTTGTGAAGCATTCGTGCCGCCGCATTCTGAACTTGCTGAAGTTTGTTCAGAGTGATCTCAGGGGCACCCAGATAGATTGCATTACTAAAATCTAATCTAGATATAATCAGGCCCTGGATCAAGAGTTTCCGGGATAGAAAAGGAAGCAGAGGCAGCACTTTGCGCACCGATCGGAGAAGGCCGAAACAGACACCAGCCAGTTTGGTAGCCTGGGTCCTAAAGGAAAGGTCTTGCTCCAACCAGATACCCAGGCTCTTGATCTCAGCCTTGGGCTTGGGGGGGGGATCCCAGGCAGCTAGGCCAGGCAGACCGGGGGAGTGAGGGACTTTTCATCCCCATCAGCATTATCTCGGTTTTTGAGCCGTTCAGCTTTAGTGCTGATTCCCCCATCCAGGTGTGGACTTTGGATAGGCAGGAATGTAGCACCTGGGGATTTTCCGTGGCCTGGGAGAGGGCAAACACCAGCTGGGTATCATCGGCATAGCTCACGATTTTGATGTTAAATGGAGCCACCACATCCTCCAAGGGGGCCATGTATACATTGAATAATGTGGGGCTCAGGGAGGAGCCCTGGGGCACTCCACAATGGAGGTGGGTGGAAGCCGATCGTGCGCCCCCTTCCCAGACCTGGAAGGACCGTTCACTAAGAAATGACCTGAGCCATTTCAGTGCCGTCCCCCTCACTCCCGCATCTGAGAGTCGCTGAAGTAACACTCGATGGTTAACAGTGTCGAACGCTGCACTAAGGTCCAGGAGGATCACTGCCACTGATCCTCCTGAGTCCAAAATGCAACGTGCCTCTTCCGCGACTGCCAGCAAGGCGGTGTCAGTGCCTTGACCCGGGCGGAAGCCTGTTTGGGAACTTCTCAGCACACCGTTGGACTCAAGGAAGTTGGATAGCTGGAAATTAACCAATTTTTCCGTGATTTTACTGAGTCCCGGAAGTAGCGAGATGGGCCTGTAGTTCGCCATGTCAAGGGGGTCTAGGCTGGGTTTTTTTAAGAGGGCTTTTACTATTGCACCCTTCCAATTGGGTGGGACCACACCGGCACCTAGCGAGGCATTAATTACCTCCGTGATAGGTTCCACAATGGAAGGGGCAACCAGTTTGAGAATCCTCATGGGGACGACGTCCCGGGGGGAACCACTCTTAACGGACACTAAGACTTTAAGAGCTTCATCCTCAGTGACTGGTCCAAAAGACTCCAGGGTCTTCAGAGGTCTTCCCTCATCCACGAAGGGCTCGGCTCCTATGTCAATTTGGGGCAGGGTAATCAAAATGTTTTCAATTTTAGTGTGGAAGTACTCTGCTAGATCATTACATTTTACCTCCAGATTATCCGTGGAGGCAGGTGGCGTAGGGACCCTCAAGAGCTCCTTGACCACTAGAAATGTTTCTCTGGAGGAATTGGAGGCATTGCTGATTCTCTCCTCCAAGAATTGGGTTTTGGCGGACCGGATGGTGAGCTTGTAATTCCTTATCGCCACTCGGTATTCAGTCTTACAAGCTACTCCCCAATTCTTCCTCCAGGCGCGTTCTAGTTTTTTGCAGGCCCTCCGCATAGCCCTAAGCTCTGGTGTATACCACGGAGCGGAGCACGATCTTTTCTCCCTCCTTCCTGCCGATCTTAAGGGAAGAACGGCATCGAGTGTGTTAGAGATCCATCTGCAGAAATCTGCTTCCGCCAGTACTGGGTCCTTCGCTAATGAAGGGCGTGAGGCCTCCAGACTGCGTGACAGGTTTTCCACAGACAGCCTGGCCCAGGGTCTATCAGGCGTACGGACACTGATGGAGGGGGTACTCTCTGGCACGGTTTGCCAGGCAAAGGGGACCATAAAATGGTCCGTCCATGGAAGAGGGATCGGGGAGGCTGCTTTCATAGTGGTGATGTTAGTAAAAAAAGGATCCAATAAGTGACCCTTATTATGGGTAGCCTCCAGGTTTATAAGATTAACCTCACAGGTTTCCAAGTCACGTTGAAGGGCTGTCGCTGACCGGTCTTCCTGGTCATCGAAATGGAGATTGAAGTCTCCCAGGGTAATGAAGTTGGTTGTAGAAGCGGCAAGAACCATTACCGTCTCCATGAAAGAGCCGATAAAGTTACCATTACTTCCTGGGGGGCGATAGACTAGTAACCCAGACATCGCCACCGTAGGTGAGATTTGGAGGGAGAACTTACAGCTCTCACAGTCCTCCACCTCACCCTTTTGGGCTCTGCATACCAACGAGTTCTTATACAGAATAGCAACACCTCCCCCTCGACCCACCTCCCTGGCGTAGTGAAGCTCCATGGAGATTGGGCGGAGTGCGACTGGGCCTGTCATACGCCGCAATGGGCCGCCCGGATAGAACGCAACCAAAGATATCGTTTGACACTAGCAAAAAGTCGAAGAACCTGGATAATCCGCCCCCTGAAGATGACATCGGACCGGACCATGCGTCAGGCAGAGAGAGTGCCGAGCCGGACTTGCGTCAAATACTGCTTGCCATGGAAAAGAACCTACAGGGAGGCATTGCGTCTTTGGGTACCAAAATGGACGCGCTGACATATCAAATGGACCGCATAGCGGAGAGACTAGATAAGCATGCAGAACGAATAGATATGGTGGAGCGGCGTATCGGAGAGGTAGAGGAGGCCCATACGACCCTGGACACGGAGCATAAACAGCTTGGTAGAGTGCTCCAAGTGTTGCAGGATAAGGCTGATGACCTTGAGGCGAGGTCTCGAAGATGTAACATACGAATAGTAGGCCTTCCTGAGAGTACCTCTACCGGTAATATGGAGCTCTTCGTGGAGGCCCTCCTCAAGAAGCTGCTGGGCGACTCGGCGTTCTCTGAGATGTTCGTGGTGGAGAGGGCGCACCGCACGTTGGGCCCGCGACCGAAACCGGGGGCCCCCCTTCGCCCGATAGTGGCAAAACTATTGAATTACAGGGACCGTGATTTGGCTCTTAAGTTAGCCAGAGAGAAACAGCCTTTACAATATGAGGGGAGCACGCTGTCCCAGTTTCCTGATTTCACGGCTAGAGTCCAGGAGGCACTTTGGCAATTCGTACCCATGAAGCGCCAGCTGAGAGACCTAGGAGTCGATTATGCGATGCTCTACCCCGCCAAACTGCGGATTAACAGACAGGGGAGATCTACGATCTTCACGGACCCGAAAGCGCTCCAAAGGGCTATGAAGGACTGGAAAAAGGACCAACAGAGTCTTGTGGAGGCTGAGCCGCTGGAGGAAGCATCGGGAGGATCATTGGAAGATCAAGACTGACTGCAGGTCATGTTTACACTGTTTCGAGACATTGGGGTTTACCCAGCGGATACAGCTATTTGAGGTTTTTTTTTCTTTTCCTGTAGCTTCTAGCACCTCCACGCAGCAGACGGACAGCTATAGTGTAGAACTGTGAGTGTACGGTGGCCCATCGATGACCTGCTTGGTAACAGTGAGTGGGGACTGGCATGGTGGGGGTCCACGCTGATTTACATTCTTCTGGTACTTGCTTGTATTTTATCAACATGTGCATCCCCTGCTGCCAGAGTTTACCCCAGCAGTGTGACGATGTCTGTAGAATCGATAGAGAATAGATGGCTAGCCACCGGCAGGAATCCTGGTGCCTACATTACGTATGCTCCGTGGCTTAGTGTTATAACTGGGGCTCGCAGTGGGCACTGCCAGGTTACTGTGATTGCCAATGCTAATAGACACTTGCGGACTTTTATTTTAGTACCGTTTATCACCTACTTTCAGCTTTGTTAGGGCGGGGGCGGGACGCGGTGGGGAGACTTTTTTGTTCTAAATTTTCTAGTTTCTGAATTGCTGCGAGCTGGTTACCTACGCCGCTGTGTGTTGCACACTTGCCTTTGGTTGCTCTGTATGACCTGGGAATTTCGTTTTTGTTAAGATTGCTTAGTTGTTCTATAATCATCTCAGAATGGGTGTGGAGGGGGGAGGGGAGGTGGGGGAGTACGTGGGTGGGTTGCAAACTGGGGCGGGAGATGGGTTCAGTGGGAAATAGGGACGCGGCCAGGTTGGGGTTGGGCATGCGTGGATGGGGGGGACGGTATTGCTGCAGACTTTTTTCATGTTGAAGTTTGACCGACTGATTGAATGTATTTCTGTTAACATTACGAGGATGACCTTCTCTGGCGGGGATTTCGAACGACACTTGCACTATTCACACACCACGGATACAGAGTATGTTGACACACACTCTCATAAACTCCACTATGACCAGTCCCGTACATGTAGATGACGTGACCCCTCTTTGCCCCCCTTCCCCTGATATGCCACCTGCACCACGTGATAGTGACAGCATTACACTACTAACTTGGAATATCCGGGGTCTGAACGACAACCGGAAGGTCAGGAAGGTCCTTCAGTACCTCAACAGGCACGCGATAGACATAGCTCTGTTACAGGAAACGCACTTGAGGGCGGACAGCTCGACATTACGATATGGAGGGCTGCCATGCGGCAGGTTTCACCTCCAGTGCCAGGGGAGTACTGACTTGGGTTAACCCCAGGTCCCGGTTTGTTCTCCAACCGGTTGTTACGGACCCGGACGGTAGATATATCATCACGAAATGTACTGGCAAAGGCATGACACTATATCTGATTAATACGTATGGCCCCAACTTTGATTGTCTCTCCTTTTATGTAACTCTTGCACGTAAAATCAAAGACCTTAGTGACGGACACATTCTATGGGGAGGGGATTTCAATCTGACTAGGAACCCCACCTTGGATAGGTCGGATGGGCCTATTAGACGCCCGTCGGCCGCGGCCCGTGTTCTGGATGCGGAAATGACCAGATTGGGCATACAAGACGTTTGGAGGACTAAATATCCAACGCAGGGAGGGTACACACATTACTCGTCACAATATGACTTACATACCCGCATCGACTACTGGCTCCTCTCTGCGCACCTCCTCTCTAGAGTGCGAACGTGCAAAGCGTTACCGCGCACTTATTCGGACCACTCACCCGTACTGATTACTCTTGATGCCCCGGCGGGTCGGCCGCCACCTTTTTCCTGGAGACTGCCCCCATATGTGCTGCTGGACGATGTCTTTCGCGAGGAGGTGGCTACAGAGATCGAGGACTTTTTCGTTGGGAACGAAGGCTCGGTAGAATCATCCGCCACGGTCTGGGAGGCCTTCAAGGTGTATGTTCTTATTTCCAAACACTCTAGAGTACTTAGGTCTATCCGCGATAGACTAAAGTTGTTGGAGAGAAGACTAAAGGGCATAGAGAGGCGCCAAGTCTCAGACCCGACTGAGGAACTGACGCAAGAACTAGCGCAAACAGTTAGGGAATACAACGAAGAGGCAGATGCAGAGGTCAAATACTTAGGTAAATACGCTATTGCCAGATCTTATGGCGAAGGTGAGTGGCCTGGTGCGGTCCTGGCCCAAATGGCCAAACAGCGTAGGCAGAACGCAGTAAAACCGACCCTGCGCTCCCCTCTGACTGGAGAAGAATTGCACGACTTGACGACGGTGGCGCGATTTCGCGACTACTATGCGGCACTGTATGCCTCGAGGGGCCCGATGCCCGACGAACATATCATGGATTATCTAACACACATTCAGTTGCCCTGGCTCACGAATACCCATCGGGAATTTTTGGCACGTCCGTTTGAGAAGGAAGAGATTATTTGGGCATTGTCATCAATGAAGGCATGTAGCGCACCAGTTAGCGACGGTTTTCCGGCCTCGTTCTATAAAACTTTTTCAGAGCTGCTGCTCCCGCAGCTGAAGCGACTAGTTGAGCAGATTGCGGAAGACGGGCGAATGCCACCTACAATGCGGGAAGCGGTCATTATCGCTCTCCTAAAGGCAGGGAAATCCCCAGATGACTGCGCCTCCTATCGCCCGTTGTCGCTCATTAATGTGGACGCCAAAATCTTCGCAAAAGTGATCGCGAATCGTATCAGCCCGCTGATACCGACACTGGTCGCCCCCGAGCAGGCTGGATTTGTACCACACCGCACACTGACTTATAATCTCCGTACTGTGTTCGCAGCTTTCCAACATACCAGACAGGAAGTGCCAGCAGTTGTGGTATTCCTGGACATGGAGATGGCATTCGATTCGGTTGAGTGGCCTTTCCTGCGGGCAGTACTGCTGTGCATGGGCGTTGAAGAACTATTTATACAGCTGATAAACGCAATATATACCTCCCCCACACCGCGCGTCCGTATAGGATCGTACACGTTGGAGCCCTTTGGAATTGAAAGAGGCACCAGACAGGGTTTCCCTCTGTCCCCTCTTATGTACGCCCTGGTGGCGGAGCCCATTGCATGCACCCTGAGAGAGTACCACGGTCACCGAGGTCTCCGATTCCCCGGGTACAACTTGATAGTGTCTACGTATGCTGACTACACCTTACTGTATGTTCGCGACCCAGACACGAACTTATCGAGAATATTGCGAGAGGTGGTGCTGTTCGGGTCCCTCTCTGGGATTAAAGTAAACTGGAACAAAACTGTGATGTTTCCACTCACCCCGGCTACCAACAGAGTGGATTCTGATTATCCAAAACAATGGACCACGGATGCCGTCAGGTACTTAGGGATAAAGCTCCATACTGACGGTGAAGTGGTCTTAAGAGAGAATTACGGAGTGGCAGTCTCTAAGCTGGAAGACAACATAGATAAATGGATTGCCCTCCCACTCTCTTTGATGGGCCGTATCTCACTTTTGAAAATGATCGTCCTCCCCCGCTTCCTTTTCCTGTTCAGCAACATCCCCATGGTACTATCTAGCGCGTTTTCTAAACAATTGCACACCCAGATATTGCGACTGATATGGGCCGGAAAACAACCCAGGATAGCCTGGGACATACTGATCCGACCCTATAAGGACGGAGGATTACAGGCTCCTGACCTAGAGCTATAGAAGCAGAAAACATGTCAGCCCTCAAGGACGCCACCCGCAAACACCACCAGCTGATCCGCACCACCAAGAGGACAACATTCAAAGAACGATTGGACAACAACACCCACAACAGCAAGGAACTCTTCAGCATCGTTAAAGAGCTCTCCAACCCCAGCGCCGGAAACAACGACATCACACCCTCGCAAGACCTCTGCGATTCACTCGCTTCGTTCTTTCACTGCAAGATCGCCGACATACACAACAGCTTCAGCGCAGAGTCCACACACCCAACCACCGAACAAGCGCCCCCCACCACCACCCTCTGCACCTGGACCCCGGTCAGCACCGAAGACACCACCCGCATGATGAACACCACCCACTCCGGCTCTCCAACCGACCCCTGTCCACACCACATCTTCAACAAAGCAGACACCATCATCGCACCCCATCTCCGGGACATCATTAACTGCTCCTTCGCATCCGCCACCTTCCCGGAGAGCTGGAAACATGCCGAGCTCAGCGCCCTCCTGAAGAAACCCACCGCGGACCCCACGGACCTCAATAACTTCGGCCCCATCTCGCTCCTGCCTTTTCCTGCCAAAGTCCTCGAGAAGACTGTCAACAAACAACTCTCCGCCTTCCTCGAGACAAACGGATCCCTCGATCCCTCGCAGTCCGGCTTCCGAGCAAACCACAGCACTGAGACCGCCCTCATCGCAGCTACCGACAACATCAGGTCCCTGCTCGACAAAGGGGAAACAGCCGCCCTCATCCTCCTAGACCTCTCTGCAGCCTTGGACACCGTATGCCACCGCACCCTAATACAGTGCCTCAGCAACACCGGAATCCAAGGAACAGCCTTGGAGTGGATCATCTCGTTCCTCGCCGGAAGAACCCAGAGAGTCCGCCTCCCCCGTTCCGTTCCGCGGCCACCAAAGTCATCTGCGGCGTTCCACAAGGATCCTCGCTCAGCCCCACCCTCTTCAACGTCTACATGAGCCCCCTTGCAGCCATCGCACGCCAACACAACCTCAACATCATCTCCTACGCTGACGACACCCAGCTGATACTCTCCGTCACCAACGACCCCACCACCGCCAGAACCAGCCTCCAGGAAGGAATGAAAGACGTCGCGGAATGGATGAAGCTCAGCTGTCTGAAACTGAACTCAGACAAGACGGAAGTCCTCATCCTGGGACCTTCCCCCTCTGCCTGGGATGACTCATGGTGGCCCCTGGCCCTGGGCTCTGCCCCCAAGCCAACGGACCAATCACGCAACCTGGGCTTCATCCTGGACTCCTCGCTCACAATGACCAAACACGTCAACGCGGTCTCGTCATCCTGTTTCAACACCCTGCGCATGCTCCGTAAGATCTTCCGGTGGATCCCCACCGAAACCAGGAAGACGGTCACCCAGGCCCTCGTCACCAGCCGACTGGACTACGGGAACACCCTCTACGCGGGAACCACAGCCAAACTCCAGAAAAGACTCCAGCGCATACAGAACCCTTCTGCATGACTCATCCTGGACATCCCCCGCCACGACCACATCTCTGCACATCTGAGAGACCTGCACTGGCTCCCCGTCAGCAAGAGGATCACGTTCAGGCTCCTCACCCACACACACAAGGCTCTCCACGACACGGGCCCCAAATACCTCAACAGCCGCCTCACATTCTACACACCCACCCGCCAGCTTCGATCAGCCAGCCTCGCCCTCGCCTCCATCCCACGAATCCGCAGAACCACCGCTGGAGGAAGATCCTTCTCCTACCCTGGTGGCCAAGACATGGAACTCCCTCCCCACCCACCTTCGGCTGACCCAGGACCATGTCTCCTTCAGGAAGCAACTCAAGACCTGGCTGTTCGAGCAGTAGCGTCTCCCCCTCCACCCAGCGCCTTGAGACCCTAGTTGATTGATTGATTGATATTATAGAGCCGCTCAGGGAGCACATGCGTACGGTTGGATCCCGCCAATACCCCCCCCCCCCATACTTATCGAGGGAATAGTGGCTGCTCCTACCCCACTGCCGGCGCTCTTGGCTCGTCCTAGAGACAGGCGAACGGAACTACTAGACTCCCTAAACTCGGTTACGCACACCTGGTATCACCTTATGGATGCCCAGGCCTGCTCGCTGCTCTACGCACCAGATGCTAATTTAGAGTGGTATTCCTGGCGAGGCCCCTGTAACGTCAAACGAGTCATATCGGCTCTACAGAAACTAAACTTAACTACTATGGGAGGTCTTTTTGTCGACGGCAGTGCTCGGGGGTGGGAGGAGGTGGCCGTGGACAACGACCAGGCTGCCCAACCTCTCGTCAGGTTTCAATTCCGCAGAATACGGCTTGCATTGAGAGAGCTGTTAGGTGACGATATGGAGGAACCGCCAGCGGTACAGGCATACGACTATGTCATCACTGCTAAATCTCCGACGCGCCTAGTGGCACGCCTTTACCATGACACACTACAAGAAAAGACTACCTCTTACACTAAGCCCAGATTAGCCTGGCAGGCAGACTTGGCGGTGGACCTCTCGGAAGAGAAATGGGAATATTGCTGTGCCAATGTTAGGAAGGTCTCGCTTAATGGACAACACCGGTTACTACATTTTAAATTTCTTAACCGGGTGTACTATACCCCGAAACGCCTGCACAGGTATGGTTTGCGAGACAGTCCCCGCTGTGAGTGCTGTAGGGAGTTTGAGGCTGATTTCCTACATCTTGCCTGGCTGTGCCTGAGGGTGGTGGACTTCTGGCGAGAGGTGTATGCAGAGGTGAATAGGGTTACAGCTCTATCGCTATCTCTGGATCCAATGTTGGCGCTGCTAGGCTACTCCAAGGAGATCGCCCCAGAGTTTCGGCACCTGGTAGACATTGCATTCCTGGTGGCGAGGAGATGTGTATCGCTCACCTGGATGAGAGGGCCCTCTCCCACTTTACATAGGTGGAACAAGGACATGACATACTGTTGCACTCAAACAGGACTGTACAGCGAATTACTGCCCCCCCCCGCAGTCGGCCGAAAAACTACTGGGCGCTATATCTTGAGAGAAGGCCGGTGGCAGAGGAGACCGACACTGACGGTACAAACGCTGGCCCAGGGGAGGTAGATAACAGGAGACATAGCATATAACCGGATGTATGACGTTACAACGCATACTTTTACCACGCATACCTTTACAACGCGGTTTTTACCACGCATACCTTTACAACGCATAGCGCTTAGAGGTGCTGGATAGTGGTAAGTATAATTTTCTATTCCAACTCCAGTCCACGTGGACACTAGGGAAGGTGTTGGATAGAAAATTAAATGTATTCCCTATCCTAGAGCGCCCCCCAGCGCAATACGTTGTAATGGTTTGCGTTGTAATACCAGCGTTGTAATGGTATTGCGTGGTAAAAAATGCGTGGTAAAGGTTGTATACCAATATAACCAGTCACCGTGATACTTAAAGCCTGACTTACATGGTGAGACACGAATGTACACTATCATAGACTGACTGCACTGATGTTGGGGTGGCTGTATGCGGCACTGGATGGCTGCGGACACGAGGGGATGTTACGTGCAGGGTAATTGTGTATTTATTTCATATGTGGCACGACGGCGCGGGAGATCCCCCGCGGACATTATACCGGGACAGGATTGATGGTCAAGTGAACATTATGCATAACCTGTACTGTGAAATTGATTCATTGTGATGTAGATGTCGGAATCCATGCCTTCATGACTGATTATTGCTTTGTTTTCTTTTTTTGTTTTCATGATATGCCAAAATAAAATAATAAAAAAATGTTGGGGAGTGGTGTTGTTGCGGCTTTTGGCACGGGAACGCCTTCTCAGCATCTCATTAGCGATAGTTGCGGGGGTCATCTGTGGCAATGCTTTTTTGCAGCTGCTATCGCAGTTAAACTGGTGCTATGGGCTGTTAGCAACAGCTTGTGAATGGGGTGATACATTTATTGTGACTTTGACTGCGATAAAGTGCAGTTAACTCGGCGATGGCTCCTTGAGAATATGCCACAGAGTCTTTGGGATTGAAGGCAGGCAGGTCCTCCGGGTTTCTCGAGGTTGCTGGCTGCAGGACACACCAGGATTTCGCTGGAGCAGGTTCGAGGTGAGGACAGGCCAGTAGGGCTGGAACTAAGTCAGTGGGCATCCTCCTCTTGTTAGCTTTGGCACAGCTGTTCTATCCTTCTTGCAGGTTCTTGTCTGAGGAAGCAAGGTTCAAGTGTGCCACTAAATACTAGATTTTGGGGCATTACAGGTAGGTAAAAGTTTGGGACCAACTGGTCCCTTCCCTGGGGTGAGTCCACCCCCTATTATGCCACCCTCCATTGAGAGGGGACATAAGCCTTTACCTGGTTGGCTGGGTCCCCCCATCGGCAAGATGGTAGGGACGGAGAGTTGTGCTTCACCTCGCCTCCCCCACATGAGGGGTGAAGTTGGCAGAGGTGGGCACACCTCTCTTCCTCACTTGTTTTTCCGGCCGGTTCGACCACCCAAAGTGGGGTCAGAACCAGTGGGGACCAGTTGCTGAAAGCAACAAGTGGCCTGGGGAAGCTCACAAAGGTGGCAAGCCTCTAAAGCTTCCCCTTCGTGGACCCTGCCCATCCTGGGAGGATATGTATTGTTTCAGGCCCCCTAGAGAAGCAGGCTCTCGACCTAGGCTTACAGAAACATGTGTGGTGGTGGCAGCTGAAAGCAGCCACTCAGACTAGTGGTAGGTTGTTTTTCAGGGGTCATCTCTAAGATGCCCTCTGTGTGCATTTTTCATTAAATCCCACACTGGCATCAGTGTGGGTGTAATATGCTGAGAAGGTTTATACCAAACATCTCAGTTTCCAGGTCAGCCTTTATGGTGCTGTGGAGTTCGAAATGTCAAACTCCCAGCACCAAATACTCTTAATGGCAGCACTGCATTTACAATTCTTAAGAATGGACTTAGAGACTGTAGGGGTACAGGGCTAATGCACCTGTACACTCACCACTGGTGTAGGTGCACCCAGCTAGAGGGGTGACTGATCAATGCCAGGGCAGTGGGATGTAGGCATGGCACACAGGGATGCATGCCATATCGACTCTTCACTTTGTTCTGCACCAAGACACGCAGCCTGCAAAGTCAGTGTGTGAGTGTAATGGTACATGGCCTTTAAGGGTGGCACAATAAGTGCTGCAGCCTTTAGAGGTCTATCATGGTCACAGAGCCCTGGGTACCATTTACCAGGGGCTGACCTGTGGCCAGAGATGCCAACTGGGTACAGTTTTGGGAAAAGAACACAGGACCTGGGAACCTGATTGGCAGGGACCCAGGGCACATCAAGTCAAAGCGCATCAGTGGTCAGGCAAAAAATGGGGGGGGGGGATGTTACTGCAACAGAAACCCAGCTTCTCACAAATTGAAAAAGGGATTGAAGAGAAAGAGATCAGTCATAGAACTAGAACATAGACAAAGCAAATACTATGATGACATGAAGTTTCTGGAGGAGTCCAGAAGGAAAATAATGAAAACAACCAGCTTGTGATTTGTCTATCTGAAAAGATTTTTTATCTTAATGTGATGAATTGATTAGCCATCAGAGGGGGGATTGGGGCAGCCTAATTTTGGCTCCACCCTTATAAGCCACAAATACATATTATAAGCGTGCACTTAGCACATATTTCCCGTGTGGCCTAATGACAATAATGTAAAGTTTTGCAGTTGACATCATTATTGAAGTGTATTCACTGTGGGATTAGAGAATTAATGTGCACTGTGTGCCTTAATTCATCAACATTTACTGTTTAGATGAGTGAGTAGAAACCATCCTCACAATATCAGAGTGTGTTTACTTTAGAAACAACAATGATTTATGAAATGTGCACGCTAATGTTTAAATGTAGTTGTTAGTCTCATTTAACAATGTATATTCAAAGTTATTTTACCTTTATGAACTTTAACATGAATCTAATGTCCAGACAGTTGTATTCATTTGTGTTTGAAAGTGCACACGCATATTGTATGTGCACCATTGATTTAATATTTTAAAGTTGTCCAGACTAAGCCTGTTTTTCATTCTGCATAACATACTGTTTTTCCATTTCTGTCTGCATGTCTTTTTCCTTGTAGGTGCGTTACCATAGTTTGTTAGTTTGAGAATAGACACAACACTGTACCAGTGATAGAGAGAGAGCCTGAGAAGAAGACCCATACTAGGAACATGAAGAGCCAAAGCATTAACTGAAGAGTACTATTCAGTACTATTACAACAGGAGGTGGGTGAAGAAGGACAAAGTCGTTCCCATGTTCAGTGTGGACATTTTGTACATGTTGCATCTTACAACGTGAGAATACTTCCATCACTTGTCAGGCGGGTAAAGAAAGATTAATTGGAGGACAAATGGTAAGAGGGTTGGCCCAAAGCACTGCATCAGTATGCACTGCATAACGAGTAGAATGCAAGACCATACATGATATAAAGATTTTAATTGGCAAGTGGAAAAAACTGCAGCATAGGTAAAATATATATATAGCCATGGAAGATGCTTCTTTATTGGCAAAACATAGGGGCATATTACCAAGAAGTGCGTTAGTAAACGCACAACTCACATCCCCATATCGCCGGCTATCGCCGGATTTCATCGCCTTTTTAGCGCGCAATTATCAACGCGTATCACGTAGGCGATTTGAAATCCGGCGATAGTCGGTGATATGGCACATTAGCGCATGAAAACAAATGTTGTTTTCACGCGCTAATGTGTTCCTTGATAATATGGGGGGGGTGGATTCAGCTTTATGATCCACTCCCCCATGTTATCAATGCCCTAACACCTGGTCAGAGCAGGCGTTGGGAGACCTGCGATAAACAAGTTTATCGCAGGTCTCCCTAATCCCAACGCCTGCCTAGGTAATAGGATGTTCCCACCTCCAACCACATTTTACATGTGGTTGGACATGGGAACGCCCACTTTGCATGTCATTAGCGATGTTTATCGCCGACATGCAAAGTGGGCTTGTGCCAGGCTTAAAAATGCCCTTGTTAATAGGGCTCTAGCAGTATCGCCGCTTTCTCGGCACAATTCGCCGAAAAAGCGGCCATACTTGCCCTTGGCAAAATGCCCCTTAGTTCTGAATAACCTGAAGGCATAGCAACAGATTTGAGCTAAACTTGTGGATAATAACATCAAACATCCAAAGCAGCTCGGGCTACTTGGTCCTGGCTCACAGATTTTTGTAGCTGATGACACTGTGTACTTGTCTGCACTGTGAATAAATTGCAAAATAATTGCTAATGGCATCCTGCACAGTGCCAGTTATGATAAAACAAGTATCTCTATCTTTATATTCTACGGTGCATATAATACTTTCACAAAAGTGAACCTGATGAATTAGCAAGCAGTGAGAGAGGTGATGATTTTGGGATCCTCCCTAACCTAGGGGGCGATAAAACAAATGCCTTGAAAACAAAAAAGCACATCTTATTGAACAATTTGGTGGTGGTCCCATCCTCTTAGGACCACCCCAAGCACAGTTATTAGCAAAAAAACATTCCCAACCAAAGGCCCTGCAAAGCATTATGGGAAGAGATTAGCAGTGGGCAGTGAATATTATATAGTATCCAATATCAAAATAATTCTACAAAGAGATGCAGTTCAACTGGTGGCTACTAGATGTCCCTCACAAGTCAAATGCAAATGCTTGATGAAAGGGGTTCAATGGTTTTGCATTTGACTTGTGAGGGACATCTAGTAACGACTAGTGGAACAACAGCTTGATGTAAGAATAATTCAATGCTTTGCATTTGACTCATGAGGGACATCTAGTAACGACTAGGTGAACTGCACCTCTTTGTAGAATTATTTTGATATTGGATACTATGATATTCACTGCCCACTGCTAATCTCATCCCATAATTCTTTGCAGGGCCTTTGGTTGGGATTGTTTTTTTGCCAATAACTGTGCTTGAGGTGGTCCTAAGAGGATGGGACCACCACTGAAGTTCAGCAAAATGTGCTTTTTGTTTATGCTCTTTGGGTTCAAGGCATCTGTTTGGCCCTTCCCCTAGGTTGGGGGGAACCCCAAAATCATCAGCTCTCTGATTGCCTAATGTTTTCATTGTAAAAGTTCACTTTTGTGAATTGGTTATATGCTTTTAAGCATATAAAATTGTTTTTCCAAAGTATCTGAGAATGTTGTTGATTTAACTGCTATGCTGTAGTACAAACTTTGCATGCCCCCGTAGTATTATGCCCAGGGTTAATAATAACTTGCTCAATCATTGGTTAAAGAGGTACTTCTCTATTGGCGTTACTAGGTTGAGGCATGGAGAAGCAGCTCCAATTTAGCATTATTCCAGTTGGCTTTTATCCAAGATTGCACACCAGCAAAGATATTCTGAAGTTGCTGTAGATCAATGTTGGCATTCCAAGTCAGGTTAAGAATCATTTGTGCATTGTGTTCATAAGAACAGAATTTGAAGTCTTTCAAATGTAGCAAGTCATGTAATAGCTGTACCTAGACATTGCAAATGGAGTGGGACAAACTATGTTTGCCAAGCTCATTAAAAAAACGTTTCTTGCACATTACTTTTACTTCAGCGTGCTTACATATAAGTGCGCTTAATATAGAGGTTTTTCATTGTGATAAGTATTACATCCTGACTTGGTACTTTGCATAATAAGTAAGTAATAATTTGTAAAATATAATTGCAATAATGTTTTTTAAATGCAGCGTTAAATCATTATATGTGGAATACGTTTTATTTAAAGAAGAAAAAGGAGAAGAAAAATCTAAAGTTACAAACGTTTTTCCATATTTAGAGTCTTTGAGAAGAAAAAACAATCGTAAAAACAGGAAGAAATCCAAAGTGAATAAATGGAAGTACTGGGTTCACCCAAAACTAAACAATTCATTCTAATATTAACAGAGCTTCAGAATCAAACATTTTCGACTTACAAAGCAGATTAGCACAACCCAAAATTAACAAGAAAAGAACAATTAAAAACTGATGGAACAAATGTAGTATATTTATCAAATAAAGAAAGACTAGAAACTTAGAATAAAAAGCATTTACAATGCAATGGTCTCGGCATCATTAAAGGTAGAGCTATTGGCATTGCTCATGAAATTTCTTTTTTTTTCTTTAAATCATAAATAAATGGCATTGTCATTTACATTGCCAATACACAGCACTCTGCACTCAACAGCACACAACGCTCTGCACCTGCACTCACTGCTCTGCACCTGCACTCACTGCTCTGCACCTGCACTCACTGCTCTGCACACTCACTCTGCACCTGCACTCACTGCTCTGCACCTGCACTCACTGCTCTGCACACTCACTCTGCACCTGCACTCACTACTCTGCACTCACTACTCTGCACTCACTACTCTGCACTCACTACTCACTACTCTGCACTCACTACTCTGCACTCACTACTCACTACTCACTACTCTGCACTCACTACTCACTACTCACTACTCTGCACTCACTACTCTGCACTCACTACTCACTACTCTGCACTCACTACTCTGCACTCACTACTCACTACTCTGCACTCACTACTCACTACTCTGCACTCACTACTCTGCACTCACTACTCACTACTCTGCACTCACTACTCACTGCTCACTACTCTGCACTCACTACTCACTACTCTGCACTCACTACTCTGCACTCACTACTCACTACTCTGCACTCACTACTCACTACTCACTACTCACTACTCTGAACTCACTACTCACTACTCACTCCTCTGCACTCACTACTCACTACTCTGCACTCACTACTCACTACTCACTACTCTGCACTCACTACTCACTACTCTGCACTCACTACTCACTACTCTGCACTCACTACTCTGCACTCACTACTCACTACTCTGCACTCACTACTCCCTACTCTGCACTCACTACTCTGCACTCACTACTCACTACTCACTACTCTGCACTCACTACTCACTACTCACTACTCACTACTCTGCACTCACTACTCTGCACTCACTACTCACTACTCTGCACTCACTACTCTGCACTCACTACTCACTACTCACTACTCTGCACTCTGCACTCACTACTCTGCACTCTGCACTCACTACTCTGCACTCTGCACTCACTACTCTGCACTCACTACTCTGCACTCACTACTCTGCACTCACTACTCACTACTCTGCACTCACTACTCACTACTCTGCACTCACTACTCTGCACTCACTACTCACTACTCTGCATTCACTACTCACTACTCACTCCTCTGCACTCACTACTCACTACTCTGCACTCACTACTCACTACTCTGCACTCACTACTCACTACTCTGCACTCACTACTCACTACTCACTACTCTGCAGTCACTACTCTGCACTCACTACTCACTACTCTGCACTCACTACTCACTACGCTGCACTCACTACTCACTACTCTGCACTCACTACTCTGCACTCACTACTCACTACTCACTACTCACTACTCTGCACTCACTACTCACTACTTACTACTCACTACTCTGCACTCACTACTCTGCACTCACTACTCACTACTCCGCACTCACTACTCACTACTCTGCACTCACTACTCTGCACTCACTACTCTGCACTCACTACTCACTACTCTGCACTCACTACTCTGCACTCACTATTCACTACTCACTCCTCTGCACTCACTACTCACTACTCTGCACTCACTACTCTGCACTCACTACTCACTACTCTGCACTCACTACTCACTACTCTGCACTCACTACTCACTACTCTGCACTCACTACTCTGCACTCACTACTCACTACTCACTACTCTGCACTCACTACTCACTACTCTGCACTCACTACTCACTACTCTGCAGTCACTACTCTGCACTCACTACTTACTACTCTGCACTCACTACTCACTACTCTGCACTCACTACTCAATACTCTGCACTCACTACTCTGCACTCACTACTCACTACTCTGCACTCACTACTCACTACTCTGCACTCACTACTCTGCACTCACTACTCACTACTCACTACTCTGCACTCACTACTCTGCACTCACTACTCTGCACTCACTACTCACTACTCTGCACTCACTACTCACTACTCACTACTCTGCACTCACTACTCACTACTCTGCACTCACTACTCTGCACTCACTACTCACTACTCTGCACTCACTACTCACTACTCACTACTCTGCACTCACTACTCTGCACTCACTACTCACTACTCTGCACTCACTACTCTGCACTCACTACTCACTACTCTGCACTCACTACTCTGCACTCACTACTCACTACTCACTACTCTGCACTCACTACTCACTACTCTGCACTCACTACTCACTACTCTGCACTCACTACTCTGCACTCACTACTCACTATTCACTACTCTGCACTCACTACCCACTACTCTGCACTCACTACTCTGCACTCACTACTCACTACTCTGCACTCACTACTCACTACTCTGCACTCACTACTCTGCACTCACTACTCTGCACTCACTACTCACTACTCACTACTCTGCCCTCACTACTCACTACTCTGCACTCACTACTCTGCACTCACTACTCACTACTCTGCACTCACTACTCACTACTCTGCACTCACTACTCTGCACTCACTACTCACTACTCTGCACTCACTACTCACTACTCTGCACTCACTACTCACTACTCTGCACTCATTACTCACTACTCTGCACTCACTACTCTGCACTCACTACTCTGCACTCACTACTCACTACTCTGCACTCACTACTCTGCACTCACTACTCACTACTCTGCACTCACTACTCACTACTCTGCACTCACTACTCACTATTCACTACTCTGCACTCACTACTCACTACTCTGCACTCACTACTCTGCACTCACTACTCACTACTCTGCACTCACTACTCACTACTCTGCACTCACTACTCACTACTCTGCACTCACTACTCACTACTCACTACTCTGCCCTCACTACTCACTACTCTGCATTCACTACTCACTACTCACTACTCACTACTCTGCACTCACTACTCACTACTCACTCCTCTGCACTCACTACTCACTACTCTGCACTCACTACTCACTACTCACTACTCTGCACTCACTACTCACTACTCTGCACTCACTACTCACTACTCACTACTCTGCACTCACTACTCTGCACTCACTACTCACTACTCTGCACTCACTACTCTGCACTCACTACTCACTACTCTGCACTCACTACTCACTACTCTGCACTCACTACTCACTACTCTGCACTCACTACTCTGCACTCACTACTCACTACTCACTACTCACTACTCTGCACTCACTACTCTGCACTCACTACTTACTACTCTGCACTCACTACTCACTACTCTGCACTCACTACTCTGCACTCACTACTCACTGCTCTGCACTCACTACTCACTACTCTGCACTCACTACTCACTACTCTGCACTCACTACTCACTACTCTGCACTCACTACTCTGCACTCACTACTCACTACTCACTACTCTGCACTCTGCACTCACTACTCTGCACTCACTACTCACTACTCTGCACTCACTACTCTGCACTCTGCACTCACTACTCTGCACTCACTACTCCGCACTCACTACTCTGCACTCTGCACTCACTACTCTGCACTCTGCACTCACTACTCTGCACTCACTACTCTGCACTCACTACTCTGCACTCACTACTCTGCACTCACACTCTGGAGTCAGCACACAGGTTGGCACATGGGCAGTTTTTTCTATGTCTATGACACCCAGGTTCCGCACTGTGCGCGCTGCCGATATCATGGAATCTTCCACCACACTTTCTAAAACTCTATAGTCCGAAGCATAATAGGCACAGGACCAAATGAAGGGTAGACATTTGCTTAAAATAATCTGATTGTATTTATGAAAAGCAAAAGCGAGACTGTGAAATGTGCTCAATATCAGTTTGTTACGAATCAACAGAGTGGAGTTAGAGAACCAAGAAATAGTAATTTAAAATCCGGGTTAGAAGCAGTAGTAATCACAAGCTGAGCATCAACAGGCGCGAAACAGGTGGTGACCGCGCACGAGACGCAGCGTGGGCGTGCACATCAGCTGAAGATCGCCGGAGAAGACACCGAGTCTGCCTGCTGCCGTGACTGACCCGCTGCAGAGGGAAAGAGCCCGGTAAGTGGGGGTAGAGGGGGGGGCGGCAGAGACGGAATGGGCAGAGAGGGAGGGTGTGTGTGTGTGTGTGTGTGTGTGTGTGTGTGTGTGTGTGTTTGTGTGCGTGTGCGTGGGTGTGTCTGTCTGTCTGTCTACGTGTGTCTGGCGCGTGCCTGCCTGCCTGCCTGTGTGTGTGCGCGTCCTCAGACCCTGGTAGGCTCGTGCACCGCTCTGTCCTCCCTTGAGAGCGAACTCGGCTGCAATAGGTCTCGGCCGAGACCTAAAAAAGGGCATCACAAACAGATAACTACATATCACAGACAATTCAACAAAAAATGATGGGTAATAATATAAATAACAATCAACATGGTAAATGTACCTAGGCATGTGACCAAACAAAATCTCCTCAATCAAAGATTTTTTTGGGGAACCACTATCATCAAATGTGGAAACAACATTTTCAACGACCCAAGTGCAAAATCAACAGACTGATGATAAAATGGATCATAAAACCAATTTCACCTAAGCATCTGAAAGTAATTTAATTAAAAACAAATTGTTATTCTACCCAGAATACAAATCAAAAGGGTTATTTTGCTATATTAAAATGAGGCAACATTCTTAGATGACTTGCCTTGGGAAAAGACTGTTCAATTTCAGTCTCCAGTTTTCCAATATATATATATTTTATTTAATAAGCGTATAGATAGTAAACAATGTATACATGTCAGTCTCCTTGTATAACAATTACACACTTCAATCTGGCAGCATTAGGTCTTGTACTGTACACAACAATACAACACATCCAATGCACAATGCAGCGAAAGGAATACAGTTCGCGAGGTTCTGTCATCTTACTAGGAATATATTGCTCATGGATAGTATAAACAGCATACCCAAGTCACCATGCATTTCGAATTGTAAGACAGTACCCCATCTCCCACCTCTAGTGATATCACCACTTCGTCTAGTATATAATATGCTTTCAACCCACACCCGTTGGCCCCTTGCCCTGGCTCAGTTGCGCAGGTTGGCGTTGATGTTGTATGACCAGGTAAGCACGAAAGGGGCCCCAGATATCCTTGGGTCTGGAGGGGACTGGGATAGTGTCGGCATACATATCACATTTCGTCGTACAAGATGCCATGGTCTGTAGCCATCTCCTCGTGGCTGGTGCACTTTTGCTACCCCAGAAAATCGCAACCTCTCTTTTAGCCAGGAGTAAGGAGATAGCTACGAATCTACGGACTTTTGAGGGGAACTGCATCACATAGCCCAACAGCGCTATCTCAGGCAGGGGTGCCAATGGTATGTGTATCATCCTGCTGAGAAGGTTGTGGACCGCTACCCAGAAGTCGTGGATCGGCGGGCAGGACCTGGCTAGGTGAGCGAAATCCGCCTGTGGGGCTTGACAGCGCTGGCAGGAGTGTGGTCTAGAAGGATCTATTCTGTGTGTCCTGGCTGGTGTGGCATATAGTCTACGTAGGTATTTGAAATGCAGCATCCTATGCTTACTATTCAGTGATACTGTACCCGTGACTTGGCAGCACGCCGACCACTGCTCATCTGTGATCGGGTTGCCCAGATCAGTTTCCCAGGCTGTACGAACCTTTGTGTCATCCACTGGCATCATAGCGGAGCATTCTTTATAAAGCCTAGATACGAGATGTGTTCCCTTGTTACAGTCTATCACTAAGCTGAGAGGGGCGAATGAGGGAGGCTCTAGCGGGTAGTCAGTGAATGTAGTTCGGAGTGATGCACGTATCCTGGCCAGCACAAATCGGTCCATGAATGTAGCCTCTGGAAACATGTTTCCGTCCTCCATATCAAATATGTGACCCCCTGGAAAGAAGATTTCTATTTTACAGATGTCAAACTTGGCGCACGTCCTCTGAACTAACTTCTCACCCGTTATAGGGAGTAGTCGATGGCTTGGTAAGGGAAGAGATGAGGTATACAACGTTGCCGTGTGGGTCAGTTTACCCATTTTTAGCCATGCCAAGCACGTAGTGTATACTGGTCGAATAGCCTGGGGGTCCCTATCAATACCTACTGGTAACAGTGACTTCAGGGTGTCTGGAAGAACAAAGTCGGCCTCAGGGCGAAGGTAGGGAATTCGGGTGTCTGGATGATGCCAGCTATGTGCAAAACTGGCTTGAGCTGTTAGATAGTAAAGCTGTAAATCGGGTACCCCATAGCCGCCCCGGTCATAAGGAAGGGTGAGCACCTGCCACTTTACTCGTGGTGTTTTGGCGCCCCAAACTAATTTAATCAGCAGGGAGCGTAGGGTGGTGAAGAATTTGTTGGTGAGAGGAATCGGAATGTTCAGGAACAAATATAGGAATTTGGGGAGAACCATCATTTTTATTAGGGCAATTCGACCTGCCATGGATAATGGGAGTTTAAGCCAGGAGTCGATCCGGGTTTCTAGTTGCGAAATTGCTACGGCATAGTTACGCCTTATTATCTGCTCAGTGTCACGGTGGATGTGGATACCTAGATATTTCACGGCGTCAGTGCACCAATCCAATGGAAATTCTGGGAGCCAGCGGGGTGTACCTTCAGTAAGTGGGAAGATGACAGACTTGGGCCAGTTGATTCTAAGGCCTGAGAAGTTGCCAAAACGGATAATTTCTCTCAGTAATGGGTCTAAATTCGTACGGGTGTTGTGTACATACAGATTAGTATCATCTGCGTACAGCGATATCAATAGTGGACCCGTCCTAAACACCAAACCCCTGTGTAAATGTCGTTCATGGAAGTGTCTTATGAGGAGGTCCATAGCTAGGATGAATAGTAAAGGGGACAACGGGCATCTCTGACGTGTGCCTCGTGATAAAGCAAAAGGGGCAGATAATGTCCCATTTAGACTAGCCTGGCTGTAGGGGAAGTATAAAGTAAGGCAGTGGTGTCAATAAAGCCCTGGGGCATGCCCATTCGCCTCATTATGGAAAGAAAAACTGGCCATTCTAGCGAGTCAAACGCCTTTTCGGTATCTATTAGGATGTCTGCTGCAGGGGTTTCTGGGTCTAGTCTGTGTAGCACATTGAATAGGGTTCTAAGGTTGAACGCTGTGGAGCGATGCGGTATGAATCCCGATTGGGCCGGGGAAATCATCGATTCCATCAGTAGGGACAGTCGACCCCCTAATGCTTTGGCTAAAATTTTGTAATCTAGATTTAGAAGGGACAGGGGCTGATAAGAACTACATTGGAGAGGGTCTTTGTCAGGCTTTGGGAGTAAGACAATCACTACTTCACGTAGTGTGGGGGGGAGTTGCTGCGTTTCTAGGGCCTCGGCGTAAACTTCCAAAAGGTGTGGGGTCAGTACATCTCTATATGCCTTATAAAATTCAGGCGTGTATCCGTCTAAGCCTGGGGCCATGGAAGTGTTAAGGGCATCAATGGCCTCGAAGATGCTCTCTGTGGTGATGGGTTCTGCTAAAAAGTCTTGCATGAATCTCTCTAGATAAACCAAAGCAACTTCCGATAAATACTCTTCCTGTCCAGATTGATCAGATCCCAGTTTAGTTGTGTATAGTAGCTTAAAGAAGGTCAGAAACTGTTCCTGTATTAACAGGGGTTCTGTGATGGTACTGCCTGTTGTCGATTGCAATTCCGTGATGTAGGACTTCGCATACTGAGGTCTAATCATTTGGGCTAGTGTCCTGCCAGGGCGGTCCCCCTCTCCATAAATCCTAGCGCTATGGTATTTACCCATATATAGTATTTCTTTTTCTGCTGCTTCTCTATATTGTAGCAGGAAGTCCGCTCGTTTTGTGTCATAGTCTGGAGCAGCAGTCGCCCTGTGGGATGAGTCCAAGGTGGTAAGCTCAGTTTCTAAACGGGTTAGAGTGGTACACAAATCTTTAAGTGTGCCTGCGCTCTTGGATATACAGATACCCCTGAGCTAGGCCTTTAACCCCTCCCACAAAACCGCCTCAGTATCAACAGATCCCGTATTAATTTTAAAATAGTCTTCAATGGCTTCTGATATGTCCTGTCTAAACCGTTCATCATCTAATGCGCGTGTTGGGAATCTCCATTGCCGTTTGTACCCTTCTGGGAGAGGGACGAGGAGCCTCAGGAGCACTGGAGAGTGGTCAGAGTAGGATCTAGGGAGGGTACCCATGCTTTGAAACCAACCAGTTAATGCAGGGGTGGTTAACCAGTAGTCGAGCCGAGTCCAGGTATTACTAGCACCGGTATAATGTGTATAGATAGTCTGCCCTGGGTCGCGTGCTCTCCCCACGTCTGTCAGTGCAAGTTGGTCGCATAAAGAGCGGAGGGCCTTACGGGCTCGTGGTTTCGGGTCGGGGGCTAGTGATGTCGTGTCAAGGCGGGGGTCCAATGTGACATTGAAGTCTCCACCCAATAAGATAGGGATGGAGCCCAGTTGTAGTAGTTTTGCATAAAGGCCATGGAAAAAAACTGGGGAATCCGTGTTCGGGCCCTGTATACAGCCAATGCTATCTTATAATAAAACAGTACTCCTACTACAATTACAAACCTTCCAGAGACATCATGCAGCACCGAGTGACACTTAAAGGGGAGCCGTTTGTGAATCAGAATAGCTGTGCCCCTGGCATAGTTACTATAGTTGTTGAAATAGAAATTTGGGCCCCAGGACGATGCAAATCGGGAGTGATCTGTAGGGGAGAGATGTGTTTCCTGTATTAGGGTGATGTCGACCTTATGTCGATTCAAATATTGTAGGACTTGCCGCCGTTTTCGCGTGTCATTCAGGCCTCTAACATTCCACGTCATCATGGTGATAGTGGAAGGGCCTGTAACATGACCTACGTGGGCCATAGCTGTGTGCTGATCTTTAGAGCCATGAGCTGCCAGTGTCCGTGCACCGTCAATACGTTCAAGACTGAAGTAAATCTGAACGTAGAACATTTGAAAAACCATAATTCCCAACCCCCTCCCACCACCCAGCCTTTCCGCCCATCCGGAAAGGCAATAACTTATTGCCAACAAAAACCCACAATACCCAATGTGGTCGGCATGAGCTTGGTCGTAGTAACATAGGGCATAAAATAATGCAACAATTACAATTAGAGGCGTACACCTAATCGGGGGAGTGTACGCTAACTAGCATAGCTGTAACATTCAGTCAAATAAATGCAATATAAACTTCCAACGTCTTGTGAGAAATAGCAATGTAGCGGCGCGGGAAGCAAAGGATATAATGTCAGCCTCGACCGGAGAAGGAAAATACATCAGCACTTGCGTCGGACCCGCTGGAAGGGGGGGAGGAGGACACAACTTCTGCTGGGCTTTTGTTGTTAGATTTAAAGGAGTGGCAGAAGTCTTGTGCCTCCGTTGGGGACTCAAAAATGCGGGATCGTCCGTTGACCTCCACCCGCAGTCTGGCAGGGTATAGCATTCCATATTTAAGTCCCAAGTTTCTGAGAGTGGCCTTGACTCCTTGAAATTTCCTCCTGGCGTCTTGGACCATTGTGGTGAAGTCCGGGTATATGGATAGCTTGGAGCCCTGCCATGTTAGATCCCCTTTTTCTCTGGCCAAGCGAAGAATAGTGTCTCTGTCGCGGAAATTGAGGAGCCGTGCTAGGATGGGGGTCCAATATCAAAATTAAGGCACTTTAGTGACATACGTTCAAAATCATTAAAGAGGGAGGTCGAAGATGGGGTCCATTCAGCTTTCTTGCTCAATATCAAAAAACCAAAATGGGTTGAGAATGGACCACTTGTAACTACGATTCCAGTTTTTTTTTCTCTTAATATAAAACCCTCATACATGCACGTAGTCGAAAGGCGATATATCTTGGTTCTCCGCCAATTACAATGCATTGGTGCATCATCATTGGGGCTTTTTTGTTGTATGCTTACCTCTAGCCAGAGTTAACCACTGGATACGTAGTAGTGTCCAGATCTAGGGCCATATGTATGAAGGTACCGATTTGCGATTCTGAAATAACAATTTTTAAGAAATCACTATTTCAGAATCGCAAATTGGTATGTATGTACAAATTCGCATTTGTTTTGCGAATTCTTAGTATTCCTTAATTGCGATTATCAAATTGCGAATCACAATTAAGGAATACTTTCCCATTCATTTCTATGGGCCAGGAGGCCCATAGGAATGAATGGGAAGGTATTCTCAATTTTGCGATTCACAATTTGAAAATCGCAAATTGAGAATCATTTCAAGGGTGCAGGGGAGTTCAAAGCACACCCTGATGCACCCCTGAAATATGCATGGGTGCACATGTGGCGCACATACATGCCCTGCATGTGCGTCACATGGCGCTTTGAAAAATGCTGAAATGCGCATTTTTCAAGGAATTCGCAACTTAGCACCAACTAAAAGTTGGTGGTAATTTGCGATTCCTTAAGGGCATTTAGGGAATCACAAAATTTGCGATTCCTGAAATGCAATTGCAAAATAAGGAATTGCAAATTTAGCGATTCCTTATTTTGCACCACATTTTACTTTATAAATACAATTTTTCAAATTCGCATTCGCAAAGGCTGAAATTCTGAGGATTTCGGGCTTTGCTAATACGAATTTGCTTCATACATATGGCCCATAGTGTCTACAAGTGTCGGTGTCTTCGGTTTTCATGCAATCAGAAAGTCAGCCTCATTTTTTGTTATCCATGAATTTGTTTCAGCCTCATTAACCATTATTTTAATGGTATTCTGTAATCTCGAGGTCGGATCTATAATGATCTTTTTATAGAATTTGCTATCAGATAGTAGTGCAAGGCATTGTTGGTTATATCCTTCTTTTTCCAGGAGTACAATTCCTCCCCCCTTGTCCGCTGGTTTGATTAATATTTTCTAATTTTTCTTCAGTTGGGCTAACGTTTGTTGTTCTTTTTTTGTTATATTAACAATAATATATAACAAAAAAAGAAAGCCTCAGTGCACCCTCCAATGTTGATACTACCATATGATGTTTAAAAAATGAAGAGGGCTAATAGCAACCTCGTGAATTTAAGCTAAAATATAGCAAGAACATTTAAATGTAATTGTTGATGTTTGTTGTATTTGTCTCTGTCTTTTGTGTCTCTTCTCAATTACAGGCACGATTAGCCTTTTTTATTAGTGGAATACAAGAACCACTGAAAGTAACTGCACAAATCGTTTGAGTACTTACCTTTTGATTTGGTCCTGAAGAAAGCCCCATAGACCCGGCTGGGCACAGTGGGGCTGAAACATGTCAGACTGATATTAATTAGCAGTATAGAGAATCTAGTAACTTGATCCATATCTACTCACCAGTGTTTTTATTAATCTTGAATCATCCTTTTTTAATAAACCAATTTGCTTTGAGATGAGCAAGAATTTTTAATTCACATTTCTTTTTTTGAGCACTTGTAGACACTATATCTGGATACTACTATGTATCCAGTGGTTACCTCTGGATAGAGGTAAGCATACAACAAAAAAAGACCAAATGATAATGCACCAACGCAATGTAATTGGCAGAGAACCAAGATATACCGCCTTTCGACTATGTGCGTGTATGAGGGTTTTTTATTCAGAGAAAAAAACCTCTGGAAACGTAGTTACAAGTGGTCCATTCTCCACCCATTTTGATTTTTTGACTTTAGTGACATAGTCTACAATAGAAATAGTAATAGTGGATCAAGCCTACAAGATGAAAAATACATTTAAATGTTTGGGCATTGTATTAGTTGGAAACTTAAAATCTTCGAGTCCTGAAATTTTGATTCAACCTCATTAGCAAGAAACAAATCCATTGTTACAAAATAATCCCATAAAAAGCTTTAAGTCCCTGATACCTATACAGGAAGTGCAGGTGTTAAAAGGAGCTGTAGGTCCAACTGATTCTAACATGCAAAAAAAAGAAAATTAACCTGAAAATCCATCTAGAACATACATCGGGTGACAATGCATTATAGATAACTTTAGAAAATCTGAATAATGATTGGTCTTGGCTTCCTTTGTGCGTCACATGGCGCTTTGAAAAATGCTGAAATGTGCATTTTTCAAGGAATTCTGCAACTTACCACCAACTAGAAGTTGGTGGTAATTTGCGATTCCTTAAGGGCATTTTGCACATTTTTTTTGCTTCATACATTGCATTTAAGGAATCGCAAAATTTGTGATTCCTTAAATGCAATTGCAAAATAAAGAATCGCAAATTTTGCGATTCCTTATTTTGCACCAGATTTTACTTTATAAATACCATTTTTCAAATTCGCATTCGCAAAGGCCGAAATTCTGCGGATTTCGGCCTTTGCGAATGCGAATTTGCTTCATGCATATGGCCCATAGTGTCTACAAGTGTTAAAAAAAAGAAATGTGAATTAAAAATTCTTGCTCATCTCAAAGCAAATTGGTTTATTAAAAAAGGATGATTCAAGATTAATAAAAACACTGGTGTGTAGATATGGATCGAGTTACTAGATCCTCTATATTGCTAATTAATATCAGTCCGACATGTTTCAGCCCCACTGTGCCCAGCCGGGTCTATGGGAATTTCTTCAGGACCAAATCAAAAGGTAAGTACTCAAACGATTTGTGCAGTTACTTTCAGTGGTTCTTGTATTCCACTAATAAAAAAGGCTAATCGTGCCTGTAATTGAGAAGAAACACAAAAGACAGAGACAAATACAACAAACATCAACAATTACATTTAAATGTTCTCGCTATATTTTAGCTTACATTCACGAGGTTGCTATTAGCCCTCTTCATTTTTGAAACATCATATGGTAGTATCAACATTGGAGGGTGCACTGAGGCTTTCTCTTTTTGTTATATATTATTGTTAATATAACAAAAAAAGAACAACAAACATTAGACCAACTGAAGAAAAATTAGAAAATAATAATCAAACCAACGGACAAGGGGGAGGAATTGTACTCCTGGAAAAAGAAGGATACAACCAACAATGCCTTGCACTACTATCTGATAGCAAATTCTATAAAAAGATCATTATAGATCCGACCTCGAGATTACAGAATACCATTAAAATAATGGTTAATGAGGCTGAAACAAATTCATGGATAACAAAACATGAGACTGACTTTCTGATTGCATGAAAACCGAAGACACCATATTTTTACTCTCTTCCGAAAACGCACAAAAATAAATCACCTCCACGGGGACGCCCGATAGTTTCGGGTATAGGTTCAGTTCTCTAACCACTCTCTCAGTTTGCAGACCAGTTTCTCAAACCTCTGGTCCAAAAAACTCCCACCTACTTAAAAGACACCAGAGACTTACTGAACTAATTGATCGGTATGCCATTTAATGAAGAGGAGATGCTCCTGGTAGGATTAAATGTAGAAAGCCTCTACACAAGCCTCCCTCAACAAGAAACACTCCAAACATTGGAAAACATAATTTTCTCTGAATAATGGAAATACAGAACACCTAGGCATTTTGTGTTAGAATGTTGCAGACTGGACTTAACCCAAAACTTTTTTGAATACAATGGAGCACTTTTTGTGCAATGCCATGGAACTTTCATGGGAAGTGCTTTCGCACAATTGGTAGCAGGACTCTTCGTGAGTGAGTTTGAAACTAAACATGTTCTAAATAATGAAAACCTTTTCTTGTCCAAAATAATATTTTGGAAACTGTTTATCGACTACATCATGGTCATTTGGAAAGACACCAATGAGAACTTGAAAAAATTCATCGAGTGGTTAAACAACAGAGACAAGTGCCTACAGTTGACATTCACAGCCAATAAAAATAGCCTAGACTTTTTGGGCATAACCATATTTGTGGAACAAGGGAAAACTGAGACAAAAACATACTACAAGCCTACGGCAAAAAACAGTCTCTTATCATATAAAAGCTTCCACCCGAGACCACTAAGAGACAATTTGCCTTATAGCCAATTTCTGCGACTTAAGCGCAACTGCAGTAAACTACAAGACTACACTAAGCAAGCCAGTGATCTAACAGAGAAACTGAAGAAAAGAAACTACCCAATCAGAACAATACGGAAATGTTAAAAGAGAGCCAAACATCAACCACGAGAGTGCCTCTTAGAAACTATCCCGAAAGAACCTACTGAGGATCTGATGACATGCGTGACTACTTATAGCACGGCAACAAACGCAATAAAGAAAATAGTAAATAAAAACTGGATAACATCACATCTGGTAAATTGAATTGGCCTAAACCTAGATTTGCGAACTGAAGAACCAGAAACTTAAAAGATATGTTAGTCCACACCACGCCACAATTGAAACAAAAGACCGAAAACATCACAAAGAACTGGAATATGAATCCCATTACAGGACACTTTCCTTGTGGAACGTGCAGGGCATGTAAATTTACATCAGTGACAAAGACTCTCAACCTGTCTGCTAGCTTAACTTGGACCCAACGACAACACACTAACTGTAATTCGACTCACGTCATATATATGATCACGTGCCCTTGTGTCATGAAATACATTGGCATGACGTGCAGGAAAGTGAAAGTGAGGATTGGGGAGCATAAGAGCAACATCAAGACCAAGAAAATAACCACTAAGATGAGTAAACATTTACTGGAACAAAAACATACTGCTGACTAAATTCAGTGGACAGTAATAGAAATATTACATATCAAAAACGACAATGCAGACGGATTTTATTTGAGAAAGAACAAAGATGGGTGGATCGTCTGCAAACAAATGTTTTTTGGACTCAATGATTATGTACCGTGGCACCAACTTTACTGAAGGAACCAAAATGCTATTTGAATAATAAGAAGATGAAACAAAGCCTTCAACAACCAAAGGCACAATTGAACTAACTGGTATATTCTTCAACACTCTATGTACGCATGAACATGAAATTGCAATACCTTCTCAATCAATACCAATAATTCAGGTTATCTAGGATAGAGGTAGAAATTAGATACTAGTAGAACACCTTTTACACATAGGAAGGAAGAAAGTCCTTTTTTGCTTTTTTCATTACTGCTATAGCAGATAATAGTCCTCTCTACCTCTGAAAATTGACCTGCATGCGCTAAAAATTATATACACACTCATGCATATTGTTTCATATTTCAGAGTAAATAGATATGACTCTGGATATGTGTAATAATAGAATATGAGATGTCTCGGTAGACATGAGGGTAAACAGTCTCTTTTCCACCTTCAACGTAAAAATGACAGCTCTCGTTTCTACCGCCATAGCTGTGGAGATAGAAAAGAATGAGGGAACTCTTAACCCCTGTCTTCCATGGGAAGAGTCAGCACAAGATCGAGAATCGCCAAAAGCTGGTAAGCAGAACGCGAGGACTCAAACACGAGAAAATGAAGTAAGCTCAGATACTAACGTATATACCTTTTTCGCCTAATACAGATCAAGAGAAACTGTCTCAAGCATCCCGTTGAAGTACTCGAGTTCTTTATGTGAGGTAATAAGGTGACTGCGGCTACTTAAACCGCCACTTGTCTTGCTAGTATTTATAAACATGACAATGCGGACATTTCAACTAACCGCGATACTGACACCATCCATTTGTAGGGTAAAAAATGTGCCCTCGATTAATAAAAATGCCATTTGCCTTTTAGAATTCGCAAGCATGAAAACTCGGTTTCTAATCCACCGCTATACTAAAAATAGGAATATGCCTGCGAAGACTAGTAAACATACATTTGAACGCAGCAATTTAAACCAAACGCGATACTAAAGTTCTTTTTATAAAAACGGGTCCGCAGTTAATAAAGCTGCCATTTGCCCATTAGAATTCACGAATATGAGAACGCGGTTTCTAAATCTACCGCAACACTGTAAACAGGAGTATGCGTGCATACATGAGCAAACATACCTTTGAAACTTCGCAAAAAGCATACACATAACCACAAATACAATAAGCGTGCTTGGGATAAATAGTGAAAGATACAATTTCTATCCCCTTAATTTAGAACTTCCGGGATTGATGCAGACAAAAATCGCCACTTTTTAAGAAAACCTCAGTGCACCTTTCAATGTTGATACTACCATATGATGTTTCAAAAATGAAGCGGGCTAATAGCAACCTTGTGAATTTAAGCTAAAATATAGCGAGAACATTTGAATGTAATTGTTGATGTTTGTTGTATTTGCCTCAGTCTTTTGTGTCTCTACTCAATTACAGGCACGATTGGCCTTTTTTATTTGTGGAATACAAGAACCATTGACAGTAACTGCACAAATCTTGTGTTATGTTATGTTATGTTATGTTAAAAGGTTTTTTGTAGAGCGCACGGCTACTCAAAAAGAGTGTCCCGGCGCTTTTAATTGAAGAAGGCTGCAGTAAACTAACATAACACATTAAAAGAGTAAAAGACACCAAAGTAAAAAAAGAAAACAGCGCACAAAGAAGGCCTACTGGACAAACAGCCAGGTCTTAAGGTCCTTTCTAAAGGCTAATAAGCCAGTGGATCCCCGGAGGGAGAGGGGCAGAGAATTCCATAATTGGGGCGCCAGTAATCCAAAGGAGCGACCTCCCAGACGTGCTCTCTTCACTCGTGGGACAGTAGCCAGAAATAAGGATTCTGATCTCAGAGAGCGAGCTGGTTGGTAGAAAGTCAGTCTCCTCTGGAGATACTTCGCTCCCGATGCATGAAGGGCCTTATATGCCAAAGTCAGAGCCTTGAAGGCAATCCGCTTACGGATTGGGAGCCAGTGCAAGGTCTGGAGCAAACCCGCAGCGCTGGTACGCCTGTTCACTCTGTGAGTACTTACCTTTTGATTTGGTCCTGAAGAAAGCCCCATAGACCCGGCTGGGCACAGTGGGGCTGAAACATGTCGGCCTGATATTAATTAGCAGTATAGAGGATCTAGTAGCTCGATCCATATCTACACACAGGTGTTTTTTTTAATCTTGAATCATCCTTTTTTAATAAACCAATTTGCTTTGAGATGAGCAAGAATTTTTCATTCACATTTCTTTTTTTGAGCACTTATAGACACTATATCTGGATACTACTATGTATCCAGTGGTTACCTCTGGATAGAGGTACGCATACAACAAAAAAAGACCCAATGATAATGCACCAACGCATTGTAATTGGCGGAGAACCAAGATATACCGCCTTTCGACTATGTGCGTGTATGAGGGTTTTTTATTCAGAGAAAAAAACCTCTGGAAACGTAGTTACAAGTGGTCCATTCTCCACCCATTTTGATTTTTTGACTTTAGTGACATAGTCTACGATAGAAATAGGAATAGTGGATCAAGCCTACAAGATGAAAAATATATTTAAATGTTTGGGCATTGTATTAGTTGGAAACTTAAAATCTTCGAGTCCTGAAATTTTGATTCAACCTCATTAGCAAGAAACAAATCCATTGTTACAAAATAACCCCATAAAAAGGTTTAAGTCCCTGATACCTATACAGGAAGTGCAGGTGTTAAAAGGAGCTGTAGGTCCAACTGATTCTAACATGCAAAAAAAAGAAAAATTAACCTGAAAATCCTTCTAGAACACACATCGGGTGACAATGCATTATAGATAACTTTAGAAAATCTGAATAATGATTGGTCTTGGCTTCCTTTAGCATAAATACATAATGATAAGCATTGACAGAATGTCCCAACTTCAATTATTTTTAACAATATCGCATTATGCTACTGGAATGTGGGGAGTCTTTCAAGTAAACCTACAGACAGTCAAGTGATAAGTGGAACTCATTTGACATACTCATACTTCCGGAAATATGGTGCAAAGCATCTTTTCCTTTGAGTGGATATATTATTTATATGCCAAACACAAGCCATAAAGGAATGTAAAAAGCACTGTCCAAAGAAGGGGGGGGGGGGTCTTTCCATATACATTGCAGCCAACTTGTACTTAAGTACAACTGAATTTAAACAATAATTGCCATGGTTGATGGGCTTTATAATTTATGACTGGGAGGATAGTGACACCCTTTATTTTGGGTAAATATATCTATACTAAACTACATAAAAATGAAAAACAAAAATATTTTTGGGAAAAATGGAAACAAAAATCTGCCAATCTTAAATCAGTTGATCCTGATGCTTGTTGGTTCCTAACTGGAGACTTTACCTTTAACTTGTTGAATTATCTAGAAGGGAATATAGACCTTCAGAATATTACAGGGAACATGCTCGCTCATATTAAGTAAAACAGGTTAAAAATCGGAGAGCAGTTGGTCTCTTTTCTGAATTCTACAAGGCTAAAGCATTATAATGACCAGCCATCAGAATTACCTTATTCTTCAAGCAACACACAATCTATTTTGGACTATACAGATGCAAGTTTTGATCTATTTTTCAATATCAACCAATTTCAAATTAAAACAAGATTGGAGAATGATCATTTTTCTCAATTAATTACTTTAGAGTACACTAAACCATTTCCCCCAAACACAGCAACCCTAATGAATCAATTTGAAACATCTAACCTAAAATGACTCAAATGGGGCGGTGAAATCAACAAAAAAATATCTTTCTGTGTGAAACAGACCTTTCAGTGCAATATCCAAGTGAAAGAATCCACTCCATTGGCGAATGGATGGCGCTATCACTGAGAATGGAGCAATTTCACAAGAAACTTTAGAGCCAGATTTGTGCCAACAACTAGTCAAAGGGGAACAAATCTTGGGATTATCAGGAAAAATAATATATGTTTTTCAAAAAGGTTGATGCTGTCTCAGTGTTGCAATTTATTTTGGCTCTTAATAACTCCCCATAGGGGATGCTCCACTTAAGAGTCTCTGGTGGCTGCTAAGTGCATGCAATAAGCTGTTGCTTGCTGTGCTTTTCCGGAAAAGCTCAGTGTGGATGGTTTTCTGCCTGATGTCAAGGTACTCTACTGTAGTGCTGCTGATCTTGCCCGTGAGTTGCATATTTGGATTGTTGTCATTCAGCTTCTTCATGAAGTCAATGGCCAGGTTCTCAGTGCCTCTCCAAATGATGAAGAGGTCCTTCTATGTATCAGAGCCATACCACAACATGTCCAAAGACCTGTGCAACTTCTAGGCTCCGGTACAGTTCCTCCTCACACAGGCCCATAAAGAGATTAGCCAAACTGGGTGTGAAGCACCAGCCCATGGCTGTCCCTGTGGTCTGTCTGTAGATAGCACAATTGAATAGGAAGATGTTATTCCTGAGACAATGTGCATAGATTACCTATTCATCAGTTGGAGCTGTAGCTAAGTGAAAGCAATCACAACATACAACTCGTGGGCAAGATCAGCAGCACCACAGTAAAGTACCTCGACATCAAGATTGACATCAGGCAGAAAACCATCCACACTGAGCTTTTCCGGACAAGCACAGTAGGCAACAGCTTACTGCATGCACTTAGCAGCCATCCCGAGACTCTTAAGTGGAGCATCCCCTATGGGAAGTTATTAAGAGCCAAAAGAAATCGCAACACTGAGACAGCTTATCAACATGATCGTGAAATCATGTTGAAAAGATTCAAGGAACTGGGTTACCTGAAATGGGTCCTTAAGAGGGCGAGTGAGAGAGCTGACAGCATCACTAGACAGGAGACACTAGCTGGCAAGATCAACAATGAGACAGAATGCACTGATGATGGCAAAAGGATCATCCTGACATATGCTGGTGATGCCAGTAATGTCAAGCGGATTCTTGTGAAAAGCTGGAATATCCTTAAGAGCAACACAACCATAGGTAACAGCATAGAGGACTGACCCCGCATTACCTACAGGAAAGGGCACAACCTCAGGGAGATGTTAGTCCAGAGTGACATTACAACAATCAGTGGTGGCAAAATGCATAATTTACAAGGTTTCTTTCCCTGTGGCTTTTGTAAGGAACGCAAGAATAATCTGATGCGTGGAGAAATTAAATGGGGTCCTACATTGGCAGTACTAAGCAAACACAAAGAGATGATGGACGGAGTGCTGAAACTTTTCAGACACTCACCCCCAGTCATAGATCTGGGTTGAATCCATCATCGTTCTTTAGCTCACTTCGCCACCTCAGTTCAGACCCTGCTATATGCAAATCAGTCTTGCATCATGGGAACAGTCCACCCGAACTGCCAAGCCAGGTCTTCCCTGAACTGGAAACAAGCATCCTGGGACCGGTTTCGGGGTAACACCCCTCTTCAGCCAGGCTAGCTTGAATCCAGTGGCAAAGTGAGCAAGTGACCCACATCTGGGCATACCCTGCAAACTTAGAGCGAACAAAGCAAACACAAAGTGATAATGGACGGGGTGCTGAAACTTTTCAGACACTCACCCCCAGTCACAGATCAGGGTTGAATCCATCATCATTCTTTAGCTCACTACGCCACCTCAGTTCAGACCCAGCTATATGCAAATCAGTCTTGACCCTGTGCCTCATGGGAATAGTCCTGCCCAAACTTCCAAGGCAGGTTTCCCTGAACCGGAAACAAGCATCCTGGGACCAGTTTGAGGGTAACACCCTTCTTCAGACAGGCTCAAGACTGAATTATATATGGCTGGGTCTGAACTGAGGTGGCGAAGTGAGCTAAAAAATGATGATGGATTCAACCCAGTTTTGTGACTGGGGGTGAGTGTCTGAAAAGTTTCAGCGCTTCGTCCATCATCTCCTTGGTTTCGCTGTGTTTGCCCTAAGTTGGCAGGGTATGCCCAGACAAGGTCCCTTGCGCACTTGGCCACTGGATTCCAGCTAGCCTGGCTGATGAAGGGTGTTACCCAGAAACCCGTCCCAGTATGCTTGTTTCCAGTTCAGGGAAGACCTGGCTTGGCAGTTTGATCTGGACTGGTCCCATGAGGCACAGGGTCAAGCTTGATTTGCATATGGCTGGGTCTGAACTGAGGTGGGGAAGAGAGCTAAAGAGTGATGATCGATTCAACCCAGATAGGTGACTGGGGGCGAGTGTTTGAAAAGTTTCACCGCTCCATCCATCATCTCCTTGTGTTTGCTTTGTTCGCCAGTCTGGCGGCGTCTATTATAAAGGCACCGCAATGGGAGCACGAACACCCGTTCCTGCACGGCATGGACTTAAAAGTCCATGCCGTGCAGGATACAGGGTGCATGCAGAAAGGGGGGTACATCATGGCCCCCCCTGCCTGCATCCTATGGCCTTCAGGGAACATGGGGCCCTAAGTTACCTCACCGCCTCCCGCCTCCCTTTTCATGGCGGGCTCACTGCCATGAAAAAGTTGGATGTGAGGAAACTCGTATTATGCTTGGCGGTGCCTCAGCAGCACCGCCAGCATATTGCGGCCCTCAGACTGCTGCGACAATGGCAGTTGCTGTGGTCCTATTGCAATCCGAATGCCGTACTTGTAATACGGCGGTCGAACCACTGGTGTGGTGCTCCATGACCTCCAGCACACTTCTACCGCGAGTTTGATGGTCCATAGTAATCGGGCTCTAAGTCTTCAATATGCTGATAATGCTACTGATTAAAACTCCAATAAATTTACAGAGCCTAATTTTAGCACTTGAAGTATTCAGAGAAAACAACTTTATGGAGATAAATATGAAGAAAACCAAGGTGATTGCCTTCGGGTCTCATAAGAGGAATGGAGGGACCTGGTTTCTCAAAGAAAATACATTAAAATCAGTAGAGACATACACTTAACTTGGGCTGGTCTTTGACTTAAAGGGACATTACAAAGATTATCTTTTATATCTACAAGCAAAGGCCAGCTCACAAATATTTGGTTTTAAAACCATGAATTGTAAAATGAAAGGCCAGTCATTTGAACCAGTTCTAAAAATTGGGAAAGCAAAACTATGCCCACAATAACACATAGGACAGAAATCGCAATCAGCATAACAGAAGCCAATGTGTATTGCAATTTGTTCAAGCTGCATAATTATACTTCACAGTGACAAATCCGTTTAAAATTCAGCTTGAACAAACAGAAATTGGTTCGACAAGGGTCCTTCATCAAAGTCAGCAAAATTCTGAAAGGTGACCGAATGAGCACATTAAGTAATGTAGTGGTATTGTAAAGAAATAATTAGATCAAAGCCAAATAATACATGGTATAACCACATGAAAACAGCTTTGGACATGATCCAATTAAAAAATCTATGGGCACCTGCAACCACAGCAGAAGAATTCAAGCGATTTGTGAATAAAACAGTGAAATTTAATAACGTGTTTACAGGATTAAGACGAATTTGCAAAAAAATCTCACACCTCGATGGTAATAAATACATACAATCAGATAAAAGTACAAACATAATTGGGCATTTACTTTTCTGAATAATTCAAATGGACGTTTTTATGTTATATAATGGGTGGTTTCCCTACTAAAGACTTAAGACCTTATTACAACTTTGGGGGTCTGATCGCCCGAGAACCGCGATTGCGTCGTCTACACCACCGCTGCGATGGCGATCTACCGCTGCCATATTACGTGTTGGACAGTCTGAAACGCCAACTGCATCAGTCTTTCAGGTAAGACACCGGCGGTCTGCTATGTTGTGGCGCATCCACAGTCGCGGACAGGTATGCGGTCCAACCACTGAGCATATTACAACGACAGTCATACTCGTGGTCTCCCAGTGGCGGTCGACAGCCCGGGTACGCGTGAAACAAAACATATTAATGACAATTGAGTGGATTTAAATACTACACACTTGATGCGCTTTGGTAAGTGGACATGCCTGCAAACCACCCTATGAAACACACCCCATCCCTGACCAGCATCCTTTGCTTCACAACTGCAGCACAGCTAGAGAGGCACCAGCGTTAACTGCATTTTTTTAATAAGGCACCCCTTTTTCTTTTTCCCATTTAGCACTCTACACCACTTGTAAAACATTTTTGCACCCTTTCACATCTATCACTTGTTATTTTTTCATTCATATTCTCATTCACATCGTTTTATTTTTGCACCATGCCTGGGGAAAAAAACAAGCTTCACAGAGCAAGAGTTTGTCAGTCATGGTGGATGAAATCATTAGAGTACAGCCACACATTTTTGGAGCCCAAGTCCAGCACACTCCTCTCAGTAGGAAAACTGAAATGTGGGACAGAATAGTAAACAGAGGGAATGCTGTTGGTACCACCCGGCACACGCAGGGTAACATTCAGAAGAGGTGGAACGACATCAGGCTGAGGGCACGTATTAAGTACAACAGCCCCCACCTGGAGCCTCATAGGACTGGCAGTGGCCTCCCAGCACACAATTACAACTCATTCCCTGGGAGGAGAAGGTCTTGGCCATCCTGCATATTAAGGGCTTGACGGGAATAGAGGGGGGAGGCATCCTGCATAATAAGGGCTTGATGGGAATAGAGGGGGAGTAACACTAAGTTACACTTCAATAACTGCCACAATATAACATTGTCCAGTTTGCTTGTCTGCTTTTGCAATTGTCTTCTCTATCTACTTTGCTAACATAGTAACATGCAATATTCAAAGTGTCTGAGATGTTAGTTTGTCTGTGGCAATGTCTATTGCTGCATATAAGGACACATGCATCCAAACTCCATGACGTGCCACATGTTGCAATGCTGTCTGTAAGTGTATTACCAACAAAATATCAATTCATGACACATGATATGGGTTAAAATGTAAATGTATGTCCCATCCCAAATGCATGCTACCAGCAGCTATGGTACACTAACCATTTGCCAAGAGTTGCTAAAGTGACATTGAAGTGACTACAACAACGTGTGATTGTAACTATGACCAAGATGCTACATTCCTTTTGCCCCTTCTCACTTGTCTGCCATGTCACTGCTGCTCTACACTAGTCAAGCAGCTTGCCATTTTTCTAGTGTTGGTAAATAGATATCGAAAAGCTACCACTACTACCATGAAGCCCTGTCTCTATAACTATAACCCAGAAGCTGCACTCCTTTTGCCCCCTCTCACTTGTCCACCATTTCACTACTGATCTACTCTAGTCATGTAGGTTACCATTTCTCAAGTATTGCTAAAGTGACATTAAAATGACTGCAACTACCATGAGGCCTTGTGATCCTAACTCTGACGAAGATGCTACACTCCTTTTGCCACTTCTCATTTGTCTGCCATGCCACTTCTGATCTACACTAGTCATGCAGCTTACCACTTCTCAAGGATTCACAATTACTAAAAATGACAGACAAGACAAGAGGATTAGCGATTATAACCAACAACTCTCTGGACGTAAAAGGGTCACCAGCAGAAAGCAGCTCTGACTGCGAACTACTCTCCTTCAGAATCACCTTAAGCAATAATTATAGCTTCAATGGAACACTTCTATACAGACCTCCCAGTTCGCAAAGTAAAAACAAATTTGAGGAAATCATCAGTTCAATTATAGAAACAAGCACTAACTCAGAGGACTACTGCATACTAGGTGATTTTAACTACCACCTCGAAACTACAGAAGACCACAATACAGCATCATTAATAGAGATGATGGCCCGGGACTCGCTGGAACAGAAAGTCATACATCCTACACACGATGCTGGTCAGACTTTGGATGGAATATTCACATCCAATCCCCATCTTGAACTACAAGAGGTTCTACCAATTCCATGGTCAGACCATAGAGCTATCCTATTCACAGTAACCACCACACACCACATTCCCAACCCACACATACCACACAAGATAATTTAAAAGACGGAATTGGAGGAACAAATCCCCCCAGCAGATGCAAGGCACTTTAGCATCCTCTGAACCTGATCTAAAATTCAAAGCAGACCTAGCAACAAGCAGTTTCACCAATTGGATCAAATCCGCAATGAACTTGTTAGCACTGGAAAAAAGCGCCACCAGTAGCGCACTAAGAAATCTGAGCCCTAGTTTTGTGATGCCTTGTGCAAACAGAAACAACTCTGCAGAAAAGCAGAGAGACGCTGGACAAATAACTACTCAACAGCCGACAAAATCTCATACGCCCTATCATTGAGCACTTATAAAAAAATTATAATGGATAAAAAAAGTTGCTACTTCCCGGATAAAATACAGCAGGCAGGCAACTAAAGCAAAGCACTATTTACAACATTGAAGAACTATTCAAACTCCCTGAAACTCAAAATAAGGACGTTAGTGTGGAATTCTGCAACCAACTTGCAGGGTACTTTAAGGACAAAGTTCAAACCATCTTTGAATCCCTCACTAACCACGACAACAGCATGGCAGTCACCCCTGACACAACACCACAATGCCCTATCAAGGTACTGGACTCCTTTGCTCCACCCAATTTAACAAGTCCTGCTGGCCATTAAATCAATTAACTCCGGAGCACCCTCAGACCCTTGTCCACCTAGCATATTTCACATGGCACCAGATATATTCAGCGAACATCTCAGTAGACTCTTTAAAGAAATTATTATCTCAGGTGTATTTCCAGACGCATGGAAAAGGGTGTCAATTCTTCCTTTATTAAAGAAACCCAATATAGATCCCAGTGATAATAGCAATTACAGACCAATAGCAAGGATTCCCTTCCCAGCCAAGGTCTTGAAAAAAATCCTCAACCTCCAAATGACGACCTTTATCTCCTCGGCAGACATATTAGATTCCTCTCAGTATGGCTTCAGACAAGAGCATGGAACAGAAACTGCCCTGATTATGGCAGCTGAGGAGATCCGGGCAATACTAGACACAGGTGTCAAGGCCGCCTTGATCCTGTTGGATCTATCGGCGGCCTTTGACACTGTGAACCACAACATTCTAATCAGAAGGCTCCTGGAGGTAGGAGTCAAGAACGCTGCTCAAAAGCTGATTAAATCCTATCTGAACAACAGATATTAATATGTCCAGATAGGCGACTCCTGTTCAGAGCAGTTTTTGCTGCCATGTGGGGTGCCACAGGGCTCCTCTTTGAGCCCCACCCTGTTCAACCTTTACGTGACCCCTTTAGCTTATATCATCAGGCAATTTGGTTTCACACTAATATCCTATGCGGATGACACCCAGATTGCGGTGTCCATTTTAAGTAGCTGGATGAAACAGCTGATTGCTTCAGACAATGCATGTCCCACATTATCAATGGAGGGGGACAAATTGTCTGATACTCAACGGAACCAATACAGAGGTCCTCCTACTGGGAACAGACACCTCTCTTTGGTCACAGAACTGGTGGCCCCCCAGCATGGGAGCTCTACCTACCCCAGTACATAAAGTGAGGAACCTTGGCATCATTTTCGATGACAGGCTTACCTTGTCCTCAGGTCACCCCCACGCCGCATGGCCCTCCTGCTGTAGGCGAGTCTCCCCCTCGTTACTGCCCGTGACACCGTTTGCTCCCTCCTGCGCTCTGACTGTGTATTTGGCATTTTCTTTACTGTTTCTCCGTTTTTACTCCTGTGCCTCTGATTGTTTATTTTGTTTAAACTGTTAACTCTGGTTTTGTTCACACGCTGCTCCCCTGGTGTGACCCCCCCTCCGCTCCCCGCTTCCCGCCGCCGTGACATCGCAGCCCCGCCCCCTTTTCTTTTCTGTGTCCTCCCCGCTCCCGCCTCCCAGCTGCTCCTCCCTCCCACTGTAGTGTAGTTCCTATAGTCCCAATAGGCTCTGCGCATTGGAATAATATCTTCAGTAGTGTAGACGTAGGACTGAGGTTATCTAGGTCTCTACTGACTATATTAGACTTAAGTTTTTGCCAGCTAGCTCAGAGTTCACTAGAAACTTTCTCGAATAAGCGAGGAGGAGTTTAACCTCCCTGGATAGACAAGAAGGGATTTAGTTTCTGACAACCATAAAACATGACAACTTTGCTCTCCCTGAATAAGAGTGTATCTCTAGAGTCGTGTGAAAACAAAAGACAGCTATTTCACTCAGTCAATAAGTGCATACTTAGTTTCACCAGATTGCAGAGAAAAAGAGAGACGGGCGTTTTCAATAAACGATGTTATTTATTGAGCAGTCTCTTTCCTCATACAAGAGAAATGAATTGCTACAATTGCAATACTTGTAGTAAAGTAAAGTGCATACAGTAAAAGCAGGATTATGAAATAATACTGTAAAAGCATGGAAATAGTTTCTTAGCCATATGATACTTTAAAATGGATAAAATAGATACATACATATATACATTGACTAATCGTACTCAACTGGTGCTTCTAACTACGCCTACCCCGGTGTACCTGACCTAAGCCTAATACGTGGGAAGGAGTAAGTAAGTAGCAGTTTAAGTTAAGTTTGTTTTGCCAAGAATTTGACTCAAGAATTCTCTGTAAGGGTTTAGTCAGTTCAGTACCTGGGTAATAGAAGGCAGGAGGGCTGGTATCTCTCTCTCAGGACTCGGTATCCCAGTCACCCGCAAGGGTAAGCTGGAAACGCCGGAGGCTGGATTTCTTGGCAAGAGAAAAGACAGCGTCTTTCTCAGCGCGTCAAAAGGGGAGGGGCAGCGTCTGTGGGCTCTCGCATCAGCTGGGCGATTCGGAAGTAGTAGCTGCTCTGCTCCAGGATTACCACCGTGTGTTTGCTTAAGGCAGCGTTGGTATATTTATACCTGAAAGGTGCCGGGTTTGACGTAAGGATGGACATAAGACGTCAATAAAGATGTCACTAAGAACTGGTCGTTCTTACAGTGCTTTACAGGAGTTCTCGGACGAAATCAAAACAATAGCAGCGGGGATTTCCCAGGTTGCTGGAGGCTTGGATTTGTTTAAGAACTCGGTGTGCTTTCTAGGGGGCTGGAGGAGTAGGCTTGCTTAATGTGACAGCATGCGCTATGACTGAATTATGAAAAGGGTTTCTATGCCGTTGTAGGGATATTATTGATTTATAACCGGAAAAGGGCAGAGAATAGGAATATTGATTCAGGTACCTAGATAAACACACTACACCACTTGGCCTTAAATGGCGAACGCGCGGCGCAGGTGAGTGTGACCTGTCCTCAGGTCACCCCCACGCCGCACGACCCTCCTGCTGTAGGCGAGTCTCCCCCTCGTTACTGCCCGTGACACCGTTTGCTTCCTCCTGCGCCTCTGACTGTGTATTTGGCATTTTCTTTACTGTTTCTCAGTTTTTACTCCTGTGCCTCTGATTGTTTATTTTGTTTAAACTGTTAACTCTGGTTTTGTTCACACGCAGCTCCCCTGGTGTGACTCCTCCTCCGCTCCCCGCTCCCCGCTTCCCGCTGCAGTGACATCGCGGCCCGCCCCCTTTTCTTTTCTGTGTCCTCTCCACTCCCGCCTCCCAGCTGCTCCTTCCTCCCACTTCGCCTTAAATGGAGACCGCGCGCACACGCAGCCGTCACGCGCAGCGGGTGCGCCAATTGTGCACCGAAGGCGCGCCAAAAGCAAGCCCGTCTGCGCCCGTCCGCACCTGGACCGCGCCCCGCGCCAGGACCCCTGGTCCTCGACTATGCCAGCGCACCCGACGGACCTACGATGCCGCTGCCCTCATCGCACTCAACACCGGACGAAACACCACCTGCTACCGAGCCACCCCGAAACGCACCCATGGACCCTTCACCTGCCATGCCTGCAAGTTCACCTGCCTCCGGACCGGCACCACACCCGACAAACCGAGCACCAGCAGCAACCACCTCAAGTGCATCCTGCTCAATGCCCGCTCCGTCCACAGACACGCCGTCGAACTCTGGAACCTGCTCGACACAACAGCACCAGACGTCGCCTTCCTCACAGAAACATGGATGAACGCCTCCTCAGCGCCCGACATCGCCATTGCCATCCCGGACGGATACATGATCATCCGGAGAGAACGCATCAACCAGACCGGAGGAGGTATCGCCATCGTACACAGGAACACCGTCCGCATCTCGACCAACTGCAACGACACCCTCACCGCCGCTGAACACCTCCACTTCCAGATATACACTGACCCCAAGACGACCCTCAGAGGCACCCTCATCTACCGAACCCCAGGACCACGCACACAATTCAGCGAAGACATCGCATACTTCATCAGCCCGCACGCCCTCTCCTCCACGGACTACATCCTCCTAGGGGACCTCAACTTCCACCTGGAGAACAACAACGACAGAAACACCACCACCCTGCTGGACAACCTCGCCAACCTCGGACTCAAGCAACTGGTGAACACCCCCACTCACTACGCCGGCCACACGCTTGACCCAGTCTTCTCCGCCAGCAAGCACATCTCCTTCAACCACTCCACTGGACTTCACTGGACCGATCACAGCTGCGTCCACTTCAGCTTCAGGAGAAACATGACCCTCCACCACCCACAACAGGCGCCTCGCCGGAGCTGGAGCAAGATCACTGCCGAGCAGCTCACCACCTCCCTCAGCCAGAAACCGCCCACCACCGCAACGGACCCCAACAAAGCAGCCAGCAACCTCACACAGTGGCTGACCTCCTGCGCCGACGACCTCGCACCACTAAAGAACCCTCCCAACAGACCCGGCAGCAAGAAAACCCCCTGGTTCACTGATGAACTCAAGGACTTGAAGGAACTAGGCTATTTAAGGCCCAGCGGTGCCAGGGAACAACACCTAAAACCTTCGTGGGATACCTGTTCCGGCGCACTAAAGACAGAGACACGGGAGGCTTCCTTCGGCGTCAAAGATCAGCGTTTATTACTGCAGGGAGGCAAAAGTCACGAGAAGTACAACAGCGTGTAGGTTCTGAGAGACTGCTTCAAATTGTACTTGTGGGTCGCTCTCTTTTATACAAGATTTTGTCATTGCACAACATGTAAGCAAAAGGTTACAGCTCAGTTCCCACAGTAAAGTTTAAAAGGATCGCTTTCATGTATTGAGAACCCCGGAACATAATTACATTAACATCACCAGTTCTAACTGTAAAAGCACATCTTCCCACCATTAGGTACATTCCACTTGAGTTGTAAATAAGCAAGAGAAAGAGACAAGAACAGCTGCAAGGAAGTCAGACAGCAGGGAAGAAGTTAATATTGGATGCGTAATCGTAGCTTAAAAGGGCTTGATCCCAGCACGTGCGAGGCTGAAACAATAGACCGGCTCGGCAGAATCACCTCTGAGCGGAGGCAACTGTCTTAGCAGTTGTCCTTCCCCTAGCCATAAAAGACGCATGAAAAGAATATGCTTCTTCCGTAAAGCTTGAGAACTAAAAGGTCACGATGCGGACAGTTGCTTGTTCGCTGGCTACGTGAGGGCAAGAAACAAAATGGATGCCGTATCTAAAATGGAACCCAAGGGTTCAGATGTAGAAACACGTAAATAAGGCGAACCATGCCAGGTAGTGTAGAGAAAACGCGTACACTATATGAACTCGTCATTTACGGTTCATAGATACCTGACTCGTCCATATTCGGCGATGCCCAAAACGTCGTAACCATTTTCACGGAACCTCAGACGCTCCTTTTGCCCTCATGTAGGCAAGAACTAGTCGAAGTCGGAGTCAATCTCGATTCTCATTAGATCATTCAGATGTTGTTGGAACATAATTCTATCCATCAATGTCTCTTTGGTAACAGATGGCCTTGCACGTTGTAGCACAAAGGCCACATAAGGCAGGACCACACTGTACACAAAGACAACACGTGAACAGAAACGTCACAACAACCCCTATAACCATCAGAATCTTCCAACCCCACGTCGACATTAGACCCCAAAACCATCCTAGAAGCGTCCAATCTCCCTCGTCCACGTGTATGGACTCTGAGATTTTGTGCAACTTGGAGATGGCTTGATAAACCGTTGGAGCGTTATCAGGTATGAATATGCAGCAGCTCGAATGGATGACCTTACACACACCACCTCTATCTGCTAGAACAATGTCAAGAACCATCCGGTTCTGTAACGTCATAAGCCTATCCGCTTGAAGCTCTGCTGTCAGATTACCAAGGGCGCTTGCAGTTATGTTAGCAGTTGACTCTACTACACGAGTTAACTGTCTCAGATTTCTGCTATTGACCATAGGGCCCCAAAACGGTAGAAAACCCTTGAAGAAGTCTCCTGCTTCTTGGCCGGAAGTATCCTCTTTACTAATGACACCTCTCACAACTCTGGTTTTGTGATAGTCGGCAGCAACGGTGAAAGTCGGGGGCAAGAGATTTGCAATATAGCAGGTACCTGAGAAGTCATGAGGTAACCACGTGTAGGCTCGGTCATAACATACAAAATAGGTACCCTTGGCAGTCAGGAGGACAGGGGAAGAGAGCATCGGTAGAACGTAAGTATCCACACAAGCACTCTTCCCAAGCTGGGCTCTTGGATTTCGGCCACGACCTTGCAGACAAAAGTGGCCTAGGTGAGGTACAATCCAGATTGGAGATGAGCTTTTAAGCTGCCTATCACCCACTGATATACTATACTCAGCCTCACTAAGGTACTTATAGGCTTGTACCTCCTCCTTTGGGATAAGTGATGGATCAAATATATCCCTATCTAAATCAGCAATCGCTGTCGCCAGAGACTTATGGTACGGGCCAGGACCAAAGCTTGCTGAGCGTGGCTCTCGATGGGGGTAGGAATCTAGTGCACTACGGAACATGGTTTGGAATGCCCGAGCTGACCCCTGGGGGATGTACGGAAGGACCAAATATGGGATACCCCTGTCCATGGTATGTGGCATCAGCCCACACACCCAACAATTTGTAGTATTTACCACCAACTGATGCTGATGCAAAAGTTGCACAAAGGAATTGTTCCTAAATTCCGCACGTCTGAGTTGTTCATGTTGAGGCAGTAGGTGAAAAGAATGTGGAGAAGCGGTAGTGATGAAATTTAGATCATGAGAAGGAAGAGTAGGTAAAGTAGAAGGCAGCAATGATTGAAAACCAAAATACACTCCGCCCACTAGCAGCATAGATACAGTTAGGGACAACATGAAAACCTGTAATAAAAAGCATTTTGTTTGGAATGTTTTGTATAATTTAGATCTTTGCACCGTCTTTTCCTCTATCTTTGACAGCTTGGAGAACTCCATCCTCTAACGACCGTCCGCAACGTTCTTGACGCACTTCGTTCTGAGTAGCGTTTATCAATTCCCAGGGGTTCCCAGAAATCGACAAAAGAATCGACCTAGTGTCAGAAACCTGCTAAACAGAAAGAAGTACCCGCGCGGCCCTACGGCCAACCCAGATGGCAGGTTTTAATCAGTTAAATAATCAATTTCATATACGCCTCCTAGCTGTTCTGGAAAAGAAATATATACATAAAAATGTCCACAATGGTCAAGGCAAAATGTGAGGGGGTATTTTGAAATCAAAATAATAAAAATGTTTTATTAGTCTTTTATGCGTGGACGAAGAAAGTATCGGCTTCTTCCAGGGCGAGTCTGATCTTCAAACAGTGGATTGGATGGCAAAAGAGTGTTCGATTGTTCGGGCAATTGTTCAGCACTTGAATTCTCCACCGTTGAAGGAAGGGAAATTGTTTGAGAGGAATCAACAGGGGTGTCAGATAAAACTGAAGTGTTTCCTATGATCTGGGCTTCGCTGAATGGGACATAGCGCTGGGGAACGTCAGTTTCAGACGAGGAAAAACCTTTACGTATCCAGGTGTCTGCCGGCAGAGGAAGCGGAACCTTCTTGGTGTGGGTGGCATGCACCCAGTGTTTTCGCCCCTCCAGCCGAACTGCCGTCCTCGTGGCTAGTAGCACCTGGAAAGGTCCCACAAATCTCGGCTCAAGGTGGCGTTTTCGTCCGAAATTACGGGTGAGGACCCAGTCCCCTGGTTGGAGCCGATGACCAGGACCCTCTGTTTGTGACGGCAGAGCCTCAAAGACCTGTTGATGAATCAAACTCAATTTAGCAGTCAGATCATATAGATAATCAATTAACATTGGATATTCAAGTCTGTTCAATTCTTTAGGCCTCGGAACCCCCCAAATGTTCGCAGGACGGCCGAACACAATCTCATATGGGCTAAGCCCTACTCGAGAGTGTACAGTAGCCCTGGTCGATAAGAGAGCTAGAGGCAAAGCGTCGGGCCATGATAAACCAGTCGTTGCCTGGATTTTAGCAAGCTTCAATTTCAGGGTGCCATTATATCCTTCCACCAAACCTGCTGACTGAGGATGATTAGCACTATGAAATTTTTGGGATATTCCTAAACCACGACACACACTCTTCATCACACTTCCCACAAACTCACTTCCGTTGTCCGACCATACAATCCGAGGCATGCCGTACCTGGGGAAATACTCTTTGAGCAGAATTTTAGCAGTGGATAGGGCAGTATTATCCTTAAGAGGGTAAGCTTCAATCCATCTGGAGAATGCACAAACCACAACCAGCGCATACTTTAAATTATTGCATCTCTCCATGTGGATGAAGTCCAATTGGATGACTTCGAAAGGACATGTAGGAGGGGCAAAATGACCAGGTGGAGTGGGGGTGCCCTTACCGGGATTATGCATCAAACATACCATGCAATTCTTAACCACTCTCTCTGCACATTTAGTAATCCCATCATTCTTCCATACAGGAGACAACAACTTGCATATGCCCTTCGAGCTAATATGTGCTGTGCCATGGGCCATCGTAACAACAGCAAGCACATATGCATCCGGTAACATCCATCTCTGTTTCTCTGACAAATCAACCCAACATCCATCCTCATCTAATTTTCCCGTGCTTTCTTTCCACTTAGTCTTCTCCATCTCAGTGGCCTCATTCTGTATTTCCTTCACACTCTCCACTGTGTCCTCACACATACTAGTCTCCGCAGGCCATCTCACTGAACTTGTAACATACATTCGATTTGTCAGATCTTTAGCTGTCTCCTTAGCAGTCTCATCTGCGAACGCATTACCCCGACCAACATCATCTGTCACTTTTCGATGCGCACTACATTTAATTATTGCCACCTGCTTAGGCAACGTGAGTGCATCCAAAAGGTCATTCACAAGCTGTCCATGCTGAATCTTTGTGCCATGCGACGTTAAGAATCCTCTTTCTTTCCACAATCGCCCAAAACTATGTGCCACACCAAAAGCATACTGGCTGTCTGTTAACACATTCACCCGCTTTCCTCTGGACAACACACACGCTCTCGTCAAGGCGACCAACTCAGCTGCCTGGGCCGAGTTCTGACTCAATCTCGCAGTTTTCACAATCGTACTCAACGTCACTACAGCATACGCAGTCGTCACATCACCATTCGGTAACATAAAACAGGAACCATCAACATACAGAGTACCATCGGGATCTACCAATGGAGTATCTTTTAGGTCAATACGACCCTTCGTTTCTTCTTCAGTTCTTAGATAACAGTCATGTGGTGCTACATCACTTGACTCCGTGTTGATCGGCAATAATGTTGCTGGATTCAACACATTACACCTTTTTATCCGTATGTGACTAGCCAGTAGCGTCAGCTCATACCCAGACAACCTTGCGCTCGTCAAATGTTGAGTTTTCGTTCGGTTCAAGAGAGTGTCAACTGCATGCGGAACCATCACCGTGAGCATATTCTCCATGACCAGACCTGCGGACTGTCGAATGGACGCCGCAGCTGCCGCTGTTGCTCTTAAACAACTCGGCAAAGCTCTAGCTACTGGGTCTAAGGTCGAAGAAAAATATGCGCAGGGACGCTGTTTGTCACCAAATTGTTGCGCCAGAACACTCAACGCACAACCATCCCTCTCGTGAACGTACAGTGTAAACGGCTTACTGTAATCAGGAGTACCTAACACAGGAGCCGAACAAATCGCATCACGTAATTCTGAAAAACCTTTTTGACACTCTTCAGTCCAGGGCAAAGGAGTCGGAACATCCTTGCACGTGAGAGCTAACAATGGTTTCGCCAATAGTGAAAAATTTGGGATCCATTGCCTGCAGTATGACGTAATACCTAGAAAGGCACGTACATCTCTCTGAGTTTTTGGCACAGTCATTCGGGTAATCGCTGCAATTCTCTCTGGGGTCAACCTTCTCCCTTCTTTTGACAATAAGTGACCTAAGTAGGTTACTTCTTGGCAACAATATTGCAGCTTGGAAGGTGACACCTTGTGATGTAAGTCACATAAATGCCGCAACAACGATACTGTAGCATTTCTACAAATATCTTCGGTATCAGCAGCTGCCAACAGGTCGTCAACGTACTGAATCAAGGCTGCGCCTGCCGGTAATAAAAAATGAATCAAGTTGACTTTTAAGGGCTTGACTGTAGATCGACGGGCTCTCACAATAGCCCTGTGGTGCGCGTTTCAGTCTAAAACTGAGACCACCTAATGAGAATCCGAATAGGTCTCTGCTTTCCTCAGCAATCGGGATACTAAAGAAAGCATTCTTTAGGTCAATCACTGTGAACCAGGAGGCAGACACTGGAATCAGGGTCAACAAAGTCGTGATATCAGGGACCACGGGGTATTGTGGAATCACAATTTTATTTACTTCTCTCAAATCAATTATGAAACGATACACAGGAGGTTTAGATGGATCAGTGCGTTTTAAAATGGGTAACACAGGACTATTACACACATTTCCCCTAGTTTCTTCAACGACATCCTTTTCGATCAGATCGTGTACAATCGTTAATAGCGCCCGTTCTCCCTCAATGGAGATACGGTACTGTGGTATACGTGGCAATCGCACATTTGGTTTCAGCTTGATCGTATAAGGTGTGATGTCCAACAGGCCCACATCATTGGTACCTGTGGCCCATAGAGACGCAGGAAGGGAGCTCAATTCCGGCGGGAAATTATCGATCGATAAGTACATGGGAGAGATTACTCTCCGACCTAATGTAAGCTCCACTCCTTCAGGAGAGCAATACAATGTCGCATATAACCGTTTTAACAAATCCAAGCCCAAAAGATTCTCACCACAACCAGTAGATAGAATCAATGGAGCCTCCAACTCACGAGGACCAATAGTGAGGGGCAAAGGGCTGGAGACAGGATTGCTAACCGGGGCGCCAGAGAATCCAACGGAAACATTTGTTAAGCAGGACAAAGGTGCGCCAGGGAGTTTCGAATGCATGATGGAACTTTTCGTCTCATCAGTGTCTAACAGAAAAGGCTCAACTACGCCAGATGTAGCAACTGCGACGTAAGGCCCACTCTGATCAACCGGAACTGATACTACTCCCTCTCTCTGTCAGTGGCTGTCCTAGTAACGATCGTTTACAACAGCCTCATGTTCAACGTAATAGTCGTCCGCGTAATACTGCGCTGATTTATCGGACCTTACATTTCGCTGGTCAAAACAATTATTCGCGTCCGAGGACGTATTAGGGCGCTCAGTCTGATTTTGAAAGTCACCGCGACCTCTACCTCGAGATGCTTGTTGAGGACCACCACGACCCCCTTGTGTTGACACACCATTAAGGCGGTCACGCAAAGCTGGACAATCATATTTTATATGTCCCTCTCTTCTACAATATGCACACTGGTTATACCCAAGCATAGATCTAAAGTCAGATGAGTCAGGACGTGACTGTATTCTGCAGGATTGTGATTGTGGTCTATATTGCTGTTGCAAATCAGTGTGATTTGAACGCGGAGGATACGCTTGCTGCAACAAAACCTTCGTTTTCAGCTCCTTCGTTTTCTTATCTACACGATCACTTCCTTCTTTTTCCCTATTCTCATAATATTGAGCCGTCGCTAATATCTGTGCAGTGGTTGAAACAGCCCATGCACTTTCTGAATTCTTCAATTTGTTGCATAGTTCAGGTAACAAATTCAGCACAAACTTATCAACGAATAACCGCTGACCTCCCTCAGTGCTCATATCCTGACCACTATGATCGACAAATGCTTCCTCGAACCTAGTAAAGAAGTCCGAGACACTCTCGTCTTTCTTTTGCTTACAAGCTGATAATTTATCCCAGTTCACCCTCATCGCTGGCATGAGAGTTTTCATAAGTGTAATTATTCTCTGAGGCAGGTCCGTAATTAACTGCTCAGGCTTAGCCCCTCCAACTTGTCGGCCATCAGCTGCTATTAGTGCAGCCCAATCACCGCCTAACTCATTCGCATGATTTTCCTGACGAATTTTCGCCCAAACCGGCTGTGGTACAACATTACCGAACAGCATGTCATTGTCGGCAAGGTTCATAATAGTAGCATCTACCAATTGGGACAACTCCTTATAATAACCTGCTGGATTCTTACGCGGATCAGGCAAAGATTGTTTCACCTGTAAGACTTCTGATCGCTTCCATGGGAGGTGTATCCAAACTCTTTGGAAATGTGGAAGAATCGGAGGATTAGCAGCAGGAGCACCTGGCATGTATACTGGCGGAACTTCCCTCATAGGATACTGACCAGGAGCCGTTTTCCAAGTTTCTAAGTCGTCATCATTAAATGACACGCTAGAAGGCACTGTGGATCTAAACGATAACAATCGCTCTAAGGCACGTCGTACATCGCCACCTACAATCATACCGCTCGAAAATTGACTCTGAAGTTCAATCATATCGGGTGGTACGTTATCTAAATTGTCATTATACCATTGTTCCCTCAAAAAGTTACACATTTCTTCGAACACGAATCTCTGTGTCGGCTCATTAAACTGAGAAAACGTTTCGAAAACCATGCGTGGGGGGTAGTTGGCAGGATGTCTTATCCACCTACGTGCCATTGTCACTAACATCTCTTTCTCCCTTCCGCTAGGGATCTGACTCCGTCTTTGGGGAGTTTCAGAAGTATCGGATGGAAATAACTGACCAGAAAGTGGTGAATAAAGGGTAGCAACAGTGTTTGGGATACGATTACGAACAGAAGGAGAAAGAAGCGCAGGAGCCACAACGTTAGAAGTGAAGGCAGACACAGCAGTAGCAGGCAAGGTAGTCGGGGTGGCAGGGACAAGAGGCTGAGAGGATACAGGCAAAGGAGCAGTAGGAATAGAGACAGGTGGTGCGACAAACATAGGACCAACAACGGGCTGACCCGCAGCCGCCGGAGCAACAGGAGGGACAACAGGAGGAACAACAGGCGGAACTACAGGAGGAACTACAGGGGCCGTAGCACCCTGTGCATAAGGGGGTGGCGACTTCATCAAATACACTAACAGGGGATCCTCCTTTGAATCCTCTTCTCTCTTATCCTGACTAGTTGGTAAAACCGGATAACATTTGTCTATCCTCATATGATGTAGTCTAGTAGAAACTTCTATTTCTTTTTCTTCTTCATCTCGCTGACATTGTTGTACAACTTGCATTATCGGAACGATACCTTCTCTTTGATTCTTTTTAAGCTGTTTGATTTCTTTCTGTTTGGCCTCTTTACGCCATAACCGAAAGGAATCAAACATAGCTGGCCTAGCTTTTCTTTTAAACAGCTTAGCTTCTAGATTATCTAAGATCGTAAGGTCGAAACTTCCATGTGGTGGCCAACTAAGGACACCATCTTTTTTCGTGTAACGGATCCAATATTCATTATATATAATAGGGCCCACACCATGTCGACTATAGAGCTCATATATCGGAGTTCCAACTGGAGGTATCGGACACGAGTCCTCCAACCGGGAATCCTTGTTGCAACATTTAAAGAAACCAAGAAAACCACTATGGCTAGGCATCGTGCACACTAACCTAGTATCAAACTTCAAGGGTTACCGAAACACTAATTCTTCGTGAAAAACAAAACCCTTGGTTTTTGGCAATTGCAATTGTCAAATAACAACTAAGAACCAACAACTAAGAACCACAAATGCAATGGAACCATGCATACAACAAAGCTTCAAAAAGCTCAACAACAACTAAGGACTGGGAGCGACCCACAAATACTTAACTGAAAATACAATGGCGTCACCCGGAAGGCCCGTCTATCGTCTCGCTGTACGAAAGGTCTACGCCAGGCGTCGAAAACAGGTCGACAGTCAGGGCATCGGTCCGTCGCAGCCGTCAGGAGGCGGGAATCTTCGCGGGAAAAATCTTCGGACCACTTGTTCCGACAACAGGATCGATGAAGCGGGGTGCACCTTTTCCTTGGAGATTTCACACGAAGTTCCTCACAATCGTCAGGCTTTGGACCGGTACCGCCGATGTCGCCCCGCGTTGGGCGCCAACTGAAGGAACTAGGCTATTTAAGGCCCAGCGGTGCCAGGGAACAACACCTAAAACCTTCGTGGGATACCTGTTCCGGCGCACTAAAGACAGAGACACGGGAGGCTTCCTTCGGCGTCACAGATCAGCGTTTATTACTGCAGGGAGGCAAAAGTCACGAGAAGTACAACAGCGTGTAGGTTCTGAGAGACTGCTTCAAATTGTACTTGTGGGTCGCTCTCTTTTATACAAGATTTTGTCATTGCACAACATGTAAGCAAAAGGTTACAGCTCAGTTCCCACAGTAAAGTTTAAAAGGATCGCTTTCATGTATTGAGAACCCCGGAACATAATTACATTAACATCACCAGTTGCAACTGTAAAAGCACATCTTCCCACCATTAGGTACATTCCACTTGAGTTGTAAATAAGCAAGAGAAAGAGACAAGAACAGCTGCAAGGAAGTCAGACAGCAGGGAAAAAGTTAATATTGGATGCGTAATCGTAGCTTAAAAGGGCTTGATCCCAGCACGTGCGAGGCTGAAACAATAGACCGGCTCGGCAGAATCACCTCTGAGCGGAGGCAACTGTCTTAGCAGTTGTCCTTCCGCTAGCCATAAAAGACGCATGAAAGGAATATGCTTCTTCCGTAAAGCTTGAGAACTAAAAGGTCACGATGCGGACAGTTGCTTGTTCGCTGGCTACGTGAGGGCAAGAAACAAAATGGATGCCGTATCTAAAATGGAACCCAAGGGTTCAGATGTAGAAACACGTAAATAAGGCGAACCATGCCAGGTAGTGTAGAGAAAACGCGTACACTATATGAACTCGTCATTTACGGTTCATAGATACCTGACTCGTCCATATTCGGCGATGCCCAAAACGTCGTAACGATTTTCACGGAACCTCAGACTCCAAGAAGAATTGTCGCACCCTCGAGAAAGCCTGGCGCCACGACCAGACAACAGACAACATGACCGCCCTCAAGCACGCCACCCGCAAGCACCACCAGCTGATCCGCACCACCAAGAAGACAGCATTCAAAGAACGACTGGACAACAACGCCCACGACAGCAAGGAACTCTTCAGTATCGTCAAAGAGCTCTGCAACCCCAGTGCCGGAAACAACGACATCACCCCTTCGCAAGACCTCTGCGACTCACTCGCCTCATTCTTCCACCGCAAGATCGTCGACATACACAACAGCTTCGGCGCACCAACCACGCACCCAACCATCGAACCAACGCCCCCCACCACCACCCTCTGCAACTGGACCCCGGTCAGCCTCGAAGACACCACCCGTACGATGAACACCATCCACTCCGGATCACCAACCGACCCCTGCCCCCACCACGTCTTCAACAAAGCCGACTCCATCATCGCACCCCATCTACGGGACATCATCAACACCTACTTCCACACCGCCACCTTCCCGGAGAGCTGAAAGCACGCCGAGCTCAGCGCCCTCCTGAAGAAACCAACAGTGGACCCCACCGACCTCAAGAACTTCCGCCCCAAAGTCATCGAGAAGACCGTCAACAGACAGCTCGCCGCCTTCCTCGAGATGAACGGATCCCTTGACCCCTCGCAGTCCGGCTTCCGAGCCAACCACAGCACCGAGACCGCCCTGATCGCAGCCACCGATGACATCAGATCCCTGCTCGACAACGGGGAAACAGCAGCCCTCATCCTCCTGGACCTCTCCGCAGCTTTGGATACTGTCTGCCACCGCACCCTAGTACAGCGCCTCAGCAACATAGGAATCCAAGAGAAAGCACTGGAATGGATTATCTCGTTCCTCACCGGAAGAACCCAGAGAGTCCGCCTCCCCCCGTTCATATCCGAGGCCACCGAAGTCATTTGCGGCGTACCACAAGGATCATCACTCAGCCCAACACTCTTCAACGTCTACATGAGCCCTCTCGCCGCCATCGCACGCCAACACAACCTCAACATCATCTCCTACGCCGACGACACGCAGCTGATCCTCTCCCTCACCAACGACCCCGCCACCGCCAGAACCAGCCTACACAACGGGATGAAAGACGTCGCCGAGTGGATGAAGAACAGCCGCCTGAAACTGAACTCAGACAAGATGGAAGTCCTCATCCTGGGATCATCACCCTCCGCCTGGGACGACTCCTGGTGGCCCCCTGCCCTGGGCTCCACTCCCAAGCCAACGGACCACGCACGCAACCTGGGCTTCATCCTGGACTCCTCCCTCTCGATGACCAGACAAGTCAACGCCGTCTCCTCATCGTGCTTCAACACCATGCGCATGCTCCGCAAGATCTTCCGATGGATCCCCACCGAAACCAGGAAGACCGTCACCCAGGCATTCGTCACCATCCGACTGGACTATGGGAACACCCTCTATGCCGGAACCACAGCCAAACTGCAGAAAAGACACTAACGCATCCAGAACGCCTCCGCACGACTCATCCTGGACATCCCCCGACACAGCCACATCTCCGGCCACCTGAGAGACCTGCACTAGCTTCCCGTCAGCAAGAGGATCACGTTCAGGCTCCTCACCCACGCACACAAGGCTCTCCACGACCTGGGCCCCAAATACCTCAACGACCGCCTGACCTTCTACACGCCCACCCGCCAGCTACGATCGACCACCGCCGGAGGAAGATCCTTCTCCTACCTGGCAGCCAAGACCTGGAACTACCTCCCCATCCACCTTCGGCTGACCCAGGACCACCTTTCCTTCAGGAAGCAACTCAAGACCGGGCTGTTCATGCAGTAACGTATCCCCCCCCCAGCGCCTTGAGACCCTTCCGGGTGAGTAGCGCACTATACAAATGTCATGATTGATTGATTGATTGATTGACCTTCCAAGATCAGGTCAACAAATTCGTCTCCCTAGTGTTTCTAACTTTAAAATCAATTTGTAAAGTAAGTACCTTCATTCCCTCAGAAGCAGTAAAAACACTAGTGATGGTTCTAGTCATGGCCAGACTGGACTACGGAAATGCACTATACTTAGGCCTTCAAAAATAGCACATGATGAAGCTTCAGTGAGCACACAATGCGGCCGCCAGAATGCTGCTAGATATTCCCAAATTCCAATCATTTCAGAAGGCTTGAAAAAGCTTAACTGGCTTCCAATTAAAGAAAACAATTGACTTCAAATCCCTATGCCTAGCGTACAAAGCTGTACACGGAAATGGACCAGCGTTCTTGAAACAACATCTCACCTGGTACCATCCACCTAGACACCTATGCTCAACACAGAGTAAACTCCTTCTAACACCAAAATTCAAAAAAGCTTGTTGGGGAGGAAGAAGCTTTGTCCTGGGGACAGCAAAACTATGGAACTCACTCCCCATAAATATTATCAGCTGTCCAACTTTGCTCGGATTCAGAAAGCTATTAAAGATCCTGGCTATTTACAAACAAACACAATTCTTTTCTGTCCACAAGAACTCTGGGTCTCCCCTCTGCTCAACGACTAGATGCCCTTGGGCAATCGTGCGCTACATAAATTCTACAATCAAATCAAATCAAAGTAGAGATAGAAAAGCTACTACTACTACAATGAGGCCCTGTTACTACAACTCTAACCAAATGCAAAACTCCTTTTGCCCCTTCTCACTTGTCTACTATGTCACTGCTGATCTAAACTAGTCATGCAGGTTACCATTTCTCAAGTGTTGCTAAAATGACATTTAACTGACTACAGCTACCATGAGTCCTTGTGATTGTAACTCTGACCAAGATGCTGCTCCTCTTTTGCCCCTTCTCACTTGTCTGCCATGTCACTACAGATCTACACCAGTCACTAGCTTACTACTTCTCGAGTGTTGTTAAGTAGAGATAGAAAAGCTACCACTACTACCATGAGGTCCCGTGACTACAACTTTAACCGAAATGCTACACTCCTTTTGCCCCTTCTCACTTTTCAACAATGTAACTACTGATCTACACTAGTCATCCAGGTTACTGTTTCTCAAGTGTTGCTAAAGTGACATTGAAGAGACTACAACTACCATGAGCCCTAGTGATTGTAACTCTGACCAATATGCAACACTCAATTTGCCCCTTCTCACTTGTCTGCCATTATATGTGTCTGAATACTTTGCTTTATGGTGTTTGACACCATGACAACAGTGTACCCCTAATATGGCAGCCATGAAGTAAACTCAGCTCATAAGCTGTGCCAAGGACCCCTTGACTCCGTACTTCTCACATGATGAACAATGCTATATATAAACCAAGCTGAGTGTTTACCTCTATTAGACACAACTTGGGTTTGGAATGGACAAATACACATTTTATGACTACACTGTGTTTGTCGCAGAGTTATGGAGATGTCATGTCTAACCCTAAAGCCAAAATGCCACATATCTGCACATCTAATGACCTGATGTAATCTACTACACCTATTCAATGGCAATCAATCAGGGAATTATAAGCGCGATACTCACCCGTGAGGGTCTCAAGGCGCTAGCAGGGGGTCCGCAAAGGAGTCAGGTCTTGAGGGTCTTCCTGAAGGTGTTCAGGGAGGGGGCGCGCCTGATGTCTGCCTGTAGCTCGTTCCAGGTCTTGGTTGCAATATGGGAGAAGGATATTCTGCCGGCTCTGGCTCTGTTGATGGGCGGGGTTTTGGCCAGAGTGAGGTAGGTAGATCGGAGGTTTCTTTTGGGTATGTGGAAGTTGATTCTGTCTTTGAGGTATTCGGGCCCGTTGTTATGTAGGCATTTGTAGGCGTGGGTGAGGATCTTGAAGGTGTATTTTTTCTCCACTGGGAGCCAGTGGAGTCTCTGTAGGTGTTGGCTGATGTGTTTGTGCCGGGGGATGTCTAGGATGAGTCTAGCGGCGGTGTTCTGTATTGTTTGGAGTCTGTGGAGTAGGGACTTGTTGATGCCGGAGTAGAGTGCCTTTCCATAGTCCAGTCTGCTGGTGATGAGTGCATGGGTGACTGTCTTTCTTGACTCAGGGTGATCCCTTTGAAGGTTTTGTAGAGGATGTGGAGTGTGTTGAAGCAGCTGGAGGTGACGGCGTTGACCTGTCGGTTAATGGTGAGTGATGAGTTGAGTACCATGCCGAGGTTTTTGGCATGGTCTGTGGGGGAAAGTGGGCTTCTGAGGGCAGTTGGCCACCAGGTGTTGTCCCATGCCGAGGGGGTGGTTCCAAGAACGAGGACTTCTGGCTTCTCGGCATTGAGCTTCAGGCAGCTGTTGGTCATCCAGACTGCAATGTCTTGCATTCCTTTCTGGAAATTGAGTTTTGCATTGGTGGGATCTCTGGTGAGGGAGAGGGTGAGCTGGGTGTCATTGGCGTAGGATATGATGTTGAGGCCATGTTGTGGGACGATGGCAGCGAGGGGGGTCATGTAGATGTTGAAGAGGGTCGGGCTTAGAGACGACCCCTGTGGGACTCTGCAGGTGATTTTCGTGGGATCAGAGAGGAAGGGTGGCAGTCTGATCCTTTGGCTTCTTCTGGTGAGGAATGATCGGATCCAGTCCAGGGCTGTTCCTTGTATGCCGGCGTTGTGTAGTCTGGCAACTAGTGTGCGGTGGGAGACGGTGTTGAAGGCCGCCGATAGGTCGAGTAGGATGAGTGCTGCGAGAGTGGCCTTGGTCCAGAAGGGTTCGGATGTCATCGGTGGCGGCGAGTAGGGTGGTCTTGGTGCTGTGGTTGCTACAGAATCCGGATTGGGACGGGTCGAGGATGGCGTTCTCTTTGATGAATCGTGTCAATTGTCAATTCCCTGTTAACTGTTTTCTCTGCAACTTTGGCTGCAAAGGGGAGAAGCGAGATGGTACGGTAGTTCTTGAGGTTGGTGGGGTCCGCTATGGGCTTCTTGAGCAGGGGCCTGACTTCTGCGCGTTTTCAGTCATCTGGGAAGGTGCCTGTTTTGAAGGTGGTGTTGAAGGTGCGTAGTTCGGGTGTGATGGCGGCTGCGGCCGCGGCTCTGTGGTAGATGTGAGGAGGGCAGGGTTGGTGGAGGCCCCCGAGTGGATGCCTTTCATGGTCAAGGCGGTGTCTTCGGTTGTGATTGATGTCCAGTTGGGGATGGTGGGATGGCTGGTGTCTCTAGGGGGTGGAGATCCGGCTGTGGCATCTGGTGGGTGATCGATGAAGTTGTCATAGAGGTTTTTGATCTTGAGGTGGAAGGAGATTCCAAGTTTGTCACAGAGGTCTTGGGATGGGGTGATGTCTGTGGCTTCAATGAGTGGTTTGGGCGAATTCCTGAATGACACTGAAGAGTTCCTTTGAGTTGATTGAGTTGGCGAGGATTTAGTTGTGGATAAAATTCCTCTTGGTGGTTCTGATTTGGTTGTGGTAGTCCATCATGGTGTCCTTGTATGTGGAGTAGTTTTCAGTTGTCTTGGTGTTTCTCCAGTTCTTCTCAAGGTATCTGCAGGTGCGCCTGGCTTCTTGGAGATCCGTGGTGAACCAGGCGGCTTTTCTGGGGCTCTGTTTGCCGGGGTTGCATAGAGGGGCGAGCTCATATGCACAGTTGGAGATCCAAGTGTGGAGTCCTCTGGCTGCGCTGTTTGCATCGGATGCCCAGGTGTGGTTGTCTCGGGTGAGGGTGGAGTTAAGTTGCTCATCAGTAACCTTTCTCCAGTTCCTTTGTGGTGGGCGTGGGGCTGGTTTGGGTGCCTTGGGTTTGTTGACGGCGAAGTGTAATGTAATGTAATGTAATCGATGCTTATAAAGCGCACTGTGACCCGACAGGTATCCTGGTGCTGAGGGACAGGGAACCTGTTTCATAGAAAAAAGATTAAAATTATACTCTAGGAAAGACCCAATTCTTAATTTTCATCCTGAACGGCAGTAGGTCTTTCATCTGTCACAACTCTGTGGGTAAACTATTCCAGAGCCTTGCTGCAGCAACACTGAAGGCTTGCCCCCCCAGTTTAGCTCTTCTAACCATGGGTACTTTCACCCAGCTAGCCGAGGATGACCGAAGACAGCAAGTGGGGGCATACCGGCTGAATTTGTTCTGCAGCGGTTTGGGCCCCAAACCGTGCACTGCCTTAAACACAATACAGAGGGATTTAAAATGAATCCTCTGCAAAATTGGGAGTCTGTGAAGCTCTGCAAGGGACTGAGAAGCCTGAGAAGCAGAAGACTGTCGAGATCTCATCAATGCCAACTTGGCCGCCGCAGTCTGGATTCTCTGTAGTCTCCCAATTAAATACCTTGGGGACTCCAGCAACAAGGCATTGCAGTAATCCAGCCTGCTCATGATAACGCTCCTTACCACCAATGCCCGTGTCTGTAACAGCAGCATGGGGAGAATTTTACTAAGGGCTCTAATAAGGGAGAAGCAACATCCAATGGCCTTGTTAACTTGTGTTTCCAAAGTCAGCTTCTCATTAAAGCAGATTCCCAAATTTTGGACCGTCTTAGATGGCACCACTGGAGGGTCAGAGGGAATGGGCCAAAAGTCAGCTGGGAGGGAGTATGGCACTATCCCTGCATCAATATATAAAGTCTCTGTTTTATCTGCATTGAATTGCAGGGAATTATTTCTCAGCCAGTGTACCACGTTCTGCATACAGGCATGAAAATTACCTAGAGAGTTTGACGGATCTCCCTCCAGGGAAAGGATAAGCTGGGTATCATCAGCATAATTCACCAGGCCTATAACGTGGGATTTAATGACATCCACCAAGAGATGCATATAGCCATCAAATAATATCGGGCTGATCGCAGATCCCTGCGAGACCCCATAACGTATCTTGGTGAACTTAGATTGAAAAGGAGGAAGGGCCACTGCCTGGGATCCATCAGACAGGTAGGAATAAAGCCACTTCTGCGCCAAACCCACTACCCCCACTCCTTCCAGCCGTTCCAGGAGAACCTTGTGGTCGAACGCAGCAGACAGGTCTAACTGGATCAGTATGGCAGAGTGACCCCTGTCTGCGCGCATGCGAAGATTGCCCACCACAGTCAACAAGGCGGTCTCCATCTCATGTCCTGGGCGGAAGTATATAATTTGCCTCCAGGAACTGGGAAAGCGCCTTGCTTACCAGTCGCTCAATGATCATCACCGGGTAAGGAAGGAGAGAGATAGGCCTATAGTTCTTAAGGCAGGCTGGATCAAGTGAAGGTTTTTTCAATAGAGGAGAGACAACTGCTTGTTTCCAACACAATGGGACCATCACACTACACAGGGATTGACTGATAATTGTATTAACAAGGGGAACAGTTCAGAGTCTAGGGCTTTCCAAACCCTATGGGGAAGAGGGTCCAAAGGTGAGTCAGAGAAAATACCTGGCGCTACCTGATTAAAATCCTCCACAGAAGGTATATCGAAGCGATCTAGAAGAGGCCTCTGATCTTATGGTTTACTCCCCCCCTTCCAGCGCTCCTTCATAGCTTGTGGGGGTCCACTGATCCTGTCCTCTGTGCTATCCCCTTTCAGCCCTTTGACAATTTTGCAGATTTTGTCTTCAAAGAAGACAGCCAGACTATCACAAAGTTCCTCCGTGTGAAGAACTTTATGTTTTTGTACAAGCAGGGCTGGGAGTGGTGGTCGGTCCATGGCGGTTGCGTTGTGTGGCTGAAGTGAACGTTGTTTCCTGCGGCGAAGATGAGGTCGAGGGTGTGTCAAATGGCAACAAATGTCTAGTAACCGAAATGTATTCCACGCAAAGACATGACAATACTAATCTCTACCTATTTTCTTCCATTCTAGGTCTTCATTTACCATTACACAAACTACATGGATGTAGATACCTCACTTCCACCATTAACAATGTTCTCCATCTCTCAACAGGTCGATCCACCACTGCACATGCAGAGAGTTTAGAAACCGAACAGTTTCCTTTCACCCCAGGAAAAAACCCTGAGTGATTCCAACTATCCTGATGAGGTGGACGTGGATGATCGACCTGGTCCATCTAGTCAAACTGGGCAGACGCCAACAGTAGGCCTCACTGTGTCCACTACAACAGCTCTGACCACCACTGCTACATCATACCCAACCACTGCCCCTGCCATCCTGTGTCCCTCAGTCCTGGATTCTCAGACAGCTAATACCATCCCAGTCACTGAAGAACCAGGCAGGACCCAGTGGGAAGAAGCAGTCTGTGCCATGGGTAAGCCTGGGTGTAGTTCGCTGAGTTTTATTATGCGGAACTCCGCGAAGTTACAAAAAACTATGTGAAGTTCCGCGACTGGCGGAGTGCAGTGCAAACTGCAGTTTTTGCTGGTATTCCTGCCGCTCAGGTACAAATTCTACCAGAGCGGCAGCTCGCGCTCGCGAACTTACCATTCGTGATGGCGAACTTACTATTTACAATCGTGAGTGGGAAAAAAACTCTGCTGCACATCGTGAAGCAGAGTTTTCTGCACTCCGCGAGCTCCGTGGAGTGCGGAGTGCAGAAAACTCTGCAAACTCCGCAAATGGAGCGAAGTTCACCACCCAGGCCTAGCCATGGGCACAGGGCAATGGGGGTAGGCATCATGGGAGGGTAACTGTAGCAGAGGCCACAGACACCCAGGCTGCTATCACTCAAGTCTTGAGAATCTACCAGGACACCCAAAGTGACATGGGCCAGGTATTAGCCGAAATTCAGGAAATGAAGGAGCTGCAGAGGGAAACATACGAGGAGATTGCTGCCATCAACACTGAGGTGACCAGTGTCCACACCGAGGTGGCCGGCATCCACACTGAGGAGGACGGCATCCGCTCTGAGGTGGCCTCCCTGGTTGGGGTGCTGTGGGACATTAACACTATCCTCTGCAGGGATTTTCCACCTGAATCTACCCCTTCCTGTGGTCCAAGTACATCCAGAATATCACCATCTGCAACAGCCACATGACCTGTCAGAGGACGACATAGATGCATGGGCACCTGTCTCAGCAGCTCCAGATCCCCCGCTACCAGAGGAAAGGGACGTCCCTGGAAATTCCCAGGAGCTCAGGATGGCAAGACGACCACCACCGCCAGTAAGAGACCTTGAACCTAATGTCCACCTGAGTGTGCTACACATTCAGTTTGTTGGACTATTCCCGCCCGCTTATCCCTGTCTGATGACAGGAGTATGTTGGACTTTGGACTCCTGACCATTTGGACTCTACTACAATGATTTCATCCACTAGGACTAAAGACTTCACATTTTGTTTACACTGTTTAATTTTAGGTCAATTTCTTTATTTTATCCTTGTTCACTTCATTAAAAACACACGTCACTAAAGCATTGGCTCCTGCTGAAATTCTCACATATGACAATGTGAATGTACAACCAGCTGAACTATGGGACTTCTAGAAGTTTGGATATGTTGTATGTAAACAGTGTTTGGCTCAGGATCACTACCATGTCCCAATATATAAATACAAGTGACTGATCTGAGAATATCTTTATTCCATCGTTCAAATTATAGGCTGACATGATATCAGACACATAGTAAATCATACATTACTCACTTATTCTGGGGCTGTGATCACAGAATCCCTTGCAGACTTTCACAGCATGGAAGGAGGAGATAACGTCTGACAATATCCCACACAATAGGAAACAATAAAAAAGGTCTACATCATCAGCTGGAGCCATATTGCCTACCTCAAAAAAGGAAACCTAAATCAAATGAACAAATAAACCGACACATGCCAGTACAACAGTTTCTGACCACAGGCTCATTTTAATCCAGTAATGCTTGCATCTGGTGGAATGTCACAAACAAATATCAGTGATGTCCTACAAGCACTTTGGCCTACAATGAGGAGACACAACGACAGCTACATCTAGTTTATAGACAATGAGGAATTAGCCAATATAAAGGCAGGATAGTATGAATTCGGTACAACACAACGTTGTGTTGAATCACATGATGGCACACATATGGCATTAGGGCCAATGCACCAAAGGGAATAGGTTAAATGGAAGCCAGGTAACTTCCATTCTATTGCTGTGCAGGCTTTCTTGGATACCCACTTTGTATACCCAAACTCTATGACAGGTATTCCCAGGACCAATCCATATCCACTTTGTATGTCTGAATAGCATCATAAACCTGCTATTGTCACTTCTGAAATGTTCAAATGAAGATGACATGGAGAAGGTATCTAAAACAGAGCAACAGAGAGAGATTAGCTGAGAAAATATACATATGACACACGTCACATTTTCAACTTCTAGAGAACATAGTCAAAGACAACAGTTGCAGCTGAACAAAGGTACATTTACAATACAAAGATCTTTCCCCAGAAGTTTCTAGTCCCATATATTCCTAGTCTGTAGCATTACCATCCTCCTCACAACATCACTATAAGAGTTGCAAGAATAGTCAAAATCATCACATCTCATACCATGCTTACACCCAGGAGAAATTGTTCTGGATGAGATCCTGATGTAAATCAGCTCCTTCCTCTTCACCACAATCATTATCTTCATTCGGCATTGCAGGCACCCCATTGGTCTTCATGGCCTGCATCCTCTTCGTTATAAGGGATGTTCACAAGCAGGGCAATGTTGTTAAGGATGCAGCAGGCCACGTTTATCCTACACACCTTCCCCGGGGAGAGAGGAGGGCTCTCCCAGTCTTGACAAGACATCTGAATCTGGTTTCAGGAGCCCCAAAGCCGCTCCACTGGCTGGCGTGTTCTTCCATGGGCCTCATTGAAGTGGATTTCCCTTGGTGTTGTAGGATTCCTCAGCTGTGCCAGCAACCATGGCCGGTTGGGATACGCCTAGTCTCCTAGATGGAAGTTAGACAGAAGGGCAACATTTAGCTACACACTTTCAAATCAGACTACCTGGCATTTCCCACACAAAGTTAAGACAGATCACCTTTACCTACGAGCCAGGCCCTCTCCGGTAGGAGTTGTGACATCAGCTGGGGTATGGTGCTGTTCCGCAGTACAAAGTCATCATGTGCAGATCCTGGGAACTAGGCATAGACGTTTGAAATGTACAAATCAGGTAAGTAGACAACTTGCGCATTGATACAATGGAAGTGCTTCCTGTCCATGCGACAATTCCACAACATAAATTACCTCATATTACAATGCGACTATGACCGCCATACTTGACCAAATAGCTCCCTTGAAACAAAAAAAAGTCAAGAACATTCCATCGGTATCGTGGTTTAACACAGTCCTAAACTCGGAGCGAAGACAACTAAGAGCTGCTGAAAGACTATGGCGTAAAAACCCTTCAACAATCCACCTTGATCAACTCAAACAGAAATTTAGAAAATATAAAAAGCACATCAAAAATGAAAAATCCACCTTCTTCCATGATGCACTAAACAATGCTAAACATCACCCCAAAGAACTCTTCAATTTCATTAGACAACACACATCCAAACCCCCCCTTTCCACAATTCCGGCTTCCAAAGACCTTTGTGACAACTTTGCCAATGTCTTCATTAAAAAAATCTCTAACGTCGAGCCCTCACTGGAGGGCCACCTCCGCTCACCCGATGAAAACACGCCCCCTACAAAGAAAGAAATTACCCACCTAGGCAACCCTTAATTAACTGGAAATCATTCAAACCCATCTCAAAAACAGAAATTATGGCATTGACTACCGGAACCAAGCCCTCATCACACATTGAAGACCCCCTCCCTGCCCAACTGGCTAAAAAACTTTCAACTCTCCCTAGCCCCACTCTGGACAAAGATTATAAATAGCTCCCTGAAAACAGGAATCATGCCTGACTGCCTCAAAATCAGCCCGGTAACACCACTACTGAAAAAAGCGGGCGCTGACCCAAACAATCACAATAACTTCAGGCCTGTTTTCAATCTCCCATTCTTAGCCAAATTAATAGAAATATATGTCCTCCGTCAACTTACATAACACATGGACAACAACGAACTTCTAGACCCTCACCAATCGGGCTTTAGAAAAGGCTGCAGCACAGAGACAGCTATCCAGAATATCATTGATGATGTCCATAAATCACTCGACAAGGACCCCTGCTGTCTTCTTATACTCCTGGACCTATCTGTGTCCTTCGACACGGTTGACCAAAAGCTACTCATCAACGTACTTCGTGAAAGGGTAGGAGCAGAAGAGGTGGTCCTACAGTGATTCACCTCCTTCCTGCAAAACAGCTCACAAAGAATACAAATAAGTAACTTCACATCTGACCTACGCCCCATAAGCAGGGGCATTCCCCAAGGATCAGTTCTCTCACCTGCACTGTTCAACATCTACATGTAGCCTCTCACCACCATACTCAAAAATGCCAACATACCCTTCCACCTCCCTGCTGACGACACCAAGATCTACCTAGAAACCTCCACCAGGGCTGACATGCAAAGACTTAATGACACCCTAATAGAAGTCCAACAATGGCTCTCCCAAAACCATCTGAAACTCAACCAGAATAAAACTGAAATCCTCCTCAAAGCTAACAAAGAGCAAACCCCCTTGAATCATAGAATGGCTTAGATCTATTGACACTCTTAACTGCACTCACATCCTGGCCGACTCCGTGAAATCACTGGGAATCACTCTGGACCCTATCTAAGACATGGTCAAACACTTCAAGAACACATCAAGGTGTGCTTTTTTTAACTTAAAACTACTCATCAAATTCAAACCCTTCAGTCCCCCAAAAGACCTTAAGCAAGCCACACAATCCCTTGTGCTATCCAGATTAGACTACGGGAACACCACCCTCACAGGCACAGCAAAATCACACCATGATCCTCTCAGAGCAACCCTAAATGTGGCAGCCAGAATGGTGACCGGAGTAAAGAAATTCAAACACATCTCTCCCGCTCTCAGAGAGCTAAACTGGCTCCCAATAGAAATGCGTGCCAACTTCAGAACTGCCTGCCTCACCCAAAAAGCTCTGCACACTGGTAAACCTACCTATCTGGCCTCAAACTCAACAAAGCTGGGCAGACAAGAAATCTCAGGAGAACCAACACGCTACTGCTCATCCCTCCGAAAAGCTGCAAACAAAAAACCTTATCACGCTCCTTCTCTGGAAATGCGCCCAAAATTTGGAACGCCATCCCAGCCCATATCAAGACTAACCCCTCCTTCAAAAAATTCAAAAGCCAGCTCAAACCCCTCTTCCTCAATCGAACTCTTATGAAGTGAGAGTGGACCCACAAGACGGAATCGCCCTCACCTGAGCACCCAGTCACTTTGATAAGAATAACTTCTTACAGCATCTACCTCTTGACTAGTGCATATGTCCCCCCAATGATCAAGACCGTCACGATTCACTGTGTTTACTATGACTACTCTTTGTACTCGATTGTTACTTTACAAATGTTGTAAAGCGCCCTGATATCCTCGGGTCTGGCCAGCGCTATATAAAACATCTAAATAAATAAATGTTCCAGTACTAAGGCAATATGGGTGACGTCAGTTGATCCAATTACATGTGGGATGTGACCAAATCCATACAAATCCGCCTTCGCAGTGGCTAAATCGTATCATATGGGGAACTGGACGTAGCAGCACACATGTCTCAAAAGTGCTGCTAGCACCTCTGTGAGGACCCAACTTAACATAGGTTGTGACATTCCACCAGGAAAGGCAACAGTGAATTGAAATGAGCCTGTTGCCATAAAATGCAGAACTGACAAGAGCTTCACTAGTGGTGGTATTGATGTAGGATTATTAAGGTGAGGTAGGAGGTCAGGCTCCAACTGATGACATAGATCCAGTATTGTTTGCCTATTTAAACAGAACTTCTGGATGATATGTTGTTCTTCAATTGTGTGTAGGTCTGGAAATGGGCGGTATACAGGAGGCTGGCATCTCCTCCCTCTCCCAGGGTTCCTATGGAAGGAGCAACACATGAATGTATCTTGGTCACAGTGTGCAGAGAAACATATCTGATGAGTGAGACTAAAGTCATGTGTCTGAACAGCAGTGCTTCATGAAGCACTACACATTTTACACAATCATTGGAAGATCTTGAACATCGACCTGTCATCCCCAAGCTGGCCTTCACACGTCTGTAACAGAACTGTGCGCATCCTAAAATCAAAGAGTTCAAATTGCCAGTAGATTGAGAATAGCATTACATGTATTACCGTCAACCGCAGTGTACAGTGCGTCGCCCACATTTTCCCTATGTGCACAGAAATGCTCTACACAGATGTATTTTCGTACTGGACATGACATGGGAATGGAGCATTACAAATGTTAACATGTTTGCCCACATTTGTGGTGGTGGTTACCCACTTAACTGTCACAAATACAGCCTCAGCTAATGCTAAAATACCATCAACAATAATGTCTATATAAACGCTAAAATGGCAGAAGCCTGACCTCGCATATGTGACAAATGAAACGTTCTGCCACTGGCGGTCGTTGAACGCGTGTTGGGTGGTTCTCTCGACGGCAGAAAAAGCCATAGGCTAATGTTGGGGAATGTGACCGCTGCGGCCCAATGGTTTTGCATGTCAAGGTTGATGGCCGCGTACGCAGCATAAATGTAACTGACACTGCTGGAATAAACACCTCCTCTATTTCAGCTGCTGTGTGCCACCTCTGGGAACAACCATGTCAGGCCAAGGAGTTGAGAGGGCCCCTGCCGTCACACCAGATGAGCTGGAGACACTGGTTTGAGAGGTCCTTACCCTGTATGGCCAGCTCTATGGCTCATCAGATGAGCAGGTAACTTCCTTCATGATGTTTGAAAAAATATGAAAGCTCATCCTTACCATGTCCATAGGCTACTTTGTGCCTCTGAGTCACAGACTGAAAACACAGACACATATCATAGGATGTGTTGTCGCTACTTAGTTCAATCATGTGATGGATCATGGTGCTCTGTACTTTTACAACAAAAAACTCCATAGTGATGTGGGAATAGCTCTATATCCTAGCCCTGTGCCATGCACACATAACTGCATGCTAAAGTCTAATGTGACTTATTATGGGTTTCACATGCAATCTGCAAAGGGATGAATATGTTTGACTGCATGACTTGTGTATGTATTAAGTAAGGTGCAGTAGTAGGTAATCTCAGATATGTGTATAGTACCCCATTTCTCCCAGCACACATCAGTCCTCTCCAAACTCTTGGCTGGGAGTAAAGGATACATCACAAACCCATTAAGAGAGAAACATAACTGGCAGGCCCTGTATTGGATGGCCAACAGATGCTCACTTACCTATGTAAAACTTGGAAATGTGATGGTAATGTGGGTGCACTATGGTAAGTCTGCAGAGAGCAAACCCTGGCAATGATTTCTACTTACTTTGGCCCAGATTGTAGCAGAGATATATGTTGCATAGTACTGCAGCACATTGCCCTCTCCCTATAGATCTGCTGATCCTTAGATAGTTCTCAAATTAGTATTGCTGAACAATGTGTTGGCCTACTACATCTTTCATATGCTACCTATAGTATTGCACCTACCAGACCAACAGTCTACTTGGCTTTTACCCACATTGACAATGTCTTAAGACATGCCCCTCACTACCACAAGCTGGTTGTAACTGTCCCATGAGTAGAGCTCGAATTGTGCAGGCATATTGCCCTATTGACAGATGCACAGTGCAGATAGTTGGTCAGTAGAGCAGTGAAGTACATCACTAGGGGTGTCACATTAAGTAAACAGATAGTATGCACAATGGTATGTTGATGGCATCCTGACACAGTGCCTCAAATGTCCAAATGGGTATCCTGTGCTGGCAGGACATCTCCAAAACATTAAATCAGACATAGTACTATTTTAGATTGAGTTGTCTACATGACCACTAATTTACAGATTGTGAGCACAGTGTTACACATGGCAGACCTTCCATGGTGACCCATCTTTTGGGATGCATTACATTTAGTGGTAACAGTTATACTTTGAATAGCATGGATAGAGTCACATGTCTGGGGTGTGAAAGTGTCTGTACAGTAATTCACATCCATTTTAGCTGTTATGTGCTCCCAATGCTGTGTTGTGGCACATCTTGACTACATTTACAATACATGTGTTATGACAATGGGATATGTGATCTAAGTAGGCTGGCATAGTCAGTAGAGGACCTGAGTTGGGTGTAGTCATCAGATGACTAGTGTATTGTGGTATCGTGTCAGTGTGTATGTTTATCATGGGAGTCTTCACATTTGGGGTGGTGACAATTTATTCATGGTCATGCTAGATGTCTTCAACTTCTTGATCAGCCAGACAGATGACCTTAGTCTTGCATGTCCACTCAGTCTCTTCATCTATTGCATCTATATAGGCCAATGCCCATCAGTAGCAGGGATTGTGGGAAGTCAGTGCTCATAAAGTGCGGCCCCTGGGGATCTATCACCAGCACAGTGTCCGCTGCCGGAAGAGATGGGAGGACCTGGAATGGTGGACACAGAAGATCGTGGCAGTCCAGCTGGAAAAGTCCTCCCCACGCGGTAGGGGCACGCGGCTTACACTGATCCCCTAATGGCCCGCATCCTGGCTTGATGGGCAATTGAGGGCCCAACAGAAGCTAGGAGGGGGTGATTATTGTGCTGCCTATTCTGAATCATGCCTAGCCATTTACTCATCACATTAACATGGAGGGTGACTGATGACAAACACAACAATTGAAGAGTCAGTGCATGTGTAGGTCTGGTTGGCATGTGTAACATATCCATGTTGTACTATCATATGTACAAGTGTTTGCTAAAAAATCTATGGGTCTATATAGTTAGAAGTCTGCGTCCATCACAATTGTATTTGTTGGCCAATGTGTCAAGGACATTTGTGAATGGTGTTGTGCATACATGTAATGTATAATCACAGACAGGGGTGTGTGACATGGGTGGGTGGGTCACACATACCCAAATACATTGTTTATTGTAATAACTTGGTTCCAAATGATGAGAAAATTACATACATGGTCGAAGTACTTACAGTACTGTCTCACGATGACATTGAGGTGTGAGTAGACATTTAGGTGGCATGCACATGTGAAATGATGAAGGTTCATTAGGTGGCTGCTAACATGCAGCAGGTAGTGCAATGATGGCATGTTGGGTTCATACCAGAGTTATATAAATAAATAATACCGGATCTATTTTTGAATGTATGAGTGAATAACAGATAGCTCAATAAATAAGAGTCAAGATTCGAGGTAGTAGGAGTTTCTGCAGGTTTATTACAGCATAAGGACAGGATCGGGACAACCTGCATAGGATGACCCAGCAGCTGCTGGGGCCGGGTCTGGGATGAGCGCGCTAGCTTTTTAATAACAATACATTGACTTATATACATAGCGCAAACACATAGCATTACATTGCAGTAGGCGTAACAGTGGGTGGAGCAGAAGGCGTGACGCGTAGCAGTCGCGAGAGATAACAGTAAAGGTAGGTGTAACTGGGCGTGTACATAGACATGTGGTGCAAACGTAACAGAATATGTCATGAATGGGCGGAAACATAGGAGGGGGCTACCTAAGGAGCCGGGACCTCTAACCTAATGGTGCGCGAAAACTGGCAATGACGTATTACTAGGAGAAGCTGGGGGCTACGAACTCTGTGCTAGGAGCAGAGACTAAAGTCTGGAGGGTCGGAGCGACATGTACCTAAACCCTATCTGGTATCTGATGTTTAGGGAACATGTTGATATAAACTAGAAGTCATGAGGGGAGAAGCTAACTTGACTCTAAGACTGGACCATGCATTATTCTACATGTAGTGCGTGATGAAGAATATTAAATGACCATTAATACAGTATTTCTCTAACGTGGAGCCGAATAGGCTAGACAATGACGGAAACTATTGATGCAGTTCAGTAGCTTAGGAATGCAGAAGAGGAGGACTGAACTGATAGCTGGAACTATAACATACTTTTGGCAGACTCAGAGGCAGAACCAAGCTGCACCGGGCACTGCGAGGCAGGAAGTAAGTGAAGGGTCGAGGATACAGGTGGGGGCTGTATCGCTCCTCAGCGAGGCTTTCAGGAGACAGGAGCTGAATCTAATGTCCGGGCCCTGTTGAGGCCTGGAAACGGGGACTTTATAATGGAATAACGTGCACACTGAGAAACGTGGCAACGTAACTTTACATAGGCCTGATATTCGTAGTATTCACGAGGACTGGAAACTAACATACTAAAGGTGGACACAACTGGAATTGCGTCATTAATCGGACATGGGGAATAACATATGCATATTAGTCATGCACACATAACATATGATGGATGAGGCGTAGGGACACAGAACATGGCAAAATTTACTTTTCCACATTCCCTCCTTGTCACTACGTTTCCATCAGGAAACATCAATTTTCATGATACCATCTATCATTTCATACAGTACCATTTGCTCGTCTCGAATTGTCTTGGAACGGGATTTAGAACGGGGCTTGGGACTAGGAATACAAGAGGTAGCACACATGCTGCAAATCGCAGGGCCACATTGTATACAGAGGCAGCAGCTAAATATGATCGTTACTGCAATACCTAAAAAGGACAGGACTTTCCATCCCCATGCGGAAATTATATTCCAGAACCAACCGGACCATGTCCAGGTGCCTGGATCTTGGTGTAACAGATGGGCAATTTTATGAAGTCTGGTTATAGCTGAATAAACAGACGGCGCGTTATTTGGAATGAAAATGCAGCAACTAGATCCGATGACTCTACAGGCCCCGCCCCTATCGGCCAGTATGACGTCAAGGACGAGACGATTTTGCAAAACGACAAATCTCATAGCAGATTGTTCTTCGGTTAGGTTCCATAGAGCAGAGGCAGTCTCATTTACTACAGCTTCAAGGGTTCTTGTTAACCTACGGATCAGTTTACTATTCTGGACAGGTCCTACAAAGAAGAAGAAACCTTTATTGAAATCTGTATACTGTTCTAGAGTAGTTTCAGTATAATCGACAATTGGGGACTCCCTTCTATGTCTAATGTGTACTAGATGTGTGTTTCGGTGATAATCAGATGGGGCTAGGAAAACAGGTGGTAGTAGGAAAGCAATGTAACAGGTTCCCTCCCAATCGAGGGGCAGACGGACATATGCAGTTTGACCACAAATAAAATAAGAATGACGTGAAGCTTTGAAAACAGATTTCCCACTGTCACTATACTGGATAACAGTAGTACATTCACTATGACCTACATGTATGGAACCATAACTACGGACACATAATTCACCTTTAACTGGTAATACTGAAATAGCAGGTAAGTCTGGAGTAGTATCAGACTGAACATTCAGGACCATGAAATTCGACGAATAATTACCTAAATTATATACTTCATTTTCTAGATCTAAACCTGTTCTGTGGGGGAGACCTTGCTTGTCTGGGAAACATGTACTGTTAAGAAAAGACATATCTGTTGAGGATGACGTTAACGTGGACCATGCTCCACACGAACCATTATGTGAGAATGGATAAGGAAAGAGTGGCAGAACTCCCTTCGGTGTCTGAAAAGGGGGGAGTCGACCACACACCCAACAATTAGTGGCATTGCTGGTCTGGTGTGAGTAATGTAACATACGGATAAATGTGTTATTGCGCATAGCAAGGCGGTAAGAATATTCGTGAGGAGGCAGATCACTAAACGTGTGCTCGACTGTAGCATTAGCAGACATATTTACATGAGGAACTGGAAAATACAGATAGAACGCATAGCTGGTGCAGGAAATCAAGATGCTGATGAATAATACGAAACTCAGAAAAACGATACATTGAATTGAGTTATTACTGACTCTCTCACTATGGGGGTCTATTTTATTCATGTCAGAAACAATCTAACCGTTTCACCTAGGGGAGGACTTATACAATTAAACTGACTGACTTATTTTACTAGACCTGAGCTTTAACTTATACTCCTGCTGCGGAGTTTTCTCTAACCAGGGAGGGAATGTAGTAATGTCTTTTGCGGGACAGTCCTTTAAAACAATGTCTTGACAGTTTTTAAAATCCTGGGAATCCTGGGAAATGTTCTTGGAGACGGGTTTCAATCCATTGAAAAGTTTTACATGAGAAAGATGGACCCACCCCTTCCTGCCTTCCAACTTGACGGCAGTACGGGTGGTCAAGAGGACCTGACGTGGCTCCTTCCAACGTGGTTCCAGCGGACTTGATCTGTCAAAATTTCTGATCATCACCAAGGAGCCTGGAACGATCTCGTGCGGTGCCACCTCGGTATTGTCTGGAAATGCGGCGGCAACCTGTGAACGACATGAGTTGAGGGCAGACATCAAGGAAGCTAGGTAATCTGTCAGCATATTACATGAAACATCGGTAATACTTCGGGGTCTAGGAGTACCCCACATGTTAGGGGGGCGGCCGAAAACGACCTCATACGGGGACAGACCTGATCTGGAATGTGCGACCATGCGCATATAAAACAGAGCGACTGGCAGAGCTACTAGCCAGTCCACACCTTTTTCTTTACAAACTTTGGCAATACGGATTTTCAGAGTCTGATTATGTCTCTCGACCAGACCGGCTGCTTCAGGATGGCGTACACAATGAAACTTCCACTGGTACCCTAACAAAAGGGAAACGTGCTTCATTAACTCTGAGGAGAATGGCTGACCGTTATCAGAATATACGACTCTAGGGAGTCCGTATCTAGGGAAGAATTCACGAACCAACTGCTTGGCAGTGGTCGCGGCTGTGTAATCTGGGACTGGATATGCTTCTGTCCATCTGGACAAAGCGCATACAACTACAAGGACATACTTGAAACCTCGACATCGCTCCATCTGAATATAATCCATCTGGAGGACCTCAAAAGGGTGGTCAGGGGGCTGGAAACCACCTTGTTCCACCGGGACACTTTTACCTGGATTAAACTGACAACATATCATACAGGTACGGACTTTCTGCTTGGCTGCAGCTCGTAAATGCTTGTTGAACCAAATGTTCTGGATACTGTCTAACATAGCTTTTTCTCCTAAATGTGCTGGACTATGTGCGGTATTGATAATGACTTGAACCATAGAATCGGGGAGAAACCATGTGGCTCTACCCTTCGTTAACCATCCTTGATCTGTCTGGACCCCTCCTTGTTCAGACCATTTCTTGATTTCATCGGGAGTAGCGTGTAACTGTATATCTATGACGTCTTGTGTAGGGTCCTTAACTGTCATGCATGTAGTCGGATCTGGAGTATGTGTCATGTTAACTGGAATGTCTGGAGTCTGTGCTGTAAGCTTGGCTGTGCGATCTGCTAGATCATTACCTTGAGAAATAATGTCAGTAACTTTCGTATGTGCTTTGCACTTCATGATAGCAATAGATGTCGGTAAATGTATGGCATCTAACAGGGCTTGAATAAGGAGACCATGCTGAATCTTGGTTCCATGAGAAGTCATGAAACCTCTCTCCTGCCAGAGCACTCCGAAGTCGTGTACAACTCCGAATGCGTAACGTGAATCTGTGTAAACATTAACTTTCAGGTTCTTGGCGTGTATACAGGCTTGTGTCAGAGCGACTAGCTCTGCTGCTTGAGCGGACAGGGTATCAATACGGTGTGTTTCAATAACTTCGGTGTCAGTAGTCACTGCATACGCGGCGACTAGTTCTCCTGTACTAGTTCTCATACATGAACCATCCACATAAAGTGTCAGGTCAGGATCTGGTAACGGAATGTCTGTCAGGTCTTGTCTTGGCTTTGTCGTAATGTTAACTACTTCCACACAGTCATGTGTGTCTGGATTTGAATTAACTGATGGTAACAGTGTAGCAGGATTCAGGACGTTGCAGCGTCTAATTTCTATGTGTGGCTGGAACAGTGTCAATTCATAACCTGTTAAACGTGCAATTGTCAAGTGCTGTGTTTGTGTTCTGTTTAAAAGAACTTCTACGGAGTGTGGAACTTGTACTGTCAGGGAGTGTCCTAAAACTATGGAATCACTTTGTCTGATAGCTAGTGCTGTGGCTGCAACTGACTTGAGGCATGCAGGCAACGCCTGGGCGACTGGATCTAATGTGCTCGAAAAATAAGCACAGGGCTTGTATTGTCCTGCTTGATCTTGTGTGAGAACAGATAATGCTGTACCTTCGCGTTCAGTAACGAAAAGTGTAAAAGGCTTACTGTAGTTCGGTGTAGCTAGAACTGGAGCTTGACATAGGGCTTTCTTTAACTCGTTGAAACTAAGTGTATGGTCAGATGTCCAAGGGAGGACAGTCGATACGGCTGCCTCCTGTGTCGTTAACTGTATCAGTGGCTTGGCTAGAAATGCATACTGAGGAATCCATTGTCTACAATAAGAAGTAAGGCCGATAAAGGCACGTACCTCCTTCTGGGTTCTGGGCTGGGGAAGACTCGCTATTAACTGGATACGGTCGGGTGTCAACTGCCTACCCCTCTTGGACAGCAAGTGTCCTAAGTATACAACTTGCTGGACACAGAATTGAAGCTTCGAAGGTGACACCTTGTGCCCCATCTCGGCAAGGAAATACAAAACTGTCAGTGACGCTCGCTCGCAGTCACGTTCAGAACGGGCTGTGATCAGTAGATCATCGACATACTGGAGCAGGGCAGTGTCAGTTGGCATGTGAATATTGTCTAGTTGTCGCTTGAGTGCTTGACTGTAAATACTAGGACTTTCTGTGAAACCTTGAGGAGCGCGTGTAAACATATAGCTCCTTCCATTTAAACAAAATCCGAAAAGAAACTGGCTGTCTGGATGAATTGGAACACTAAAAAATGCATTCTTGAGGTCAATAACAGTGAAGAACGTGGCTTCGGAATCAATGGCTGTTAACAGGGAAGAAATGTCTGGGACAACTGGGTACTGAGGAATAATACATTTATTAAGCTCTCGTAAATCAATCACTAATCGATATACTGGGGGTGCATTTGGATCAGTACGTTTCATGACTGGAATGATCGGAGAATTGCATACATTGGAGTCAGTTTCTACAACTACTCCTTGAGCCATGAGCTCGTCAATAATTTTGGATAAGGCTGCTACAGCCTCAGGTGGCAATCTGTACTGTCTGATTCGGGGTAACACTACACCTGGTTTGAGAGTCACACGATGGGGTGTGATTTGCATGTAACCTACATCAGTTGGACCTTGCGCCCATAAGTGCTGTGGAACATTAGACAATCTTGAATCAAAATCTCGTAATACATAGTGACCCTTAAAGTCACGTAGGAACAGACGTATTCCCTCTGGGGAACAGCAAATAACTGCACCTAATTCTTTCAGTGTCTTAATACCTAATAGGTTTTCTGGACATGACTTAGTAAGTAACAGATCAGTAGTACGGGACAATGGACCTACTTCTAGAGTAACTGGCTTAGATATCTCATTAACTATTGGCTTTCCTGAAAATCCAAGGGAAACATTTCTTGAGCCTGAGAGCGGAGCCCCTGGAACTTCGGCATGACTAATTGTGGTCCTACTTGCCCCTGTATCAATCAAAAACTTTCTGTCTTTCCCTAATACTTGACTGTGAACATAGGGACCTTCTTGATCTACAGGTATCTCGATGAGAGGCAAGCCTACCTCCCTCTCTAGGCTGTTTCATGAATATGGCTGGTACTCTGGATACTCGGACTGTGCATACTGGTACATTTGCGATGTAACGTGCTGTGTTGCAGCAATAGGCTGCGGTACTGTAACTGTCTGTGGTGCATTCTGTGACTGAGGAATCTGTGAAACTTGTTCTTGTCTAGGCGGACGTGGTCTTTCTTTAGTCTTACCAGTAGCTATGTTATGTTTCAGAACTGCACACTCGTTTATAAAATGACCTGGCTGTTTACAATAATTGCAGTTCCCTTTAACGGGAGCGGCAGGATGGCTGGCTTGATTCGGACCCCTCTTCTGACTGTCTTGAGGAACAGATTGTGCAACTAGCACTTTCATTTTCGTGTCTTTCATACGTTTTCTTTCGTGTTCTTGCTCTTCCCTGATTCTATTCTGGTGGTACTGGAGCATCTGGAGCATCTGGGACGGAGTATTTGCTTGCCAGGTGCTTTCGACTTTCAAAACTCGATTTTTAATTTGTGGACTTGAATTCTCGACTAATTTGGTAACAAAAAGATGAGGGTATGACTCACTACTTGTCTTGAGACCACTATTGATACTGAAACATTTCTCAAATCTAGAATAAAAATCACTAATATCTTCATCTTGTTTCTGTTTACAGGCTGAGATTGCATCCCAGTCTTCCTTCCTAGTTGTCAATAATCTGGGTAAAACTTGAATCAGTAATTCTGGTAATTCTTTACATTTATCTCCAAGACCGGTACCTGGTACTCGTGCCTTGTCTTCAGCTTCTAGAGCTGCCCAATCGATCTTTTTCTCTCCCACCTCCCATTCTTTTTCTTTTAACTTTTCATATACCCCTGCGGGCAGCAGGACTTTTAACATTTTAATGATATCTGGGTAAGTGTATTCTCCCATACGGAGCATGTCTTTTAATTCTCTATGGAACCCTGCTGGATCTTTGTCATGACAGGGAATTAATTTCTTCATTTCAAGAAGTTCCATCTTTGATATTGGAGTGTATACAAACACTCGTTGCATTACGCCACCCGCCCCTTGGACTGGGTGGACTTCTCGTAACGGATTCTGTCTGTCTATGTAGAATGATTTACTTTCTGGGGGTGAGACATGAACAAAATGCGGGTTCAGGAACGTTCTATATTTGTGGCGCTGTTCTAGAATGACACTAATTAAATCGGTACCTAGACCTCTCCATCTATACTGGAGTAACTCGTTCAGGATATCGTGTAACGGGCCTGGATCAGAGTGTTGACCCTCATACAGAGTAATGAGGTACTGGACCATATACATACCCACCAGTCGTTGCTCGGCTGGGGGCAATTTCAGAAACATTTGTGCCACTATTTCGTCTGGAAAAGTGGTAGAATCAGTAATCCATCGGACTGCTGATCGGGCTAGTTCCTGTTCATGCATGGTACTTAATTCACTATAACCGATTCGTGATTTCAGAATGTGATCGGTAGCTTGAAATACTTGTTCTAGAGAACCTTGTTCTGGTGCTGGATGGCGGAAAATAGACTTGGGTTCTAGACGTAAATGGCGATCTGGAAATCTAGATTTTCCTACATACGCTATTCTGGCGGAATTCTCGTCTTCCTCTTCAGGATCAGAGATACTTTCTTTCTCGCTTACTTGTGCTGCTTTACGCTGGTCGTGTAACCTTATTATTTCTTTACGAATTTTCTTGTACATACTCTCCATAGCGCCGACGGTCTTGTGCTTACCCTCGGCTATATTATCACTCCACCTTGTCAGGATTCTCATTTCGGCGGAATCTTTAGACGGGTAATCTTGTTCTCTTATTAGACAATTGATCAGGAACTTTAATATCATGAGCTGAATCTCGGCTTTCCTTTGAGACATAATCTCGCCAATACTTTCTGGGTCATCCCCTGTACGGATGAAACGATATATTCTGTCTAGATCTTCTTTCATATTCGGTAAGGTGACTAGATACTCGGTCACTTTTCTTACGCGGAATGAATATAAAACCATATTATCCTCGCCTGGGACTGGATCATAGCAACATTCGGCAAGGGATTTTCTTATTTCTGCAACAGACTGATATCTGGGCGTACGCTGTGATGCTTGTGCATGTAATTCGGCTAACGTTAAACGCTTGTGTGGCGGCGGGGTTTGAGGAGGACCTCCTCCTGCGGCCCCTAGACTAGAATCGTCGACTGACATTCTTCGTGGCGGAGCGGGAAGTTGAAACGCTGGCTGGACCGGGGGTACCGTAGCAGGTACTCCGGTGTCTGGAAGAGCGGGAAGTGCCTGATTTACAGGGACTGGCGGAGCGCGAACAGGATTTGCATATTCTGGGACTGTGTCGTCCAAATAGGACGAAATAAAAATATCAGCTGCGGTCTGTTTGTGACGTAGCTTGGTCGGAACTAATGGCGGCGGGAAATTACTGGATGCCTCTGGGGTCGCTTTTGGCAAGCCCTCGGCAAGAAGAGGATACATACCCTTAATAAGGGCATGCCTCTGTCTGTCTGACTGTTCGGCTTTGACTTGTTCACCTATCTCGATTAATTCTCTTTCTTGGGCTCGTTCCTGGGATTCTCTACTTAACTCCGACTTTCTGACTTCCTTTTCCGTTCTTTTATGAGCTTCTTTACGCCATAACTCGATGGCATCTTTCTGTGACTGTCTGGCTTTCTTTTTCCATAATGCTTCTTCTACTCGCATGATACATTCGGCATCCCATGTACCCGATACGGGCCATCTATACTTTTCTTCTAACTGTTTGGTATACTCTACCCATAAATCTAGATACAATATGGCGCTTATGCCATGTTTCTGATACATAAAATGACCTGGACTGTCCCTCGGCGGGACAGGAACTGCTTCTTCTAATAAACCCTTTCTAGTTTTTAACTGACGTAACTTGGAAAAGAGCGGCATTGTAAACTTGAATCGGAACACAATACAATACACAAAGAACAATAACAATTGGGAAAACAATTCAGGCATACCACGACATTGGAAATACATTGAACAACATTATAAATGACAGGTCGAACAGAATATTACCTGGAATACTGAGAACAGAAACAGAACAGAATTTCTCGAGAACGGAACAGACTAGAGTTACTGGATGCACTGCTATAACAGTACGGAACATACCGGTCCCATAAAGGGACGCATCAAGACCCGTATCCACCTAGGTGAACACTTCGTTTGTGGGTCTGGGCACCACCAACCCACGGACCAGGAGTCAATTTAGATTGGTCCTGTCTAGATACTACCCCAGCAATGGTACTCACCGGGCAGCAAGAACGGAAAGGCCTCGGACTGGACTGGACGACGGACGACGAACTTCGGACTTCAGTTACGGGTGGGCCTCCGGATACCTCGGACCTTGGACTCTTGGCTTGGGCTCTGGTCGGGACTCGCCGCGTTCCTCCACCGTCTCGTTCGGATGCTGGACCGCCTCCTCCGTCTCCTCCGTGGGCCTGAGGGATACTTGAGGCAGAAATATCTGCACGTGGCCGGTATGGTTCCGTCACGGCTGCAGAGGGTCAGGGGGTCGGCGTGGCTTCACCGACGCGTGGGGAAAGGGCAAGTCCCTATTCGGGCGCCATTATGTGGTATATAAATAAATAATACCGGATCTATTTTTGAATGTATGAGTGAATAACAGATAGCTCAATAAATAAGAGTCAAGATTCGAGGTAGTAGGAGTTTCTGCAGGTTTATTACAGCATAAGGACAGGATCGGGACAACCTGCATAGGATGACCCAGCAGCTGCTGGGGCCGGGTCTGGGATGAGCGCGCTAGCTTTTTAATAACAATACATTGACTTATATACATAGCGCAAACACATAGCATTACATTGCAGTAGGCGTAACAGTGGGTGGAGCAGAAGGCGTGACGCGTAGCAGTCGCGAGAGATAACAGTAAAGGTAGGTGTAACTGGGCGTGTACATAGACATGTGGTGCAAACGTAACAGAATATGTCATGAATGGGCGGAAACATAGGAGGGGGCTACCTAAGGAGCCGGGACCTCTAACCTAATGGTGCGCGAAAACTGGCAATGACGTATTACTAGGAGAAGCTGGGGGCTACGAACTCTGTGCTAGGAGCAGAGACTAAAGTCTGGAGGGTCGGAGCGACATGTACCTAAACCCTATCTGGTATCTGATGTTTAGGGAACATGTTGATATAAACTAGAAGTCATGAGGGGAGAAGCTAACTTGACTCTAAGACTGGACCATGCATTATTCTACATGTAGTGCGTGATGAAGAATATTAAATGACCATTAATACAGTATTTCTCTAACGTGGAGCCGAATAGGCTAGACAATGACGGAAACTATTGATGCAGTTCAGTAGCTTAGGAATGCAGAAGAGGAGGACTGAACTGATAGCTGGAACTATAACATACTTTTGGCAGACTCAGAGGCAGAACCAAGCTGCACCGGGCACTGCGAGGCAGGAAGTAAGTGAAGGGTCGAGGATACAGGTGGGGGCTGTATCGCTCCTCAGCGAGGCTTTCAGGAGACAGGAGCTGAATCTAATGTCCGGGCCCTGTTGAGGCCTGGAAACGGGGACTTTATAATGGAATAACGTGCACACTGAGAAACGTGGCAACGTAACTTTACATAGGCCTGATATTCGTAGTATTCACGAGGACTGGAAACTAACATACTAAAGGTGGACACAACTGGAATTGCGTCATTAATCGGACATGGGGAATAACATATGCATATTAGTCATGCACACATAACATATGATGGATGAGGCGTAGGGACACAGAACATGGCAACATTTACTTTTCCACAGTTTGTACACTCAGTAATACATTGGTATATGTGCTTGATAGACAGGTTGAGGTGTTGTGATGTCCCATTCCCTATTGTCTACAAGTTTAGCCTTCTCTTCATGGGCTGTAGACTCCCTGAGTCTCATAGACTTCCCCTGTTGCAATAGCTTCACAGTATGCTATGGGAGATTGGCACTGGTGAGTGCACTAATCAGGATTGGGTATGTCCCTAGGCGTAGGTGGTCTCATGTCTTATGGATATACATGAGAACATCTCACTTAACTTTCAGCCACATGGTCTCCATTCAAATGTTGTGTGACATATGTGATACACAGCAAAGGTACGCAGTTTCACCTTTGTAGAGAGGGTTGTGACGGAGGATAAAAGAAGAATTTTCAGTTGGGTCGTGTGAACAGTGTGGAATAGGCACATCCATGACACATACTTCTTGGTACTACACATATTGCAGAGAGATAGCTGTATCAGGTGTCCATCAGTTCATCATGAGGTGGGTTTAGGAACATGAGTAGTTGCTGAAGTAGGGCCTTGTGTGGAATGGGTAGGGACACAATAATTATGGCCATGCTAGTTGAGGTCACCTGGTCACTGTTGTATATTAAAAGGGCCTAAGTATACAGGGTGATGTTATATCCTGCTACATACATGATGATGATGGAGTGAGATAAGACAGCTCATGCAATTGTGGCAGACTGTGGTCAGACATCATTGTGTGCAACTGTCGAGAACTCGTGTTGCATTCATGCTGGTACTAATGCTCAATTTGTAGACAATTTAGCCATCCTAGTGGGTCGTGTGACACGTGCACATTTGCTGTGCTATTTGTAATGAGCTATTCCTCCTACGTGTTTACACATTTGGAATTGACCAAACTCATATGTGATTTCAGCATCCACCCCAGGCGAGCGGAGGAGACAGGGCTCAGGTCATTGGGGAAGCAGCTGGCCAAAGTGGGTCCAGTTGTGACAGTGATATAGAGGGACCCAGTGGCCAAGAGGAGGACAACAGAGGACCCAGACTTAACTCCCTCATCCACAGAGTCGGACTCCAGGGGCCACTCCTTGGTGGTGGCGGACCCCACCCACCCTGGTGCGATTACATCATTGTCCGCCATCCCTGTTCCATCTTCACCCTCCCTGCAGCTCCCCATCCAGTTGTCTGGCCCTGCTCCCTTTAGAGGGGAGCTGTCTCCTCATTTTAAGACACCTCATCCCCTGCCCTTGTGCCCCAGCTGCCCTGAGTGAAGAGGCTATTGACCTCCTGAGACAGATCTTTGTTGGGCAGACTGCACTGCTGAATGCCATCCAGGGTCTGGGCAGCTAGAGGACTCAGATGGTTGCCTACCTGGATGACATTCACATTGGTATGCCTGCCCTCCAGAGATTGTTTCAGGCTCTGGCCTCCAAACTAACTGCAGCCTGTGCATGGACCCACCCAAACGGACCTGTGGAGCACACATGGACATACACAGCCTAAACATCTCGAACACACATCCACACAGCACAAACTCTCAACCTACACCCCCACCAACTCCCCCAAGTTTGGCCTTGGGAGCACAGCAACACCAGTTGACCCATAACCTCCCACACCTTAGCACTCAATGCACACCTGCACCCACACACCCATCAACACCACCCACCATCAGCACAGATAGCACAACTACAGCCACATACCCATCAACACACATCATCACACACACAACCAATGCACCTATAAACACCTCCACTCCATACCCCATACCATGCCCATCCACTACATACTCACATACCACATAGACACCCACACTCACCTACACAACACACATCTCCACCTACAACAGAGCTGCCAATACCAGACACATCCACTCCCTTTACCTCCCAACCTAAATCTACTTATGAATATCCCAGAGCCTCTACCTGTGACAAATACTTCCTTTCCCTTGGACTTTCCCATGTTGGCCACCTCCTTTCCTCCCCCCAGCCCAGGTTCACTTTTTCCATACCCATACCCATCCCTTCCACCTTAAGAACTTGCCCTCCCAAATCCAAAACCAAACAGCAAAAAAAACAAAGACCCCTCCGAAAACCAAAAAATCTCCTTCCACGACGAAGTCCACCCCTCCCATGTCCAGGATCCCAATCCCAATTGAGATCTTTGATGTGCCTGGCATGCCCTCTAGATGCCCCTTCCTGGAGAGGTTCCCCTGGCAGTGTTTTCTGAGCACGTTTGGTGGCAAACCCAGTGGTCACCTGCCCCCACCAGCACCCATGTGGACTGGCCAATGGCCTGATATTTAGAAAAAGTATTGTGTACTTCTTTATAAGGCACATCATTTTGTTAGAAACACATGAGTCCTGCCACTTTTTCTGATATCATTGTGAAGTTACTATGTACTTTGTAATGTGTGACAACAGTTTTGGCTCTTACATCTAGTTTGTGGTGCAATTAGCAGCGGTTTGTCCATCCTGTAAATGGCACCATTAATGGTATACCACAGCAGAAGGCTAATTGTTCCATGGACGGACATGTTGTATGACATGGAATTAGGTGGGATGTCATATGGTAGGTATTTCTACTTCTCTTGGACAATGTCGACCTCATTTGGCTTGAAGATCTCACAATGATGTAGGTTGGATATGTATTTGATGTGTTAAAGTAACAAAATGGATTCATCACACACGGAGGGAATTATGTAGGCCTAATGCTTTATGATTTGTAATGGGCATATGTTCCAACATGTGTGCTGGACTTTTACCTAAATTATCTTCCTGTGTCCCAAAATTAGTTCCTGCTGCGTTTGCTTAGCCAACTTGCACATCCACATTTCCCTGATTTGCACGACTGTTGGTTATGATAATGTTAGTCCCTAAGATACTTAAGAGAACTGCTACTGTGCACATGGGGATTTGGAGTCATGTGCAAAATTGACTGTGGCTGCCAAGAACCCACGTGGTGCAGTGAGTACTATCATGTATGGGTATTTTTTATTCAGAAGTAACTTCTTAATGACTCTTTCTTTCATGGTTTGAAAGGCTGGGAAAGGCAGGTACCCTGGAGCCCAGTGTCTTCTTACCGTCTCAGACTCTCCATATGTGTGGTGTGCACACATTTAGACTATGGTCACAGTGTCCGCAGTAACATCTGTGAGATAAAGCCAAATTAATCATGTGAAAAAACAGTACTGATGTATAAGCATTACACAAACATCCACGTAATTACTGACTGACAGCAATATTTACCATTTAATACTCATTCTGGACTCCACATGTGTGAATTTAAGCGATGTGCACATTGCACACTCTACAATTATGTCATATACACCGACCTATCCTGTATATTGATATAAACACCTTTTTCCCATCATCGCAGAGATCAAATTCACCATGGTAATCATGGGACATAAGTAGAAATTCTGCACAATCTCGTTTAAGTACTAGTAGTTAAAGGGCATTGGACTACAAACTCTGTAGTGATGGTGACGCTGAAGGAAAATTGAGGACTACTGTAATTTCAAATGCCAAATGGCGGTTGCCTGACATTGCTTATTGGGCATTCAGAATTGACTACCGCTGGTGGAAGTAGACTGTGGGGTAGGTGGTGTCATCCACGGTGGACACAGCCGCTGGATAACATTGGTGCATGCATATGACGGTCGCCTTCCAATGGCTGTATCTGTATATGCAGAAGACCGACTATGTGGCTACATGTAAGTCATGGTTCAGAAAACTATTTACTGGCCTACTGATACTGCTGCCATCTGCACCTCCTTGACTCTAGCTGCTGTTTGCCATTTCTGGGAGCAATTATGGCATGCACTGCAGGGGTGAGGGCCCCTGCCTTCTCTGCAGAGAGCTGGAGATGCTAGGGGAGAATCTTCCCCTATATGGCCAGCTCTTTGGCTCACCAGAGGAGCAGGCAACTTCCTAACATACATACTTCACTCTGTTGGACTGCATTGCATCTTGTCTCACAAGCTATGATGTGGCTTTGGTTTCCTGTGTGTCATATGATAGTAATGAAGTAAAAGTGTTGTGGCCCTACATAGGACATTAATGTAAGGGATTGTGAAGCACTGTACCTTGTGTGCTTCATATCATCATTATTGACGTGTATTAAGCCTTAGATCATACCTGGGTAGCATGCACATTTCAATGCATATGTTCAGGTGATGTTGCCATGTAAACCTTGCGTTACCAAATCATGGGAAAGGGTGTTAAATATGTATAAGCTTACAGTCTGAGCTGTATATGTATATGTAAGAAGCAGGTAAGGATAATAAGAGGCATGTGTACAGTCAAAATACTTACAAAGGCCAGATCTGTACTCGTCAAACTATGCTTATGGAGCTAGCTATACTGCAATTGCCCCCTCAGATTGCCGCCCAGCGGTCATGTCACATATTGCATGGCCCAAAGATGTACTTTTCTGGATTGAAGTGCTAAGAATGTGTTGTACATGTGGGATGAATCTGCACTGCAAACAGAGGGCAGGGAATGATGAGGAATTGAGCCAATCATTGGCCATGGCAGCGGCTGAGGGGCACCGTCAGTTTGGGCTGAACTTCTGAGTTACAGGTTTACCTCCCTGTAGTTCTGCTGATCCTTGGATGCTCCCAAAATGAGTCCCTCTCCCAACTATTTGTCCAGATTGCCTTTGCATATTGTGCATTATGTATGTTGTCAGATACTTCTTCCTTGTGGCCCACACTGTAGATGTGTGTAAATGAATTAGGCCAGTCCATTTACTTCCAGAGCTGTGTTGTAACTCTTCCTAATGTCATGCTTGCATTGTACAGGCCTAATGCTCATGTGACATTTTGACTGTCCTTGAAGTTACTTATGTATGAGACAATCGACTTTTGTGCTTCTGCAACTTGTTAAAAGGCAACTTATCCACCTAGGTATTCTAAAGTTTGCAGATGACCTCCCTGTGTCAGTGCCACACATGGCAGGAGGTATGTCCTGTGATGCTCGTACCAACCACTCAAACTCTCTCACACATTGTATGGTATCCCATTCTGTTGTCCACATGGTCAGACAATAACATAGTTGTATATGTCAGTGTGGCACATGCAAGTCCTTTCATTGTGACCTTAGTGTTTGATGTAAATATGCACTATAGTGTCAGGCTGTATGTACCGTATACATGTTGTTAAAGGGCCTGGCGGTTACAGTGTGTGTACAAACATTCACATGTAGGTTACCCTTCAGAAGATCTGAATGGTGTGGTGTGTGCCACAGTACTTCTCAGCACAGTACATGTACCTGGTCTACATGGTGTTAGTCGACTGTCTTTGTCAGTCTAGGACACAACCAGGATTGAGGATAGTCCGCTGATGACTACAAAAGTGTGTATACCCCTATATGTGGTGCTAAGCATGTGAGGAGTACTATTAATAATTGTTACTTGCTTGTGCTAGATGTCTCCAAAATATGTTTGACCCTCAGCATTGATCCATTTACTTGCAGTTATAATGTTTTGCTTAATCTCTTGTATATATACAGGCCAATGCAGAAGCAGAGACTGTGGAAAGCCACCGCCCCGAAAGTTTGATCCTTGGGGGTCTATCGCCAGCACAGCATCACCTGCAGGAATAGGTGAGAGAACCTGAGATGCTGGACCTGGAAGATTGTGGAGGTCCAACTGGGAAGTCATTCCAACATGGTGGGGGTGCGAGCTGAACACTGACTCCCCTAATGGCCTGCATCCTGGCGGTGGCCTACCCTGTTGAGGGCCCAATAGCAGCTTGGAGGGGGGGAGTATTGGGCCAAGTCATACATGGTGCATTAACATTTTCCTCTTGTTGCAAGCAGCAAATTCCTGATCAACATTATAGGTTACTCATATCCTAAGGATTAGCAGTTCTGTTGCATGTGTAGGTCTTGTCGTATGTGCATGATGTTTAGACAAGACTTATGTCTTTTGGACCAGATCCAAAGCTGAGTCAAGTCACATGTCTATCTTCAGAGTTGGTTGAGTAATGTGACAGTTCACCTACATATGTTTGATGTTCTGTTGGACAGCTGTCTCACACAGACCACTTGTCTTCTTTGTTTCAGGAGTGATGATCTACAATACTGTTTATCTAGTCCTGGAGATCTCTTACATGTCACATGGCATAAAGTGTACAAAGGATGCAAACAACTTGGCCTTGGTAAGTTGTTTATGTACAGCGTTATGAGATGGCAAACAAGAGTGGTACCATCAGTATCTATACCTACATGATGGCGCATGTAGCTTTAATTTGTTGTGCTATCATCTGCACAAGGGCATGTTGTAAGAGTCTACATAGGTTAGGGTGAGAGTCCTCCACAATTGTATGTGTTGGCCAATGTGTAAGGGACAATGTTCATTCATGCTGGGATGCAGGTGATGTGTAAACACAGACAGTAGTGTGTAGACATGGGTGGGTTTGTTAGACATACCAAGAGACATTAACCTTTCTAATTAGTCATGTCCAATTGTTGAGGCTATATATTTCATGGTATGTACACTTACAGTTGTGTCTCACAAACTGATCATCGATGCTGTTGATGTGGGAGTGTAGAGTTATGTGAATGACACATGTAAACACTGACTGATGACATGCATCAGGGAGTGACATGCAGATTTGTTGTGGTCATATGTGTGTTTTAAGCACTGTGATACATTGGTATTTGTTTGTGTGAAACATTTTGGATACTGTGATGTGTCTTCCCTTTTGGACACATGACATCTCATATTCATGGAATGGAGATTATATGAACCTCTTAAGACTTTCACTGTTCTATTGAGTTATAGATATGCAATCTGAGAATATTGTTCCCGCTAGGACCAATGTGGACTGGGGATGTCCCTAGCCATAGGTGGAGTCTAGTACTAGGGTATATGTGCAACTTCTGACATAAAACTTAGGGCCACCTTTGTGCATGCAAATTTTAGGAAACCTTATCGGTGGAGTGATCTGTGCACCTTTGATAATGTTGTTAAGAGCTGTTTGTGCATTGAGTTTACGCTGATGTCTTACACCTATTTCAACTGTCTTTTCAGCATTAATTGAGGCAAGCATAGGAGAATGTGCCAATGCCTGGGAAGCAGCTGGCCACAGTACCTCCAGTCTGGAGACTGACATAGATGGAGGCAGAGGCCCAGAGGGTAAGAGGGTTTCATGGAGGCAGCTGATTCAACGGCATCTTCTACTGAGTGGACCTCCAGTGGTAACTCCGTGGTGGTGGCGGGACCCACAACATCCTTGTCTACTACCCCCATTCCATCTCCACCCTCCCTGCTCCCCACCATGTTCTCCGGCTCTGCTCCTGTAAAAAGGCGGCATCTCCTTTGGTCCAGGCACCACCCCCCCTCCCCCTGTGCCCCAAGCTGCCCTGAGTGAGGAGGCTATTGATCTCCTGAGACCGATCTCTGATGGGAAGACTGTACTGCTGAATGCCATCCAGCGGCAGTCCAACCAGCTGACGCAAATACTGGCCTACCTGTAAGGCATTCATAGTAGGATATCTGGCCTACAGAGGTTGCTTCAAGCTCTTGCCTCCTCACTGATGGCAGCCTTCCAACCATCTCAGCCTTCAACCGCACCTCCTGCCTCTTTACCATCCCAAATCCCTCAACCCAGACATGTCAACAGCAAATGCAGACTGAAGCACGCACCCACAACAAAATCCACACACAGCACACTTACACTAAAATGCACAAGAAGTCCAGGCATGCAAACATTCAACAGACACTCACCACCCTCACCAGCCTCACCACAAACATACTCACAGACCCCACACCAACAGACACAGCCCAGACACACAACATACCCAGCACATCCACAACAAACCCCTATAAAACAAGCAAATGCTAAATCTCAATCAAAGAACAGACATCTATAGCACAGACACAACATACATCCGATCCACACACACCTGCCCCAACATCATGCAAAACACTCACTGACACTCCTACCTCCAAAGGCCAACCCCTTGTCATCCCACTTCCCCAGGCTTTCAAGGAAATCCCAATGTTTTATCTTGCCCTTACTTCTGCCACAGCCTCTCCCCACCCGCCAAGGTCAACCCAATCCCTCCCAGTGCTGACTCAAGCTCTCCCAAATAACATCATTGAGGGGCCTAGACTGCCCATTAGATGCCCCTTGCTGGGGAAGCTTCCCTGGCAGTGTCAGTAAGGTCAAAGTTGGTGTGGCACATGGATAATTAATGGACTGTCTTTACTTCAGTTCCCAAATCAAGTGCACATGGGTCATATCAGACATGTGCAAAATGTACTGTGACCCAGGACCCCAGCATAGAGGCATAGCTATCCTGCAGAGAGTGTTTCAATTGCACCCTTAGAATGTTACTCACAGTGATTTATGTAATCCCATTGATTGACATTGTCTTTTCATGTGGGTGAACTGTGAGAGCACACTACAGAGTTGTAGCAGAGAAGGTGTGCTTCACTATAGTAACACATCCATACTGATGTTTCTTTAACCTCAAACCAGGGCCTGGGATGTGTGCAATGTGAGTGTGCAACATTCACTATAGCATCTTGGTTCGGAGTTGCAGTCCCAGGGCCTAATGGTAGTTGCAGTCAGTTCAATGTCACTTTAGCAACACTTGAGAAATGGTAACCTGCATGACTAGTGTAGATCAGTAGTGACATGGTAGACAAGTGAGAAGGGGATAAAGGAGTGTAGCATCTTGGTTAGAGTTGTAGTGACAGGGCCCCATGGTAATAGTGGTAGCTTTTCTCTCTCTACTTACCAACAATTAAGAAATGGTTAGCTGCATGACGACTGTAGATCTTTGGTGACATGGCAGACAAGTGAGAAAGGGCACACTAAGTACAGCATGTTGGTCAGAGTTACAATCACATGGCCATAAGGTAGTTCTATTCAATTCAATGTCACTTTAACAACACTTGAGAAAAGGTAACCTGCCTAACGGATGTATGACGTTATAACGCATACTTTTACTCCGCAGACCATTACAACGCGACTTTTACACCGCATACCGTTACAACGCATAGCGCCTTGGGGCGCTGGATAGTGGTAAGTATAATTTACTATTCTAACTCCAGTCCCCGTGGACCCTAGGGAAGGTGTTGGATAGTAAATTATACTTATTCCCTATCCTAGAGCGCCCCCCAGCGCAATGCGTTGTAATGGTATGCGGAGTAAAAGTCGCGTTGTAATGGTAGTGCGGAGTAAAAAATGCGTTGTAACAGGTGTATACCCTGCCTAACTAGTGTAAATCAGTAGGGACATGGCAGACAAGTGAGAAGGGGCAAACAGAGCATAGAATCTTGGTCAGAGATACAGTTACAAGGCCTCATGGGAGTTAGTCAGTTTAATGTCACTTTAGCAACACTTGAGAAATAGTAACCTGCATGACTAGTGTAGATCTGTAGTGACATGGCAGACAAATGAGAAGTGGTAAAAGGAATGTAGCATCTAGGGCAGAGATACAATCACAAGGCCTCATGGGAGTTGCAGTCAGTTCAATGTCACTTGAGCAACACTTTAGAAATGATAAGCTATTGACGTTGGACCTGGCCTTTTTGCAGGGTTATCCCCATCAACATTTTGCCTTCCTTCTGTATTTTTCTGGCCTAATTTCTGCTGGTTTTAGGACTCTGAGCACTTTACCACTGTTGACCAGTGCTAAAGTGCAAGTGCTCTCAGTCTAAATTATATTAGTGATTGGTTTATCCATGATTGGAATTTTTTATTTACTAGTAAGTCCCTAGTAAAGTGTACCAGGTATGCTGAGGGCCTGTAAATCAAATGCTACTAGTGGACCTACAGCACTGATTGTGGCACCTACTTGAGTAACCCTGTAAACATGTCTCAGACCAGCCACTGCAGTGTCTGTGTGTGCAGTTTTAAACTGTCATTTTGACCTGGCAAGTTCACCCACTTGCTAGGCCAAAACCTTACCTTTTACTACATGTAAGTCACCCCTAAGGTAGGCGCAAGGTAGTCCCTTAGGCAATGTGCAGTGTATTTAAAAGGTAGGACATGTACTGGTGTATTTTACATGTCCTAATAGTGAAATACTGCTAATTTAGTTTTTTCACTCTTGAAAGGACTATCTCTCCATAATGTAACATAGAGATTGCCTTGAAATATCTTTTAAATGTAATTTCTTATTTGGATCAGAGAGAGATTTGGAGTTTGGTGTTTCTGACCTCACAATTTTAAAATACATCTTTTGGTAAAGTTGTTTTTTAAATTGGGTGTTTTAAAATGTCAACTACAGTTGACTGCAGAGCTGGTCCGGTTGCTTCATGCTTCGGCGACTTTGTGAAGAAATGTATTTTCTCCATGTGAGGTCGATTGATTTGCAAATTAGAGGGGTCGAAAAATCGCACAAGATCTACTTTTGTCCTGAAGATGGTCTCATTGATATACTGCGATGGAGACTGGAGCTTAGATGTATAACCCATTGTTCTCTTTAGTTATTGTTAAATGATTTATTTTGAGTCTTGAATTCTATGTATAGAATGGACTCATGATTGATTGCATGGAGATGGGCAGCTATACATTGATGACCAGGGTATCTTTTTATGTGTGTTTGGATTGGGCTTTCTGTTCTCAATGTATGTGAGAATTGTTTGTTTGAACCCCTGTTCTTTGTGCTTTTTGTACTTTGAACATAAATCAAATCATCTTGGATACACCAGGTCCTTGCAATCTATTTCTTGATCTAATTGTGCAAATTGGTAATGAATTAATTTCTCTGGTGTCATAGGCTGTCACTCATTTAAGATTAAGTTATATATAGGAAGTACCCTTTTTAAATGAATCCCTTGTAGGCACCTTAACCTGTTTTTTTAGAATATGGGCATTTTCTCACTCTACCATTCAGTGTCTCGGCCTGTCTGTAGAATACTCGCCGGGGTTGACAAACAGTTAGGCTATTGTGCATTCACTCTAGACAGTCACACAAATGGAGCAGATGTATGCCTTGCATACTGTTGGGCCATGGCCAGGCTGGTGGGTTTCCCTGAGCTAGAGTGGTGGGAGGAGTTGACACTGACACCTGAACAGAGTTGTGCCTGTCCTCACACAAAGTTATCTCCATCCCCCTTAAGTGTGTCTGGAGCCAGGTGAGGGAAAGGCAGGGTCTTGTGCACTACAAAGACTTTACTTTGAAGTTTCAAAGGCAGAAATGGGTATAAGTATTGGACCTATGGCACCCCAAAATCAGAACAATTATGGACAGTGAACATTCTGCTTGGAAGAAGAGCAGGATGCTGTAGGAGGAACTTCCACTCTGCCTGTTGCTTTTTGTGCTGTCCTGCTGCTTCTGTTCAGAGAGTGAAAGGATTGGACTTTGCTTTCTCTTATCCTGCTTCCAAGGTTCTCCAAGGACTTGTGTGTGCTCTTCTCCTGTTAAGAAGTATCAGGACCATCAAAGACGTCACCTCTTAGTGCCTGGGCTCTTCTGCTGAGAGTCCTGAATTGCCAAGTGGTGCCAAATCCAGTTCCTGGGACCTTGGAAGTAGAATCTGGTGATCTAAGGAGAAAATCCGCGCATCAACTCCCAGCACCTGTTTTATCGATACATCCCTGCAGAAGATTGACACATCGTTGCTGCCTACACTGAATCATAGTTCCCGATCGGTGCATTGACCACAGCATTCACAGCAGGCCCCAGCTCACCATCACAGCATGTCTGAAAAATCGCTGCACCGTGAGGACCAAGCACAGTGTCCCCGAAGATCGTGGCGCCAACTCCGACTCCGACGCAGCACCTGCTTGTGGCCAAAGAGTCAACGCAGTCTCTGCTTGCGGTTGGAAAATCAACACAGCACCTGCTTTGCCACTGTTGCAACGACTCAAGGCATCTGGATTTTTGACCCATCATTCCTAGAAGCCTATATTTCATCGACACTGCACCGCAGTGAGAAACTGAGGCCTTGTGTCCTGAAACTGACGCATCATCTCCCCTTCCATCAAGGAAGCGACTCATCACCTCTTCTGACAGTAAGGAACTGAAGCATCACCTCCTGTGCCTAGCACTAAGGAACCAACGCATCACCTCCCTTGGCAGTAAGGAACGATGCATCACCTCTCCTGTGTAATAGGGAATCGAAGCATCACTTTGCTTGTCCGGGGTCTAACCTCCCCTGTACCTGGCACTGTCTCTGATTTTTGATACATCTTGGTGCTAAAACTAACACATTCATTGATTTTTTTAGACTAAACTTGCTTACTTTTTTAAAATTGATCTCTTGAAATGCATATTGGATTTTTGTTGTTTGGTCTTGTTTTATTCAGACAAATATTGTCTAGTTTTCTAAATTGGTGTGAACTCTTTTTGTAGTGTTTTCACTGCGTTTCTGTGTGTGTGTACAAATGCTTTACACATTATCTCTGACATAAGCCTGACTGCCAACTAGAGGCCTCATTTCTAACAAAGAATAATAACCTTTTTTTTCTTAAAATGATTTGCATCCATTCCTATGGAGATTATAGGTTGTTCCCCCTTCTCATGCCTGCGTTTTTCTTATGCATACAAGTTCATGTCTGTTTCTACAAATGGTGAAACGTCAGAGTTATGAGCAGACATGTGCTTCTGCTGACTTCAGTAAGAAAGAAACATATTAAAAAAAACATCTGTAGCATATCGAGGAATGTTTATTGCAGGGAATGGTGGGTAGGACATATAATAGTAGCTAATCTAAGGGATTTGGGAATGTTTGTGTTTTTCTGCTTCTGGTTTCACAGGTTACTGGACTTAGGGCCTGATTTTGATCTTGGCGGACGGGTTACTCCATCACAATGGTGATGGATATCCCGTCCGCCAAAATATAAATCCCTTATGATGTAATGGGATTTACTATTCAGCTGACAAGATATGCATCACCACTGTGACACAGTTACCTGTCCGTCAAAATCCAAATCAGGCCATTGGTGCCTGACTGGGCACATTGTGCATGGAGTTTTTTAAGGTAGAAGGGGAGTCAAGGATCCCTCAACAGAAACACCCTTCTGCCTATGGTTTAAAGTTCAACGACACCATTTTTTGACAACTTTTGTTTGAGCGCCGGGGGTATTTGGATGGTTTGGATTTGGAATGATGAACTGTTTGCAGTTGAGGCACTTGAATTTAAAAGGAACGAGTGCCTGGAGTGTCATACAACAAACACCCTGCCTTCAATTCTTCCATTTTCATGGAGTGTTTTTTAATATTTTGCTATGTTTTCGGGTTTTGAATGGTTTTGGACTGTGACTGAAGAGCTGCATGCAGTTGATATACTTTGATTTTAAAGGTGGGTGTTTTGGGTGTCCTGCATCTCTTGCATTTCTTAAGAAAACATTGGAGCAGTTTAAAAAAAAAATCTGCGCGTTTTGGTTCTGGACTGTGTGGCTATGGGACTGAGAACATGAATGAAGTTGCAGAACTTTTTTTTTTAAAAGATGGGGGGGTCTCAGAGGTCTCCCCCGCCAGACACTCTTAACCATCTTTATTTTTCAGTGTCCTGCAGCTTTTAATTATATGTTTTATGTGTTGTCAGGTTTTTATTGCTTTCGACCCTAGACTTAGGAGCTAGAAAGGTTCACAGGTATGGGGGGGGGTCTTCCTCAAGAAACACCCCCAACCTCCATAAAGACTGTAGACTTCTAAAAGTATTTTTTTTAACAATTTACTTTTTTTGCTTGGCAAATGAATTGTAATGTTTTAATGTTTATTGGGGCTGTTCAGGGGTTTGAGTTTTATTTTAATTTTAAATTGGTAATATTTTCTCTTACAGGTGAATGGGGAGTTAGTATTGTGTGTTGTGAAAAGGTAGGAATCGTTTTTTAAAAAATAAGTGGCAGTGCAGTATGTAAGAAAGAATTAGTTACAGGAAGTCTATCTTGGAATATGTGACGAATTGTTTCACTCGTGAAATAAATCGTGGATTCATTTCCATTGTTGATGATTTCAGTTGTAGACTAACTCAGAAAGACTGAACTTCTCTGATTTATAGAAACCTTGCTATGTTCTAGATTTCTACTTAGTAATGAATGTAGGATAGGATTTGCCAATTGTGCATTCAAAGGAGTTATGCCAACCCTATATTGCACTGTTAGGGGCATATTCTCATGGAGCTATCACTGAGTTAATGGCACTTTATCGCAGCCATAGTTGCGATACAGTTATCACCCCATTCACAAGCTGGTGCTAACAGCCCATAGCTCCAGTTTACCCGCGATAGCAGCAGTAAAAAACATCGCCACAGACGACCCCGGCAACTATCGCTAATGAGCAGAGTACGCGTTCCCGTACCAAAAGCCGCAACAACACCACTCTGCAACATTCTCAACAACCAGCCAGATCGGCGAAAAGACCACGAAACATGCAATAAGGCGCATTAGCAGCAGGAAACTAATACCTGCTCTGACCTGGTGCGAAGTCGGACCACAGCCTACACCAGAAAAGGGAGGCCAGACCCAGTGCCACACCTGAAGAACACTACCGATAACTGCCCTGGTGTCACTAACTCTGTGCATCGGGAGCCAACAACACGTGTCTCTGGGCCACTACTGACCGCTGCCTCCGGCCTACACTGAAGTCCAGTAGGTCACAGAGTCTTGATTTTGCAATGGCGGAGTTCACATCAGTGTACCAGCATCATCGCAGACTGCATCCCCTCTCAGCCCCGGTGACATTAAGTCTGTTCCCGACATTCATGGTCACATTCATGGTCACTCTGCAACACCACCGCCCTGCTGGACAACCTCACCAACCTCGGACTCAGGCAACTGGTGAACACCCCCATCCACTACGCCGGCCACACGCTTGACCCCGTCTTCTCCTCCAGCAAGCACATCTCCTTCAGCCAGTCCACCGGACTACACTGGACAGACCACAGCTGCGTCCACTTCAACTTCAGGAGAACCTTGACCCACCACCACCCACAACAGGTTCCCCGCAGAAGCTGGAGCAAGATCACCGCCGACCAGCTCACCACCACCCTCAGCCGGAACCCGCCCACCAACACGACGGACCCCAACGAAGTAGCCCGCAACCTCACAGAGTGGCTCACCAACTGCGCCGACGAACTCGCACAGCGGAAGAATCCTCTCAGCAGACCCGGCAGCAGGAAAGCCTCGTGGTTTACCAACAACCTCAAAAACTCCATGAAAACCTGCTGCACCCTCGAGAACGCCTGGCACCACGACCAGACAGCAGAAAACATGACAGCCCTCAAGAACGCCACCCGCAAACACCACCAGCTGATCCGCTCCACCAAGAAGACAACTTTCAAATAACGACTGGACAACAACACCCACAACAGCAAGGAACTCTTCAGCATTGTTAAAGAGCTCTCCAACCCCAGCGCCTGTAACAACGATATCACACCCTCACAAGACCTCTGCGACTCACTCGCCTCGTTCTTTCACCGCAAGATTGCCGACATACACAACAGCTTCAGCGCGCTGACCACGCACCCAACCACTGAACCAGCACCCCCCACTACCACCCTCTGCACCTGGACCCCTGTCAGCACCGAAGACACCACCCGCCTGATGAACACCATCCACTCCGGCTCCCCTACCAACCCCTGCCCACACCACATCTTCAACAAAGCCAACTCCATCATTGCACCCCAACTCCGGAACATCATCAACAGCTCCTTCGCATCCGCCACCTTCCCGGAGAGCTGGAAACATGCCGAGCTGAGCGCCCTCCTGAAGAAACCCACCGCGGACCCCACGGACATCAAGAACTTCCGCCTCATCTCGCTCCTCCCCTTTCCTGCCAAAGTCATCGAGAAGACCGTCAGCAGACAACTCTCCGCCTTCCTCGAGACCAACGGATCCCTCGACCCCTCACAGTCTGGTTTCCGAGCAAACCACAGCACAGAGACCGCCCTCATCGCACCCACCGATGACATCAGGTCCCTGCTCTACAACGGGGAAACTGCTGCCCTCATCCTCCTGGACCTCTCAGCAGCCTTCGACACCGTATGCCACCGCACCCTGATACAGCGCCTCAGCAACACCGGAATTCAAGGAGCGGCACTGGAGTGGATCATCTCGTTCCTCGCCGGAAGAACCCAGAGAGTCCGCCTCCCCCGTTCCGATCCGCGGCCACCAAAGTCATCTGCGGCGTTCCGCAAGGATCCTCACTCAGCCTCACCCTCTTCAACATCTACATGAGCCCTCTCGCAGCCATCGCTCGCCAACACAACCTCAACATCATCTCCTACGCCGACGACACCCAGTTGATCCTCTCCCTCACCAACGACCCCGCCACCGCCAAAGCCAGCCTCCAGGAAGGTATGAAAGACGTCGCAGAATGGATGAAGATCAGCCGCCTGAAACTGAACTCAGACAAGACTGAAGTCCTCATCCTCGGACCATCCCCCTCTGCCTGGGACGACTCCTGGTGGCCCCCTGCGCTGGGAACCGCACCCAAGCCAACGGACCACGTACGCAACCTGGGCTTCATCCTGGACTCCTCCCTCACGATGACCAAACAAGTCAACGCCGTCTCGTCATCATGCTTCAACACCCTGTGCATGCTCCGAAAGATCTTCCGATGGATTCCCAATGAAACCAGGAAGACGGTCACCCAGGCCCTCATCACCAGCCGTCTGGACTACGGGAACACCCTCTACACTGGCACCACTGACAAAATCCAGAAAAGCCTCCAGCGCATACAGAACGCCTCAGCACGACTCATCCTGGACATCCCTCGCCACAGCCACATCTCTGCCCACCTGAAAGACCTGCACTGGCTCCCCGTCAGCAAGAGGATCACGTTCAGACTCCTCACCCACGCACACAAGGCTCTCCACGGCACAGGCCCGAAGTACCTTAACAGCCGCCTCACATTCTACACACCCACCCGCCAGCTCCGATGCGCCAGCCTCGCCCTCGCCTCCGTCCCACGAATTCGCAAATCCACAGTCGGAGGAAGATCCTTCTCCTACCTGGCGGCCAAGACATGGAACTCCCTCCCCACTCACCTACGGCTGACCCTGGACCATCTCTCCTTCAGGAAACAACTCAAGACCTGGCTGTTCAAGCAGTAGCGACCCCCCCCTCAGCGCCTTGAGACCCTTGCGGGTGAGTAGCGCGCTTCACAAATTTTGCTGATTGATTGACTCTCTGGTCGTACATTGGTGGCGTCTGAGTCTATGGACTAGGGGGTAGTTTTCATCCTCATGTAGCTGATACCGATTTGGTGCTGGCAACGAGGCTGTCGCTTTCCACTCCTCAATTTGCTGCTTCCTGATAACATCAGACCTCTGCATCATGCCCTGGAGGACACCTTGCTCTGTCCCCTGCAACCCTCCGCCACATTCACCTTCGACATCGACGAGGACCCACTCAGTCTGCATGGCCCTACCTCAATGGACAGCAAGTCACCGTCCCTTGGCGGGGTGCCTGTGCCGGCCACTGTGCATCTGGGGCCACTAACTCTGTGCAGCTCAAATCAGGGAGCCTGTTTGATTCAATATTTGATGGCCTCTGAGACGATGGCCTTGGGGTCGTCAACGCCATGTGTCTGTGGCCCTGCGCTGTCCGCTGCTTCTGGCCTCAACTACGGTCCACCAGGGCTCACATATCCAATCAAGTCCTGACTGGCCCGGATGTGGCATCACCGCAGGAGGCACATGCCACCATCGCCAGGACCACCTCCAACCGCCATCTGCAGAGTCGAAATAGTGGTACTGACAGACTAATGGAGTTGCTCGCACTTGTTGTGGATGCCAGCATCTGCCAGCATCTGCCTGTTACCCTGCTCAGCACTCCAGGTGCCACTAACTTACTGCATCGCAGCCCATGGACTGTTACTGATTGAGTTTTGTGCTGTGGAGAGGTTGCACAGCAATGTCACCTCAGGCAGTGTGGGAGACCTGGGACGTTGATGTGGAAGATGATGCAGGTCTAACACACCCCACTGCGTCTGCATCAGGAATATCCAGAAGGGACACAATACAAGACATTTTCTTCACATGAGCACGCTCAGCTCTAGTGCCACTACCTCAGTTCACTGCAACTCACTAACACTTCTGTTTGTATGTTGGGTGACCTCTGTACTTGTTCCGGCTCCCTCCATGTTGCTCAGCAGTTGACTCTGTTATGCAGGTTTCTATGTTTCCGTTGCACTGGTGTCCACTGTTCAGGTTGTTGCCAGCACCAAACACTCGTGCGGGCTGACTTACCTTCACCCCACACACATCCAGCACAGGCATCACTGTACATGTGGCCCTGCCAGTAAAGGGGCTGGGCACTGTAGCCAGTTTGACATGATATCTGCATGTGTCCCTGTGGTCTTGTTGTCTGCATGAGGGCCCCCGGCCCTACCACATTATTATGTGCTGTGTACAGAGGATGCAACCATGTCACCACAGGCAATGGGTGCCTGGAGATGTAGCTTTGTTGATAACCACTCAATTAGTAAGGGGAGTGGACTGGGCCAATGTGGTGTGTGACTGATTTTTGCGTGCCCATGAGCGTGGTTATGTACTGGATATGTGCATCTGCATGTGTCAGTGGCAGTGTGGGTCTCCTCTGTGGGGTGTAGGTGGTCTCTGAAGCATAATGGACACCCACGTCTGTGATCTAGTTCGCCTTCCATGGGTTTCAGACCCCACCCGCACCTCTTCGGCCACCCCCTTTTGGCATTCAGACACCTGGCATTGGGGTGCCATGTGTGGGTCAGTGAAGTGTTGTGGGCCAGCATTGCTTGCGGGTTCTTCCTGCTGTGTGGTCTGTTGCAGGGTCTGTGTTTTCCTCTGTGTAACGTGGCTGCCCTGGTCCTGGTGGTGGGTTGCATGGGATGTCCATGGGCTGTTGAAGGGCATCCGTGTTGAAGGTGTGGTGGTCCTCTCTGGCTTCACTGATGTGTGGTCTTCTCTGCTCAGCAGGAGGTGTTGTGTGTCCCTCTGCAATGTGAAGGTGAGATGCATGGTGACATTGTGTTGACATGTATGTTGGCGCTTTCTTCTTGTTTACATGCAGACTGTCAGACAATGTACATTGTGACAGTTTGGGAGGTGCAGGATTTGGATGCGGGACCGTGTACATTTGGACTTCATGATGGATGGGTGGTTGTATGCGTACATTTCCATTTCACAGTTTCCAGCTCTGTCAGCTGTAGTAGGCCTGTTTCTGCGCATGTGCGGACCCAGTTGTGTCCTCTGTTATGCAGAGTCATGTTTGAGCATTCTACCACATTATCGTCAATGTGGGTGAGCTGTTATTGCTATGTGTGTGTGCTGGAGTGTGCTACGGGGAACATGGACATGATCCTGGGTCATTGTGGGTGTGCAGTGTGCTACACCTCATTGTGCATGTGTGGCATTGTGCCCATCTCTACCCGTCCCCCAGTCCCTGTTCGTTACTCACCCTGTTAATGTTGTGTCAGTTCCTCCCGAGCTGTGTCCGCACTCCCGACTCCTTGCACCGTCTCCACACTGATGACTGTAGCAACAGTTCCTCCAGCTCCTCCTGTGGCGCAGGACTCCCACCTCCTGTCACCGTTGCTGCCTTCCTGTTGGAAGTGGCTTTGCGTCTGGTTTAGATTTTCACATCATACCAGCGCCTCTTGGCCTCCTCTTTGGCCTCCTCAACACTCTGACTGCATTCCCGGTAGTCTAATTGTGGGTCCGTTGATGGTAGTGTTCTGTCACCTTCGTGACGCTGAACTGGTTTTCCAGCGGACTGCACCCCGTCTTCCTCTCCCTCTTCTCCCTGGCCTTCCCCGACCCTGTTGTTCCTTGCTGGTGGCCTGTGGGGGTTGTGGGTTTTGCGTCGTCCTCTCTGCTCGGTCAGGGTGCATCCATGTTGCTACGCACTTTGGATTGTTTCTGGTGTGTTGTATTTGTAGCTTTTATAGTGAATTTTCCCGCCAGGTGCTTGGGATTTGCAGGCCTGTCACTGGTTTTCGCTGTTTTTTGTACCGCGATTGGCCTCATCGCAGGACTTTTTGCATTTGGGTTTCACATTTTTGTGGCGTGGCGTAGATTTTTACGCAGACATTTGACGCGTTATCTGAAGTCTATCGCATGGAAGCGCCGTGTTGAGAATGCTTCATTAACACAGCGTAATTTTCCCACGATAGGCTGGGATGTTGCATTAAGTTACGTTTGCGATGGTTATCACACGTTCTTGAGAATATGCCCCTACGTGTTTCCATCAAATCTCAAAGCAAGTTGTGTAAAAGGTCCTTCATTCAGTCAGTACTGTAATTTATTTATTTATTTGATTTATAGTGCGCATGAATCATCCCCAAAGAGACATCTCGGCGCAGCGTGAACAATAAAGTCAGGCAGAAGCCTAGAGGTTAAAATGATTCTGTTTTTAATCATTTCCTAAAATTGTAGTGGCCAGTGCATTCTCATAAGTGAAGAGGAAGTTTATTCCAAAGATGGGAGCTAGGAATGTAAATGCGCGGCCTCCTGAGCGGGTTTTCTTGATGTGTGGCATGGTGAGAAGACTTGTTCATAGATCTTAAGGACCTTATTGGTCGATAGGGGATATGTTTTTCCATCAAATAGCTGGGTCCCTTGCCATTAAGAGCTTTGTGCACTAGGCAGCAGATTTTGAAGGTGATACGCTTCTGCAGAGGCAGCCAATGTACTGCACGGAGTAAAGGGGCTGAGGCAGATCTCGCTGACAGATTGTGAATTAAACGAGCCGCTGTATTCTGAACCACCTGGAGTTTATCCAGGAAAGATTTGTTGAGCATGGCCAGAAGACCATTACCATAGTCCAGGCAACTAATCACCAGTGCCTGGACTAGGGTCTTGAGTACTGCCAGTGGGAGCATTGGAAAAACTCTTCGTAGTAGCCTCATAACTTGAAGCAGGATCCAGTGGTAGATGTCATGGTTAAGGTCTGGTCAAGTTTTATGCCCAGATTTTTCACTGAAGATTTTGAAATAGGTGGTGATCTTAATTCCGGCGGCCACCACTCAGGGGACCACAACAGTTGAGCGGCACCGAAGAGCATGATTTCAGTTTGTCCACTATTTAACTGGAGAAAGTTTACAGCCATCCAAACTGTGATAGCTTTCATGACTTTAATAAAATGATCTCTAGTCTCGGACAGATCTTTATCAAAAGTTAGCAAAAGTTGAGTATCGCCCGCGTATGAGATAGATATGAAACCATATGCTCTTATGATGTTTGCAAGAGGAGTAACATATATATTAAACAGTGTCGGGCTCAGGCAAGAGCCCTGAGGCACTTCTTTATTAAAGAAATAATAATCCTAAGAGAAACACATCTCTTAAAGGCAGTAATGTAGAAGTCGTCTGTGACCAGACCTGCTTAGATGGCCAATCCAGTTGTCAACTGTGCCAATTTTGATGTAAGACAAGTACCGGTCCACAGCGGGGGAGATTATGGTGGCGTGCTGAGGAGTTTGGTCGGGAGCTCTCGAGCTCTCTAGGCAGAACACACTATGTAATGGCCGAAATGCATGCTGACACATAACTTGCTCCAAAATACCTTGAACCCTCCAGGAAAGTGCCAAATCCCGGCGGAGCATCACGAGGACAGAGGGGATCGAGAGGGGCCACCATTGTGTCCTGGCACCGCCGCAAACACTGTTTGGGCTGAGGCAGCTGTGGTCCTTCTCAGCAACAGGAAGGCTGCGGCCTGGTTTTCCTTCCGGAGCAAGACAGCAATTATCCCTGGCAGCAGGACTGTTTGCAATGCAGGGAAGGAGAGAGGCACAGAGAAGGAACCGGAACACAAGCAGCGGGCGCAGTGGGTGCAGCATTCCGGTAAGTGATTGTGCTGACAGATGCAAGGGAAATAACTCCACACAAGATCACACTACATTAGAGCTGGTCAGAGAAAAGAAAAAAGAAGGTGGTAAGGTTTCACAAAAGGTAAAAGTTCAGGATTTCAACCATAAAGGAGGAATAGGCTATTGCCTAAGAAGAAGTAACCTGGCACTTATTATTACCAGTGACACAACTCGGAAAACCTCTGTCTCAGTGCCTGTAATTAACAAAAAGAAAGGGAAACAAGCTACACTTTCTCAAAGATCTGGAGCCCCCTCCAGCACCACCAGAAGCTATTAGCAGGCTCAAAGGTAAAAATCACCCCCTCATTAAGCTCCTTTTTTAAAGTTAAACAGAACTTCCCAAGTGCTCTCCCAGTTGAACAGGGGAAAAAGAGAGAAGGCTCAAACATGGTAGGGGGGGTAATTCTTAGCAACAACAGATACCAGGCTCTAGCTGTAGTTGAGGAAGACGCTGGGGTTATTTACCCAACTCAACAAATGCAAGCAACATCATAGGCAGATTTGCAAGTGGCAGGGTTAAACCCCCCAAGAGAGCATAAAGGAACGGAAAATTAAATTGATTGAGTCCCTAATCTCAGAAATTAGGGCGAACTTGCCACCTGAGAAAGAAATTAAGTCAAAATACAAGGGTCATGTGAAGTTCTGGAGGCAAAGATCATTACCCTGATGGAGCAAAGTACAACAGTGGAGGCCACTGTAGATAAATTGGGGAGGGAAGTATAGACAAATAAGGAGGAAATTCAGACCCTGAAAGCAAACGAGAAACACCTCAGAGAAAAAATGGAATCCTTGGAAAACCAGGCAAGGCGGAACAAATTAAGGATCCTGAATGTTCTGGAGGGGCAGGAAGGGGACAATATCAAATGCTTTGTGATTGATCTCCTGAAAGAGTTATATCCCTGGGCAGAGCCGGAGATACTGGGAGAGGACATACAGAGGTTCACAGGGACTTGTATGGGAAAGAAAAGCCAAGGAAAAACCCAAGAAGTATCTTGCCTTGAAGGAGAAAGTTTTAAGTGAGGCTCTAAAAGCAGGATCTTATACAAAAGGTGAATGGGCTTTCAGAATAAGGTCTGAGATCTCCAAAGCAACGCAGGATAGGCAGTTGGAGCTGGGGCAACACATGCAAGAACTAAGGACCCTGGGAGCGACAGTCCAATAGCGTTTCCGAGCATCTTTAAGAATAATGTGTGGGAAATCAAATGCATAATCTAAGGGATCCCAAGGACGTGAAGTCTCTAATTAATCGGATCAAAGTGCAACAAACAAAATAAAATGAATGCCTAGACAGTAGGGATATCGAAATGGGTGAGAATGTCTAGCCATAGGAAGAAAGGGAGGGTTCTCCAAGGGAGGGTGAGGAATGGGGGTGTGCCACAAGAGTGTTCAATGAAATAGTCACAATAGTTGTGGGAGAATATGGGGGAAAAAATGTGTACAATTTGTGAAAAGCTAAGAGTTTCAGGACCTAAGAAGAGATGGGGATCATCTGGAATTATACAAATTAGCCTAATGTCAGTCAATATCTTAACATGGAATGTAAATGGCCTCCAGGTCAGAAGTAGAAGACAAAAGTTTGTGGAGTATTTAAAATTGGCAAATAACGAATTAATAATCCTACAGGAAACACATCTCTTAAATGCAGAATGAGGGAAATAATGAAGAAACAAAGCTGGGTGGACACATATATCTGTACTGATCAGGCGTGCTGTGTGAAGGGGGTCATTACTCTGTTTAAGAAAACAGTAAAAGCAATGATAGAAGCTGCTTTCTGTGAAACTAAGGGGGGATGGGTCATAGTGAAGGTCAGACTGTTCGGCAGAATATATGTCCTGGCAGGATATTACGGCCCCAACGTGGATGGTCCCACCCCCCTGCAGGTTTTGTATACCCGGTTCTTGGATGTTTCAACCCTGTAGTTCTTGGCGGAGATTTTAATCTGATCATAGACCCAAGGGAGGATAGATTACTGGTGAGGAATACATTATTACCCAGAATGAGGGAATGGCTGAGACACTACTTGGAGGACTTGGGGCTGTAAGATGGCTGGAAAGCAAAGGGAATTAAAACACATAAATTCCCTTTTAGGAATAAAAAACATGGTCATGCCTCCAGGATAGATTTTTTCTTAGTAGACAAGGCCTTTGTAGTAGAGTTAGGAGTGTAGAGCACCTACCAGCACATCTGTCTGACCACTCTGCAGTTCAGATGGAGGTACATTTTGAAAAGGCCAGAACCATACCGAGATGGACATTGGACCAGTCTCTGCTTTTAGACCCGCAGGTTAGAGAAAGGTTGAGGATAGAGACGGAACAGTTCTCAGCAAATAAAATCGGGATTTCTATACAGGTCACCTGGGATGCATATAAAACAGTGATCAGGGGAAGCTAATCAGCTTAGCAACTTTCAGGCATAAAAACACCAGGACAAAAATTTGCCAATTAGAAAAGAAATTACAGCATCTAGGCTAGGGAGCGGAGAAAGCCAAAAAGTAAACGCTCAAGAGATTGACAAAATAGAAAAATAAAAAATAAAAATAAAGAAGAGCTGTCTAGCATACTCAACTCTATAGCTAGAAGTAAATGGGAGGCAAGCAAGCTTTCACATTATGAGTATGGGGAAGGCTGTGGCAAAATGATAACCTGGAAAATAAAAACAGAACAAAATCGAAATAAGATCTTTTATGTCCAAGGAGAAAATCAGACAGAACCCAGTACAGAAGATTCGGCGATTGAAAATGCTTTTACCAAATGTTTCCAAGAGCTCAACTGAGAGGACACAGTGACCCCAGGAGAGAAAATAGATAGTTACCTTAAATAATCAGCAGCCCTATCCCTATCAAAAGAGCAGAGTAACTAATTAAACGCTGAAATAACACCAGAAGAAGTAGTGAGTGTGATAAAAGAGTTAAAATCAATCAATCAATCAATCAGCAAATTTGTATAGCGCGCTACTCACCGGCTAGGGTCTCAAGGCGCTGGGGGGAGGGGGAGTTGCTACTTCTCAAACAGCCATGTCGTGAGTTGTTTCCTGAGGGAGAGATGGTCCTGGGTCAGCCGTAGGTGGGTGGGGAGGGAGTTCCATGTCTTGGCCTCCAGGTAGGAGAAGGATCTTCCTCCAGCGGTGGCTCTGCGAATTGGTGGGACAGTGGCGAGGGCGAGGCTGGCGGATCGGAGCTGGCGGGTGGGTGTGTAAAATGCGAGGCGGCTGTTGAAGTATTTGGGGCCCATGTTTTGGAGAGCCTTGTGTGCGTGGGTGAGGAGTCTGAACATGATCCTCTTGTTGACGGGTAGCCAGTGCAGGTCTCTCAGATGGGCAGAGATATGGCCGTGACGGGGGATGTCCAGGATGAGTCGTGCAGAAGCGTTCTGTATGCGGTGGTGTCTTTTCTGGAGTTTGACTGTGGTTCCAGCGTAGAGGGTGTTCCCGTAGTCCAGTCGGCTGGTGACGAGGGCCTGGGTGACCGTCTTCCTGGTTTCGGTGGGGATCCACCGGAAGATCTTTCGGAGCATGCGCAGGGTGTTGGAACAGGATGACGCGACGGCGTTGACTTTCTTGGTCATCGTGAGGGAGGAGTCCAGGATAAAGCCCAGGTTGTGTGCATGGTCCCTTGGCTTGGGGGCGGTGCCCAGGGCAGGGGGCCACCAGGAGTCGCCCCAGGCAGAAGGGAATGGTCCCAGGATGAGGACTTCCGTCTTGTCTGAGTTCAATTTCAGACGGCTGAGTTTCATCCATTCCGCGATGTCTTTCATTCCTTCCTGGTGGCTGGCTCTGGCGGTGGCGGTGTCGTTGGAGAGGGAGAGGATCAGCTGGGTGTCGTCAGCGCAGGAGATGATGTTTAGGTTGTGTTGGCGTGCGATGGCTGCAAGGGGGCTCATGTAGATGTTGAAGAGGGTGGGGCTGAGCGAGGATCCTTTCGGAACGCCACAGATGACTTCGGTGGTCACGGATCGGAACGGGAGGAGACGGACTCTCTGGGTTCTTCCGGCGAGAAACGAGATGATCCACTCCAAGGCCGTTCCTTGGATTCCGGTGTTGCTGGGGCGCCTTATCAGGGTGCGGTGACATACGGTGTCGAAGGCTGCTGAGAGGTCCAGGAGGATGAGGGCAGCTGTTTCCCCATTGTCGAGCAGGGACCTGATGTTGTCGGTAGCTGCGATGACGGCGGTCTCGGTGCTGTGGTTTGTTTGGAAACCGGACTGCGAGGGGTCGAGGGATCCGTTTGTCTCGAGGAAGGCGGAGAGTTGTTTGTTGACGGTCTTCTCGATGACTTTGGCAGGAAAAGGGAGGAGCGAGATGGGGCGGAAGTTCTTGAGGTCCGTGGGGTCCTCGGTGGGTTTCTTCAGGAGGGCGATGAGCTTGACATTTTCCAGCTCTCCGGGAAGGTGGCGGATGCGAAGGAGCTGTTAATGATGTCCTGGAGTTGGGGTGCGATGATGGAGTCGGCTTTGTTGAAGATGTGGTGTGGACAGGGGTCGGTTGGGGAGCCGGAGTGGATGGTGTTCATCGTGCGGGTGGTGTCTTCGGTGCTGACCGCGGTCCATGTGCAGAGGGTGGTGGTGGGGGGCGCTGGTTCGGTGGTTGGGTGCGTGGTCTGTGCTCCAAAGCTGTTGTGTATGTCGGCGATCTTGTGGTGAAAGAACAAGGCGAGTGAGTCGCAGAGGTCTTGCGAGGGTGTGATGTCGTTGTTGCAGGCGCTGGGGTTGGAGAGCTCTTTAACGATGCTGAAGAGTTCCTTGCTGTTGTGGGTGTTGTTATCCAGACGTTCTTTGAATGTTGTCCTTTTGGTGGTGCGGATCAACTGGTGGTGTTTGCCGGTGGCGTTCTTGAGGGCTGTCATGTTCTCTGTTGTCTGGTCGTGGCGCCAGGCTTTCTCGAGGGTGAGGCAGGTTTTCTTGGAGTTTTTTAGGTTGTTGGTGAACCACGAGGCTTTCTTGCTGCAGGGTCTGCTGGGAGGGTTCTTCAGTGGCGCGAGGTCATCGGCACAGTTGGTGAGCCACTGTGTGAGGTTGCGGGCTGCTTCGTTGGGGTCCTTCATGTTGGTGGGAGGATTCTGGCTGAGGGAGGTGGTGAGTTGGTCGGCGGTGATCTTGCTCCAGCTTCTGCGGGGAACCTGTTGCGGGGGGTGGTGGGTCGTGGTTCTCCTGAAGTTGAAGTGGACGCAGCTGTGATCTGTCCAGTGTAGTCCGGTGGAGTGGCTGAAGGAGATGTGCTTGCTGGAGGAGAAGTTATGGTCTAGCGTGTGGCCGGCATAGTGGGTGGGGGTGTTCACCAGTTGCTTGAGTCCGAGGTTGGCGAGGTTGTCCAGCAGGGCGGCGGTGTTGCTGTCATTGTTGTTTTCCAGGTGGAAGTTGAGGTTCCCTAGGAGGATGTAGTCTGAGGAGGTTAGAGCGTGCTAGCTGACGAAGTCTGCGATGGCTTCGCTGAATTGTGTGCGTGGTCCCGGGGGTCTGTAGATGAGAGTGCCTCTGAGGGTGGTCTTGGGGTCGGTGTGTATCTGAAAGTGAAGGTGCTCGGCGGCGGTTAGGGTGTCGTCGTGTCGTGTTTTGGCAGCTCCTGAGTTAGCGTTTAGCACAGCTACACGGTCTTTTCTGTTAACTTGGCCAAAACGAACGGGGGCCATTTTGAATCCCTCTGACTTCCGTTTCCTATGAACACGCTGCCTCGTGGTCAGTGTGCCCTTTCGTCCTTTCTCGATACCCATGGTCACTAGTCTGCTCGGCAACAGGCTATTTTTAGTACTGGTCAAGCGCACATGCGCATTACGCACCAATTGGTCACTCTTTAGGAATGTTCACACTAACTGACCAGTGCTGTTGAAACTCCTCCCACACGTGGGCTGTGTTCCAAAAATGACCTTATATGTACCTAAAATGTGTAACTTGTAACCGCCTATCTTTTTATTACTATTAAACTGTATAAAAGAGGTCGCGCACCAATGTTCGGTGTGCTACTTCTTACATTACCGAAGGGTGCTGTTGGAATGTATCACCACCCCATGGGGTCTTAATAAACTTGTCTTTTACCTTTTCCAGTGTCCGTGCCAACTTCTATACTAAGGTGTTCGAGAGTTTAGCAGAGTATGTAGGCCTGATTTGAACCCAACACCACAATTGGCGACCACGAAGGGACTCATCGGCGACTCGGATGCCCGAAGGAGAGGTCGTGACGAAGGTTAGGAAACTCGCCATGGACGCGATCGCTGCCATTGAGTGACCCGAGTCTCGGCACCCACGGTGTGTTTTCCCTTCCTTCCGATCTGACCTTCCAGGTGGCGCCGGTCCTCGACTGAGATTCTGATCTTGGATTGTCGTGATGTGCCGTTTTGGCTGATTTGACCACAGAACTTGGCAGTTGGACTTTGGACGTTTGAAAATATTTGGTAAGCTTTTAAGTGGTGAGGTAGTCTACTGACACTTACTGTGGCTTTTTGAAACTTTGAATTTGAATTTGTTAGCTAACGTTTTGAATCTTTGAATTTGAATTTGAATATGTGAAGTGCACCTCACATAGGCGGGCATGTAGGGATATTTCTCTGATTTATTTGACTTGAACGGTACACCGCGTTCGGTGTCACTTTTGTAGTATCGCGTTTTCGTGGTACTTTTTGAAACATGCCTGTTTTTAGCACACTCCGTAGGATGTGCTGTTCTGAAAATGGTACCAATTATCGATTAAGTGCAAAACAGCCGGCTCCCCCAGAGGGGACTCCAAATCGTGAAATGTATGTTAAATTCGGTATTCCACCAATAATGTATAGTACATTATGGCATAAGTATACTAAAACTGATCGTGAATTACAGTGGCCACTATATGGGTCGTTTGACCTTCGAAAGGTACAGTATGTAGAACAGTGTTTGTTTCAGCGAAGGTCTAGACAAGATATGTTTGATTGTGTGCGTATGTGGGAGAAAGAGGTGCGTGAACGAGCGAAGCGTGAGGAAGCCTTGGCGGAGAAAGTGCAGCGGAAGGCTGCACGTGACAAAGCTTTACAGCTACAGGAGAAGGAATTACAGGAAAAGAAAGAGAGGGAGAGACGAGAACGAAATTTACAGGTTAATGGTCAATTCCCTATCAGGCGTCCTTTTTATCCAGTCCTTACTAATGAAACGGATGATTTTTCATTACTAGATCGGTGTCCGCCTCCGTATGTCGTACCTACGGCTCCGAACGAGGACTCGGACGAGGATAGTGATCGAACACAGCGTACCAGGTTACATGCGGAACGAGCTGCGGAATTACGTTCATTTGCACGAAAATTAAATACTAATGCTGTTACTGTTTCTGACGTTACTGAACAAATGGAACAGTGGCCTGATAAAGAACGACTGTATTTTTTAGATCATTTTGGAGATGAAGTTGTTGAGCGGTATAGAAAATATTCTCTCGAGTTAGAACCAAAGGAGATATCCAAGGGTCGTGAGAATTTTCGTAAAGGTCTTTTTGTTCTTTCAGATGCGGACGACTTCTTCAAACGTTTGATTGAACTGCGTAATGAGGCGACACAACTACGGGAGTTGGAAAAGTCGAAGAATTCGTCTACGTCCGGAGCGACGGGGATATCCAAAGAATGCCCTATCTTTGAAACAGATAAGATCGCTGCGATTAATGTTAGACCTATGCGAGAAGCTGCGCCTTTATATGTCCCTCATAAAGGGGATGGCACAGATGATGATAAGAGATCAAAAGACGCGAAAGGGTATTTTGTATATAACTGGGTTTATACGCCTTGGAATAGAGCAGATGTTATGGCACTGAAGAATGCGTTACCTGATCCCCGTAAAAATCCTGCGGCTTTCTATGAAAATGTTGAAAGTGCAATTTCTTCATGTATCATGACGTTAGTTGATATTGATCTATTTTTCGGGTTGATATTGCCCCCTGACATGTGGAGAGCGATTCGTAGGTTTGATGACCTAACGACTCTCGGGGCCACTTGGAAAGATCTTGTTCAGGCTGATTTAGATAGAGAACCAGCATGTAAGCCGTGTCAATTAATATTAGACCTTCCAGGGGCCATACTAACAAAACTAAAGACTCTTGCTCCCGCTAAAAAGATTGATTGGACTATATTAGCCTCGTGTAAGCAGAAAGCGGATGAATCAGTTTCCGATTTTTTCTCTCGCTTCGAGGAAGCGTTCCATGATTACAGTGGTCAATTATTGACAGAAGATACTGGCAGGCATTTATTTGTTGATAAGTATGTGGCTAATCTCCTACCGGAGATTGCGAAACGATTGAAAACGAGTGAAAGTTCATGGACCACAGCGACCCCAGTTTCTTTATTGACTATGGCTCAATATTATGAAAGACAGGAATTGGAGGCGAAAGAAAGTAGTGAAAAGAAGGCGAAGGAATTGAAAACGAAGGTAATGTTAGCTCAGGTTCAGGCTACGAGAGGGAACACTAGAGGGGGACGAGGATCGTACAGTAATGCTCCTCCCCCTCGTTCTGACATTTCTGTGAATCAATGTGCATACTGCAAACAGTTTGGGCATTGGATTGCAGACTGTCCGGTGTTTCGAGAGCAGCGTAATTTGAGGGGGCGAGGAAGTGGAAGGTCTAGAAGTTATTATGGAGGGTCAAGAGGAGGTTATGGCACGAATGATCGTGGGGGATATGGAGCGAGGGGTCGTGGTCAGTCAGATTATAATACGTTTGATAATCGCAATCAATATCAGATAAATGAGGGTGGTCCTGCTGAACCACGGGATGAGCATTATGCATAGGATTGCGTAGGATGGGGTGTGGAATCGGTTGAGGTACCAGTTGATCAAAGGGGTCCATACATAGAAGCACATGTTCTGGGTTCCACTGATCAATTTCTGGTCGATACAGGAGCTACTCGTAGCGCTTTGTCCAAATACTTGGTTCCAAGGGCTCCCCTGTCTGGCGAGGTAATTACAGCAATAGGGTTCGATGGAACACCTACTTCTAGCCCACTGTCTCAACCAGTTGCATTTCATGTTGATAAATTTGCTGCCCCTTGTCCCTTTTTGTTGTCTCCAAATACACCCGATAATATTATTGGACTCGATATGTTAAAACACTTTCGAGCTACCATTCGCTGTGCCCCAGAAGGAGTGCGAGTTGTGCTGAATGAGAATTACCCAGACTTTGAGCGAGTGTGTTTTGTCCATGAATCTGAAGTTCTGGCCTCCTTACCAAAAACATTGTGGGCCACTTCTGACACGGATGTAGGACGAATGATAATTCCCCCAGTGCGTATTACTGTAAAGGAGGGAGTATCTCTGCCACGTGTCCCGCAATATAAGATTTCTAGAGAAGGTGAACTTGCTTTAATACACATTGTAAATGATTTGATTTCGGCAGGAGTAGTCGAGGAAGTTCCTTACAATGTTTGCAATAGTCCAATTTTACCGATCCTTAAGAGAGATACAGATACTAAAGTTTACCGTTTCATTATTGATTTGAGGGAAATAAACAAGATAGTAGTGCCTCAGTATCCAGTGGTATCTGACATCACCACATTGCTTACGCTGGTTCCACCGACGGCGACTACTTTTACAGTCATTGATTTGAAGAACGCCTTCTTTTCGATCCCTGTACATCCTGACAGTCGATATCTATTCGGCTTTACATTAAATAATAAATCGTACAGATTCTGTCGAATTCCTCAAGGCTATACTGAAAGTCCTAGCATTTATAGTCAGGCATTAAAAAGGCAGCTTGATTCCTTTGACTTACAAGAGGGAGTGGTTCTCATTCAATATGTAGACGATATCTTACTTGCTGCAGATACGCCAGAACAATGTGAGAAGAGTACCTTTTCCTTGCTTTCCTTCCTGGCTAAACATAATCATAAAGTTTCGAAGAAAAAGCTACAATATTGTAGACCAAAGGTGACCTACCTCGGTCATCTTTTGTCTAAGGAGGGCCGTGCGTTGACACCAGATCGAATTCAAGCAATATTAGATACCCCAGTTCCTCGCACTCAGAAGGATGTTCGCGCTTTTATAGGTTTGACGTCTTTTTGTAGGCAATGGATATTGGGTTTTTCACATACCGTTAAACCATTGTTGGCATTGTTGTCTAAAGATACACCGATTCCCATTGAATGGACGGATGAATGTCAGAATGCTTTTGAACAATTGAGACAAGCTCTTTGTTCTGCACCAGTGTTGGGTACACCTGATTACACGAAGATCTTTACATTATATGTACACGAGAAGGATGGGTGCGCATTGTCAATGTTGGTGCAGACACACGGAGACAAACAGAGGCCTTGTGCATACTTCTCGGCGGTACTCGACCCTGTGGCTCGAGGATTGCCTGGATGTTTTCGAGCAGTTGCAGCAACAGCAGTTGCGATACGACAAAGTGAGGGAATAGTTTTGTCACACAAATTGTTGGTGCTAGTTCCCCATGCGGTAGATGCGTTACTGAATCAAACGAAAACACAGCATCTAACCAGTGCCCGTCTGACAGGATATGAGCTAACGTTGTTGGCGCCGCACATCACACTAAAACGATGTGCAGCACTAAATCCTGCTACTTTATTGCCGGATCCTGTTGCTGAGACCCAGAAGGAAGAACAACATGATTGTGTTTTTCTGACTGAGGAACAGACAAAGGGTCGTATCGATTTACAGGATACGCCATTTCCAGATGTAGATGGGGAACTGTGGGTTGATGGGTCATGTGTGAGGTTACCAGATGGTACGACTTCCGCAGCTTATGCGATCACGACACTTAAGACTGTGGTAGAAGCAGCACGGATACCCCAAAAATCAGCTCAAGCGGCTGAGTTGATAGCCTTAACGAAGGCATGTGAGTTAAGTGCTGGACTATGTGTGAACATTTACACGGATAGTCGTTACGCTTTTGGAGTAGTGCATGATTTTGGCCTACTTTGGAAGGAACGAGGATTCCTGACTTCACACGGAGTACACATCATGCATGGAGAGTTGGTACGCGATCTCCTGAATGCACTGTTATGCCCAAAGAAAGTTGCAATAGTCAAGTGCAGTGCACATAAAAAGGTGACGGACAAAATAGGACAGGGCAATGCTTTTGCAGATCACATTGCGAGAGAGACCGCTATGCTGCAAAATAATTTCCCCATGTATGTGGTAAAGTCACAAGCTGAGCGGTGGCATGATGCTAGGGAAGAAATACTCGATATACAGAAGTCAGCATCAGAGGCAGAACTTGTGAAATGGGCCACCGAGGGAGTACTGGATGATGAGGGTTGCTGGCGTAGTAAAGATATGGAGAGATGGAAACTACCCATGGCCTATTTACAAACAATGGTGCAAATGACACATGGACTGGCACACATTGGAGCTCTCGCAATTACTAAATTGCTTACACGAGTTTGGGAAAATGCTGACATTGCTAGCACGGCTAAGAGAGTAGTGCAGACCTGTCTGATATGTTTGCAGCACAATCCTGGACAAGGGACTCATACTCCTAAAGGTGGGTTTGTTCCACCTACTGCACCATTCGAAGTACTACAAATGGATTACATCCAGCTGGAACGCTGTAATAATCTCAAGTATGTCCTAGTAGTGGTGTGTGCCTTCAGCAAATGGATTGAGGCTTACCCTACGAAAGACAATACAGCATTGACAACAGCTAAGGTGCTACTCAAGGAGTACTTCCCGCGCTACGGTGTTTGTAAACTTATGTGGAGTGATAATGGCCCTCATTTCATTGGAAAAGTAGTGGAATATGTCCTGAAAGGATTGGGAATCAAACAACGATTCCATGCTGTCTTTCATCCGCAATCAGCAGGTTTAGTAGAACGATACAATGCAACTCTGAAGCTGAAGCTAGCAAAGATAGTGGCATCGACATCTCTGAAATGGCCGGATGCTTTGCCTCTGGCATTGCTGTCCATTCGATCAGTGCCCCATTCTCGGTCTGGCCTCACACCCTATGAAGTGGTGTTTGGAAGGCCTATGAATATCTGGGGAGTTCCAAAACCTCGTTTGATACATGATATGCCTTGTATAATGATGAACGATTATCTGGCACGATTAACAAATGATTTGCTTTCTATTCATCAACAGGTTCGAGAGGCGCTCCCTGATAAATCTGCTGGTGAGGCTCACGATCTCCGCCCTGGGGACCACGTGATGGTCAAAGTCTTTGAGCGATCCAGCAGTTTGGAACCGAGATGGCATGGCCCTGAGCAAGTGCTGCTGGCTACGCGAACTGCCGTGAGAGTCACCAATAAGAAACGGTGGATACATTCAACGCACTGCCGACGTGTCTCTCCGGATCTGGTGAGCCCTGTGGTGCTATCTGACTACAGAAAGATTTTGGATACAGAAAAGAGCCCAGCTGTCACGCCTGATGATTTGGAGGGAGCCTTCCCGGACCACGTTGTTTCTGATAAAGTGAAATATAATCTACGCCCCAGGAAATAAGATTTCTCTTGTGCTCTTTTTGAAACTGGTTGGTGACCGCTCTGAGGTTTGTGAAACGGAAGCCGGGAATATCAAGGGGGGGGGATCAGTTCTGCCCAGTGTAGCGACACCCGTCTTGAATCCCGGAGAACAAATCAACGGCAGCCTCGGTTCAGAACCATCGTTTTATTTTTTCCCGCGTAGTGTTGTTTTTTGAAGAAGTATTGTTTTATGAACTATGGCCTCTCCTTCGACACGAAAGAGGAGAATTCTTGGTGCTGTTTTGTTTGTTTTGACTGTAGTGGTGATCGCAGTATTAGCTTGGACTATAGAACTGTTGTTTCCTGTACGAGAACATTTACTGCCCACCACTCCAAGCCCGTCTGAACATTTTCATTTCACTCTGCCTTTTCACGAAGAAAGACATAGGCAGACTTATTTGAACAACAGCTTTATTAAGATTTTGCATCATACTCATAATATGACCAATACGTCCAATTGTTGGGTGTGTGGAATGTTGCCCGGACATCAGAAGAAAGGAGGAACACCACTCATTCCTCTCCCGTTTTCTCATAATGGTTCTTGTCATGCTTGGTACACTCTTCTTTTTACTCTACGATGGCCAACGAAAGGTGGACTACTTTTTCGATTGAATAAAATATGCTATAACGATAAAGATGGCTATCCACACGCTGAAGGAACTAAATTCGAATGGGAAGAATATCGTCCGGACAATGTTTCTACACCTCGTGTATATACGAATCAAAGACTTATAAATGTGACGAGTATGCACATAATAACCGTTATCGATACAAAAGCAGATTTGTGTATTAGGAATAAAGGTACAATCCCTGTAGGCCGCAGTGAATGTAATATTACGCTTACCTTTGATACACCGACTGGAATTGCATTTGTAGCTTCACATAACACATATTTCATTTGTGGAAATAAGGGATACCATCGTCTACCATTGGGATGGTTGGGAACGTGTTATATAGCGTTTGTATTACCACCTGTGTTTATTGCTCCTCCCATGTATCATAACGATTATGTTTTGTACCATGATTTCATATTGAATAGAGTGAAACGAGCAATAGATCTTGATGAAATAGACCAGACTGATACCACTTTGCAACAATATGTAGATTTCAATTTGGGGTTATTTTCATTTGTAGGAGCTGCATTAAATAGCAGGAAGATAAGGCGGCTTACACGTGTGGTGGAAGCCGTTGCCAATGAAACTGCCTCTGCTTTAGGGAATATTACTGAGGAATTGCAAATTACCAGAATTGTGGCGCTCCAGAATAGAATGGTTCTAGATGTGATACTAGCTGATAGGGGTGGAGCATGCCGCGTCATCGGAAGTAGTTGTTGCGTGTACGTACCAGATAACTCACCTTCTGTATATGATTCGATTACAAAATTACACAAGATAGCTGCTGAGATCCACCCAGAAAATGGAACATGGACCTTTTCTGGTTGGTTCTGGACCCTGCTTAGTACTTGGGGTTGGAAATTATTAACGATTCTCTGTGTTTTTATTGGAGTATTATTTTTCCTTTGTCTATGTATTCAATGTGGACCTACATTATGTTCTGTATGTATCACAGCCTGTATTCCGTCCAAACGAGCTATTGTCAAGCAAGAGAAACTGATCAATGATGAAGTATTGAAAATAATGGCTATTAACATTGAGGATGAACATTCTGACTACGTCCACTATGAGGTAGCTTTTGCTAAACGCTAAAAGGGCCGTCTGTCGTGTTTTGGCAGCTCCTGAGTTAGCGTTTAGCACAGCTACACGGTCTTTTCTGTTAACTTGGCCAAAACGAACGGGGGCCATTTTGAATCCCTCTGACTTCCGTTTCCTATGAACACGCTGCCTCGTGGTCAGTGTGCCCTTTCGTCCTTTCTCGATACCCATGGTCACTAGTCTGCTCGGCAACAGGCTATTTTTAGTACTGGTCAAGCGCACATGCGCATTACGCACCAATTGGTCACTCTTTAGGAATGTTCACACTAACTGACCAGTGCTGTTGAAACTCCTCCCACACGTGGGCTGTGTTCCAAAAATGACCTTATATGTACCTAAAATGTGTAACTTGTAACCGCCTATCTTTTTATTACTATTAAACTGTATAAAAGAGGTCGCGCACCAATGTTCGGTGTGCTACTTCTTACATTACCGAAGGGTGCTGTTGGAATGTATCACCACCCCATGGGGTCTTAATAAACTTGTCTTTTACCTTTTCCAGTGTCCGTGCCAACTTCTATACTAAGGTGTTCGAGAGTTTAGCAGAGTATGTAGGCCTGATTTGAACCCAACACCACAGTCGGAGTTGGTCATGATTCGGATGGTGTTTCTGTGGACGATGGCGATGCCTCCTCCGGTTTGGTTGACGCGGTCCCTCCGGGTGATCTTGTAGCCATCCGAGATGGCTATGGCGATGTCGGGGGCTAAGGAGGCGTTCATCCAGGTTTCTGTGAGGAAGGCGACATCTGGTGATGTTGTGTCGAGGAGGTTCCAGAGTTCGACGGCATGTCTGTGGACGGAGCAGGTGTTGAGCAGGATGCACTTGAGGTGAGTGTTGCTGGTGCCTGGCTTGGCGGGAGCGGTACAGGTTTGGAGGCAGGTGAATTTGCAGGCTTGGCAGGTGAAGGGTCCGTGGGTGCGTTTCGGGATGGCTCGGTAGCAGGCGGGGTTCCGGCCGGCGTTGAGTGCGTGGAGGGTGGCGGCATCGTAAGTCCGTCGTGTGGGCTGGCATCGTCGGGGGCCAGGGGTCCTGGTGCTGGGCGCGGTCTCGGCGCGGATGGGCACAGAGGGGCACAGACGGGCTTGCCTTTGGCGCGCCTTCGGCGCGCCCACTGCGCGGCCGCGCAGTGGTCTGCATAAGAGTGTTGACGGGAGGGAGGAGCAGCTGGGTGGCGGGAGCGGGGCGGCGAATAGGGTGTCAGGGGTGTCAGGGGGGCAGGGCCGCAGGGAAGCAGCGGCAGGAAAAGTGCGGCGAAGGAGGCAGCAGGAGACCGGGGTGAGCAGGTGGCAGCGGCGTGGGGGCGACCTAACCTGAAGGCAGGGCAGAGGTCGCTCCCTGCGCTGCTGCGCGATCTCCTAAAGAGTGCTGACGGGAGGGAGGAGCAGCTGGGTGGCGGGAGCGGAGTGGAGAATGGGGTTTCAGGGGTGTCAGGGGGGCGGGGCCGCAGGAAGGCAGCGGCGGGAAAAGTGCGGCGAAGGAGGCAGCAGGAGACCGGGGTGAGCAGGCGGCAGCGGCGTGGGGGCGACCTAACCTGAAGGCAGGCGAAAACAGCTGGTGAAAGCATCTGGCCCGACTCACTACCTAATGAAATACATAGCTCTGTAAAGGAAGAGCTGGTTCTCCCCTTGACGGAGGTATTTAATGCTGTCTTTTTAAAAGGACAAGGCTTGCCAAAGTCCTGGGATGAAGCAATCATATGCTTATTATTGTCGTATAGGCCTATATCATTATTAAGTAGTGAATAGTAACTATAAAATCTATACCCAAATAATGGCCAAGACACTGGGAAAGGTTGCTGATCAGCTAATACATCAAGATCATAAAGGCTTTATCAGGGAAAGACAAATTCAAGAATTGACACATGAACTGTTGGGGGCAATAGATGCGGCTGTTCAGGGAAGGATCCCCATGTCTGTGATCACATTCGACGCAGCAAAGGCTTTTTACACAAAGTTATTGAAACGGACAACTTGGGGTGTGTATTCTCAGGTGCAGTAAAATCTTTTTATAAACATCCAATAGCTAGAGTTCTGGTTAATGGCAATCTCACAGAGAGGCTAGTTATCAAAAGGGGCACTCGGCAAGGATACCCACTTTCTCCACTTCTCTTCAATCTATGTATTGAACCATTGGTTAATGCTCTAATCATATGATAACTCCTTTTAAGTTTGAGGGATGGGAGAAGAAAGTTGCCCTCTATGTGCAGATGACCTAACAATCTTCATGGATAACTTGGCAAGCTCACTCCCGATAATAACAGAGACCCTGAGCAGTTCGGAAAGGTCTCAGGTTATCAAGTAAATCAACAAAAAACAGAAATTATGGAGTGAAATTCTCCTAGCAAGAATCCCATAGTAAAGGAATGGATACGGTACCTGGGTATACAGATAGTGAAAGATATAGGCAAAATTGCTCACCTGAATTTCAACAAAGTAGTATTAGAAACGAGAAAGCTCTTGAAAGTGTGGGAGAGTCTCCCTCTATCATTTATGGGCTGTTCCAATATCTTGAAGATGGCGGTCCTTCCAAAATATACGTATATCTTCAGTAACATACTACTGGAATGTAGGAGAGAATGGTTGAACAAGGGACAAGGAGAACTGAACAGCTTTATATGGACCTCAAAGGTGGTTAGAATAGCTTGGAAAAAGCTACGCAGAAAAAAGCAGCATGGAGGGATTCCCAGCCCAGATCTCTATCGGTACTACAGAGCTTTTCAATTCAAGAATATAAGAATATTACTTAAAGAACATCAGACATACCCTATAAATATGTGCAAGCTATGACACGCATGGAACACAGTTTCTTTTTATATAAATTTGGACATCCAAAATTATTTTAAAAGGTGAAATTAAAGGTGCTATTGTCAGGCTCCAGATTATGGACCAAATCAGACGTTCTTTAAAAATTCCATATCATAGTGATTATGCTCCAATCTAGTCATCCCCAGGAACCCCGGACTGCTTGAAAGATAGGCTATCAACACCTCTGAGAGATGAAGGGATAATGAAATCGGACCAGTTGATAAAAAATGTGCAATAATAGGATGAAACCAACTATCAACATTGACTAATAGTACACTCTGTTGTGATGTATTCCTATAGGTTCTGTATCGATCCCCCTATTCCTGACCCTATTCTGGTTAACAAACTAACAAGTTAACTAGCAGCCATCCCATGAGGCAGAAAACCCCCATGATGCAGGAACCGTTATCTGATAAAGCCACACTACGGCACAGGAACGTGTTATCTGATTAGGTCATAACGCTTGCCATCTAATTAGACAAGCGATATTCCTCAAGCCCCCGATAAGGCATACGGAGTTCTCAAAACAAATCAAACCTATGACAACCTGGGAAAAACCCTGCGGCCATTGTTTTGATTTCACTGAGAACTTCTGCAAAAGAATGTGCTAACGACCTGGTCGTATGACATCCTTATTGACGCATCTATGTCCATCCTTACGTCAATCTCGGCACCTTAAAGGTATAAATATTACCAATATTGCCCTATGCAAACACACGCGGTGGTGACGAGATCGGAGCAGCCAGACTTGCCGAAGCCCAGAGCAGAGCAGAACCCGCTGGCGCAGCCCCGCCTTCCTGACGCGCTGAGAACGAGAAGCTGTCTATTCTCCTGCCGAGAAATCCAGCTCCGGCGCTTCCGGGTAGCCCTCGCAGGCAGCCTGGAATATCGAGGCCAAAGACGAGAGATACCATCCCTCATCCATCCTAGATTCCAGGTACAGAACTGAATAACCCCTCACAGAGAATTCTTTAGTCAGTCACTTGGCAAAACAAACTTAACTTAAACTGTAACTTTCTATTCCCGCCCACGCATTAGACTTAGGTCAGGTACACGGGGTAGGCGTAGTTAGAAACACCAGTTGAGTACGAGTAGTCAAATGTATATGTGTATGTAATATATCTTATTCATTTTAAACCTTCATATGGCTTAGAAACCATATCAATGTTTTTACAGTATTATTTTATACTTCTGCTTTTAATGTATGCACTTTACTTAACCATAAGTATTGCAATAATATCGATCCATTTCTCTTGTATGAGAAAAAAGACTGATCAATAAATAGCATCTTTTATTGAACATGCCCGTCTCTTCCTTTTCTCTACAATCTGATGAGACTAAGAATGCACGTACTGACTGAGTAAAATAAATTGCCTTTTGTTCACACGACTCTCGAGATACACTCTTGATTAGGGGAGAGCAAAGTTGTCATGTTCTATGGTTGTCAGAAACTAAATCCCTTCTTGTCTATCCAGGGAGGTTCAACTCCTCCTTGCCTATTCGAGAAAGTTTCTAGTGAACTCTGAGCTAGCTGGCAAACCCAAAACTTTAAGTCTAATATCGACAGTAGTAGACCTAGTTAACGTCTGGTCTAGGCCTATACTATTGAAGGTATTATTCCAATGCGCAGAGCCTATTGGGATAATAGGAACTACACTACATGGCGCCCAACGCGTTTGGAAGGGCGATAAAACTAACGTAAGACATTTAGAGAAACTCAGTCGTGCTTTCTCACTCAGACCCCTTTTCCCATAATACTCCAAAGACGTCTGGAGTGGGTGAAAGGTAATATCCGCCAAACCTCGCAGGAGGAAACTCCTATGTATGGTACTTGGTTTAGTCAACGTTGAAGGATAAACCGTTCCAAAATATTGTGCATCTAATCTTTGTTTCCATAAGAAACCTGATCTGCAAACAAACAAAGTAACCATCCTGTCGGTAAAATGGTAGACAGTGATGATGAAAGAGAGACAGTTAGGATAGCAACTGAACTCGCAGCAGCTGATAATGCACTGCAAAACACAGACCCGGATATAATACTCATCCCGGTCATCAAAAGGAAATCTATAACCTTAAAACTTATAGAAAATGGACTGACACCTAGAGGTGGCACAGTCATATTCGTGATTGAGGCACACGAATATCGGCAGACAGAGGTATACTATTCATGGATACATTTTCCAGCAGCAAATGCTGTAACAAAGTACTTCCACTATTACAAAACAGAGGAACCTCCTAATGAGTACACTCCTTTCGAGGAGGTGGAAGTACCACTTAAATTTCAAGAGCATCTGCTCCTATTTAATGGCGCCCTAAAACATAATAATCACATCACCAGGCTCGGTCCTTTAGGTAGACCAGGAGCAACGTGGCCGGTCCTAGCCGGATACACACCACATCCAGACATCGAAAGAATGCCTGCACCAGAGCTTTTAACACAGCTAAAACAATTAATAAAATTACATAGACAATTAGTCCAATATGTGATGCGGACTTCAACAATTCAGCCAGCAATTAAAATTCCACAGCTGACCCCTCATCAGGGGAACACAAATAAAATTACACCACAGAACATACAATCCTGCCTAGGTAAAGTACCAGCTAAACGGGAACAAATACCATTCTGGTTAGCACAAAAAAACACCCAAATAGAGGCTGTGTTTCCAGACACGACCCGGTTAGAAAAACACAGGATTCTGACTATCTGTCTTCCAATGGGAATCGCACCACACATTGAGGACTGTTACACTTGGGGTACAGTCTTTGCTTCCATCTACACAAAAACGCACGGTGTTCCATCCATTTCGGTAATACCAGATGTGCTAAAACAAATTCAAGACGAATATGGTCCAGAACCCGCTTTAACTCTTGGTATGAAATTACTAAAAGACTTCAAGCAGGTCTCGGCTATATTATTAGCCAACATAAAGGGAGAAGCAGCGAACGTGGCGATCCGCCAGAGGCTAAAAGAGACAGATATAGCAGACCAACCAGCTGAAATTGCTAGAATCATAGAAAAATCCTATGAGGAACTAGGTAGAGATAGTTTAGGTGGAATACCAGTAAAACCACAACTGATTGAAAATCCTGAAAAAATATTTTTTAATAATAATTCAACATCACAAAAAAAGAGCTGGGATGGAAACAAACAATCCAATCCTAAAGAAAAGAAATTCCAGTCCAGAGGAAGGTCTCCTCGGCGAAGAGAAAAGTCTCCGAACCAAAGACACAGGTCACCCCAAAGTGACCCCTCTGGGAAAAGATATAACCTTAGAAATAGGGATAATATAAAGAAACCTGATAGATATCAAGACATTGATACACGTCCCTCTCAATCTTTTCAGACTTCCTCGCAGAAATCGGAAAGAAGAGGACGATCAGAACAAAGAGAAGAGCACGCCAAGTCCAAAGACAAGGAACCTGCTCAGCTAAAAAAGAAATTACAATTTCAAAAAAAGAAGGTAGCCAGTATCAAGGTAGTTAACAATGCCGAGAATACTGAGGACACAACTGAAAAACGGAGAATGGGCTCAGACAAGGCTAGACAGCGCAGCAGAAGTGAGCATAGCTCGCAAAGTCCTTATGAATCATCTGGAGACAGTGGACACGAATGAATATCTTCAAGTGGAAACTGCAGACACCAGAGTTAGCAAACCTCACAAAATATATGAAATAACTTTACGTATAGAAGGGGATAAGACTAGAAAAATAAGGGGACTATTTTGGGATAATCTCTCCAAGGGCTATGACATCCTTCTAGCTGAAAAAGACTGGCCACCAGAGTTTGTCAGGGAGTGCCCTCATGGCGAAGAAATAATTATGCCTGCCTTCTCAAATCACATCCCAATTCATAAAAAATACACACTTGCTAGAAAGTGGGCAGTAGCCCTAGCTCCTGCTTTATATAAAAATCACGTAGGATGGGATGAGGACTCTCCTCCTCACAAAATCCAGTTAAAATCACAACCTACTGCACAGAGACAGTACCCAATTAAGCAAGAAGCTAAAAAACAGGTAAAAGAAATCCTAGATCAGCTAGAATACCAGGGGGTGATTGAAACTTGCACCTCACAAATGAACAACCCTTTGTTTCCGGTCTCCAAACCAGACAATTCATATCGTCTAGTTTTGGATTACCGACACCTTAACTCATGTTGCAAAACTTTTGCAGTGCAAAACTCGCATAGTGCTGCACTAATGAATAACATAGTGCGCAAAAAATACAAAACAACATTAGACATCTCTAATGGATTCTTTTGTCAAAACATAGCACCAGAGAGCATATATTTGTCTGCATTCTCAATAAATGGCACTCAAAAACAATTCTGTCGGTTAGCCCAGGGGTACAAGAACAGCCCGGGAGTATTCTCAGCGAGAGTAACAGAATTACTACAAACATATGACGACGAAGCATTATCGTATGTCGACGACATATACTTAACAGATGATGACTTGGAGACTCACTTGAAGAGAGTGAACACCATAATACTTGGGTTCGCAGCAGAGGGTTACAAATTCAACTTTAAAGAATCCAGAATTGCCCATCTGACAGTCCTGTTCTTAGGATATGAATTATCAAGTGAAGGCAAAAGCCTGGCTGACAATTTCCTAGAGAAATGTGCCGTACTCCAAGCACCTAGAACACTAAAAAACCTACAGTCAATTCTAGGCTTCCTAAATTTCGGAAGAACATACATTGCAAATTACGCAGAAAGGGTCAAGCCCCTTTATGATCTAATAAAACCAGATTTTAAAAGAACCAATTGGACTCAAATACACACAGAAATTCTGAGATCCTTACAAACAGACATGTTAATAAAAACAAAATTAGAAACACGTGATAACACACGCAATCTTGTGATTCGAGTCATCCCAGGAAGATGCGGATTCACATACCTGACCTCTAATGAGGGAGAAAAGGTACCAATTGCATTCAAATCACACTTGTACACTAAGGCTGAAATGAAATTCAGCCCAACGGAAAAAATTCTAACTGCAACACAGACAGCTATAGCAAAAGAACGAGCCCTGGCACAAGGTAAACGAATAATAATCGTGACACCGATACCAGCCCTAGAGGCGGTAACAAAGGCAAGCATTCCAAATGCTAAAGCGCTCCATCCGAGATGGATACAATGGGCTAATTCTCTTGCTGCAACAGACGTGACATACGAATTTGATCCTAACTTAAAAACACAAGAATTTCTCCAATATGAATTTGAATGTCCTCCTCCGACCGAAATTCTGTCTCTAGAACATTACGACTGTATAATATACACAGACGGATCAGCACAACCCGCAGTAGGGGGTAAACAAGCCTACAGTGCTGCGTGCGCGATCGTTAAAGGTCGCTGGCACGAAGGGAAATTTAAACCAGCTATCACTAAAACACAATCTCTAGGAGATTGTACAGCTCAGCGAGCTGAACTACTGGCGTTCAAGATGGCGCTTGAAAATACCGATCGAGAATTCCTCACTCTCATAGTGTGCGATTCGTATTATTGCGTTCAATCTTACAATGAATACCTGCAGATCTGGCTTCAGAATGGTTTCAAGGATGCGAAAGGTGGCACAATCAAGCATAAAATGCTCTGGGAACAAGTAGTTCTTTTACAGAAAGAACTACCAAAGACTCACGTGATACATACGCTGAGTCATCAACGTGATGGCGTTCACGTTGCAGGGAATTCATTGGCTGATGAGGCAGCGAAGGCAGCTGTGCAAACAGCTTCCGTAGCTGCCATCACACGGTCAAAAACAAAAATAGACAGCGAAATATTACAGGCTGTCAGCGCTACAGAAAAGGATTCGATAGAAACACTACCGATCAACTATCCACTCAATTATACATACATAATCGATGCAAACTCCGTCCCTTTTGCTCGAATCCCTGGAGTGGGGGATAGAGTGATTCCAAACATGGACAGGAGAAACTTGTTAATCGCAGACGCACATATGGGCGAGGGTCTCAGACACCTCAAACTAAAAGATTCTCTGGAAGAATTACAATCAAGGTACTGGTGGCCAGGCATGAGCCTGCATCACACCATGTTTGTCAAAAAGTGCCCCAACTGCAACAGGAATCGCAGTGGTGAGAGAAACGGTGTAATACCGTGTCGTTTCACTCCAGAAAAAATCAACAGTAAAAAGCAAGGCTTGCGATTAACATATACAGGCTAGTTTCCACTTATAATGTAGATCACCAGCCCTCGGCTGACGTCTGGACTGTTATACAAAGATTTGCGAGTCTAAATGGCATATACGCTAAGAGCATGCTACATTTGACCATTGTTTTCACTCTAGCCCTCCAGCCTGAGGGGAAACATGGCCAAATGAGCATAGCACAGCGGGAATCTTCTCACTTCCTTCCTGAGGGATACGGGATGGTGTAAAGAAAAAACCAAGGCATAAAGCAATCTATAACGGAAAGGATATTAGGTTCGGGAGCTGGGTGGGTCAAACATCTAATAAGTGTCCAACGTAGTCTAAATAACCTGGCAAGAAATTCTCTGAAGGGATTCAGTCCGTACGAATTATTATTTGGAACTAGGATGTTAATCTCTGACCTTGACAGTCAGACTTCAGTGGTAAAGGAAAAAAGCTTTGATATCAAAGATCGTTTGGCTATTTTACAGGACTTAAACGAAACAAGAAAAGACCTGAGCAACATAAAGTTGAAACAGCAGCCAACAACCACTGAAGAACCACCACCTGTCCCAGCAAGACCTGTCTGGATTCCAAAAGTCGGGGATCTAGTCAGAGAAAAGATCGCGGTAAAGAAGGAATTTGGCCCTTCTTACAGAAAAGCAGTTCCTGTCTTGTCTGTCAACGGGTCAAGATCAGTAGTACTACCGCCGCTTGCTGGTAAAAAGGAGAACCGAGTTGTATCCATCGACCTGGTAAAACCACAATCATGTGGCCGATAACAAATAGTAGGCCAAGTGGACTCCCCATAAGTAGCAGAACACCAAGGTTCGCTACCAGTACAGAGGTCCTAACAAAGAGGCTAATCACATTCGAAACGCCTACAGAAGAACGACAAGGACTATGCAACAATGCAATGGAACTTAGACCTCTGAACACCCAAATAAAAACATTTAGCAGAGACACACCAACCTATAATGAAGTAACAAACGACTATGCAAGAAACAGTAATCCTGAAGCAATTGGAACAATTGACAGAACCGCATCCGGCTACTTCATAAACTTCGATGATTCCTCCGAAGGCTTCACTGAATCAAAAACACAGCCATCATCAAAAACCTTTAAAGATAAAGCTAAAGAACTTTTGAAACAACTAAAAGAAACATATCTGATTTCTCCATGGATTGAATTTTGGGTGGGTTTTGGTGCATTTATCCTCATACTTTGGCTCATCATGATACTAACTTTGGGACGCTTCATTGAGGGAAAATATGCTAAAATGGACACAGCAAGTCAGAAAATCAACTTGATCCTCAAACCACACACATCTTCACACGTCGAGAAAAGAGAACTTTCTTCAGTCAACTTCACAGCCAATCCTATACCGGGTGGGGTAGCATGGGACAACACTGACTACGAAATCTATGGTCCGGTTGAAATCCTGAAATATCCACACCAAATTAAAATCTCATTGAGTGACTTCGTAAAATCAAGCACATTTGCTGATGATTGGGACTTTGAAAGTATAAACAATATGATGTCTGACTTAGTGATGTCTGCTAAATTTACCAAACATGATTATTTGCAGGGTTCTACAAATTATGATAGTATGTATTGCTACAACCACTATGGTAACCATTTTTTACATAGATCTGCACAACCTAGAAATGTTTTAAATTATAATCAATGGGAACATTGTGCAACCCCTCCAAAAGGAAGCTCAAGAACCGTTTATGACAAATATTCATACTTTTCAGGTTTTAACATAAGTAATGCTGAAACATTTTATTTCAAATTGTCAAATAAGACAGGGACAAAGACCATGATAACCAACACAAAATTGATATATTCAGACTCATTCTTTGAACAAATGAATACTTTTGGTTTTGATTATTGGGACAAAAATGTTGAATTGAAAAGTGTTTGGGGCACAAGAGAATGGCAAGTACAGGGTATAGAATCTTTGTTTAGAGCCTGCATGATCCCAGAACAAATTATATTTTTAAATGACACTGTTCAACAAACTACCTGTCTTGGCTTAGCCAAAATCAAAGACTTAAATAAACCGTCTATTCCAAAACCAACAATGAACAGCAATAGCTCTACAGGTGAGGAGATAGACGTAAATTATGTATTAAACCAAAACAGAACACATCCTGATTGGAAAAAGTGGTTGATCTGGCCCACAGATACTAATAACTGTCAAGACAGATTCCTGAACAAAACACAGGGGTTCAAAATGACCAGGCCAGACCCTAGATATCCCCAAAGACATCACCCAGGGATAATAACCACCTACAGTGTGGGCAAATTATGCCTTCAGTGACTACAAACTTCCACACTGGCAGAAATTAAGCAACACCTAACTTTACTTACTGATGGTGCTGACTTGCGTGATTTCACTATGGGACCACGCAAACAGCGTCAAAAGCGTTTCATAGCAGCCTCTGTATATGCAGCATACAATGAGGCCTGGAAGGTTACTCAAATTGAGACAGCAGAAAGGATATGGGAAATTGACCGTATTAATTTGGAAAAATCACTTTCTGTAGTGGACAATGGGTTAATGACTCTGTCCTCCAGAATTTTTTCTCTGGACAGCATTGTGTCTTCAGCAATCGACATAATATCGCAAGACTTACTGTTGTTACAACACGGTCAGTCTCAATTGCGTTCTATTGTACAGCTTGGCTGGACGTTACAAAATCTGCGTTCAAGCTATGTGCCTTGGCGTTTAATCAACACAACGTCACTTTTCAATATCTTTAACCTTACTGATAAACAAATCAGTATGGCCCAGAAGGGTGCTGATTATACAATCCTGAGCATTGAGAAACTCGAAAGATTACCAGTGACAATGTCAGAACGACCTGTTAGTGAATGGATAATACATGGGATAATTAATATTCCAATATCAACCTTCAGGTTTCAATACTGCCAAAAATATATACAGGCTGGCATGTACAAAAAATTGGGAAAATGGTACATTAAAACAACATGGAACCTGCCCTATTCACATGCATGTGTCAGTAATAAAGGACAGAAAGTGTTTCTTAGTGGCAATAATTGTGCGATGTCACTAAGCGGTACACTTCTGTGTAATGGAATTAGTTTGCATGGAGCCTGTGAAGGGAACTCAAATAACCTTTCATGTCACCAGCTAGGCACACCTACAGAGATAGAACCATTCTTTCAAAGACTCTATAATGGGAGTTACATTCTAATTGTGGACCGCAGATGCTGTAGTCTTATGCCCGGGACTCCTTATCTCGTAACTACGACTGCGAAGGTCAAGTGCTGTGGACGCTTATTGTTCCCCAGCTCCTTTCCAGACAGGGAGGCAAGGGCATGGCCCAACTTGAAAATTACTTCTATTCGAATAGATACTTTAAGCAGAATGAAAACAGTGCTTCTTCAGACGCCGACAAGGCTCACGTCATCAAAAGAAACGTATGATCTCCTAGTCGCAAGGACGACTGCAGAGATACATTCATTGTTATCGACTAATTCCCCCATACATTTCGCAGAAATTCTGAATGAAATCTTAAATATTTCTGATACCAGTGGAGTCTCAAAAGTATTTAAGACAGTATTTTCGATGGCATTAACACCATTCAAAGCCATACTGGGTATTTTTCCAGATTTCGTCCATTCGATTTTTTGGCGGACTTCCCCTCATTTTAGGACTAATTGCAGGAATCCTATTCTTGGTCCTTATATTTCATTATGGCAAACCATGTCACAGACAAAACACCTGCGACAAGGGAAGAAACAATCCTAGCCATTGGATACCGGGACCGGATATCAAAAATCCTGGGACTATCCCGGCTTAGAGACCTGAACATGACTTGGTTTCTTTCATTTCGACCAATGTGGCATCGATGTGTTTTACCTGTATTAAGGTGCCTGCTATGCGGAGAAGAATGCGTGTTAGACACCTGTCTGACGCTACAATCGGATGCGCCAATGGATGCAGAAACATTGTTGAGTCCAACAAAGGCTCATGCTTTGTGCTGCCCTCAACGGCTACCAATCCTGATGACGGCATTCGTGGAAGCTTCACCACTACGATTAGGGGGTAGTGAAGGTCAAAATGAAAGCAGCATCGGTCAGGTACGACCTTCTGTCAGCAATCCAAATCAGAATGTCAATGGAGACAATCATGCGCACGAATGCATGGTTACACCTATTTCCGAGTTAGTGGAACTCTCCCAGGAAGCTGTTGACAACTTTTTCGAGAGTCTAAATGATATGATGTTCTCACCAGAGCAGAAATAGAGACTTTTGAGCAAGCTCGCACACGGCGTTCCCTGAATTTGGCCTTCAACTAGAATAGCAAAATACCATGAACAATTTTCCCTCCAGTTCACGGACAGCAATTTTTTCAGCAGCCCCAAAATATTTTTGCATATTTTTCGGGACACTATCTTCTGCTTAAAGTAAGAACTATTCTTAGAGAACTGAGTTTCTACTTTTTAGATAGCTTATAGACATTAGCTGCCCGCTGGTATGTTCATAATTATTTTATTCTGTGATGGAATGGTCTCGAACTTTTTTCTGTATTAAGAGCCATTTCATGTGTAAATTCGCATGTACCATTTAGCAATAATGTATACAAATGCGTGATTACTTTAGCATTATTTCACAGCTTGAGTGCATACAATACATGTAAATGCTTTTTTTTTCCGTATATTTGATAATTTCAAAATGCATTTATGTATTTTGGGGTGGTAAGGTATACACGATACTCTACCGTATGTTTTACTATGCATAGATTAGTAAATATGTCCATAGTTAGCGTGGAGTGGGTGTGATGTATTCCTATAGGTTCTGTATCGATCCCCCTATTCCTGACCCTATTCTGGTTAACAAACTAACAAGTTAACTAGCAGCCATCCCATGAGGCAGAAAACCCCCATGATGCAGGAACCGTTATCTGATAAAGCCACACTACGGCACAGGAACGTGTTATCTGATTAGGTCATAACGCTTGCCATCTAATTAGACAAGCGATATTCCTCCAGCCCCTGATAAGGCATACGGAGTTCTCAAAACAAATCAAACCTATGACAACCTGGGAAAAACCCTGCGGCCATTGTTTTGATTTCACTGAGAACTTCAGCAAAAGAATGTGCTAACGACCTGGTCGTATGACATCCTTATTGACGCATCTATGTCCATCCTTACGTCAATCTCGGCACCTTAAAGGTATAAATATTACCGATATTGCCCTATGCAAACACACGCGGTGGTGACGAGATCGGAGCAGCCAGACTTGCCGAAGCCCAGAGCAGAGCAGACCCCGCTGGCGCAGCCCCGCCTTCCTGATGCGCTGAGAACGAGAAGCTGTCTATTCTCCTGCCGAGAAATCCAGCTCCGGCGCTTCCGGGTAGCCCTCGCAGGCAGCCTGGAATATCGAGGCCAAAGACGAGAGATACCATCCCTCATCCATCCTAGATTCCAGGCACAGAACTTAATAACCCCTCACAGAGAATTCTTTAGTCAGTCACTTGGCAAAACAAACTTAACTTAAACTGTAACTTTCTATTCCCGCCCACGCATTAGACTTAGGTCAGGTACACGGGGTAGGCGTAGTTAGAAACACCAGTTGAGTACGAGTAGTCAAATGTATATGTGTATGTAATATATCTTATTCATTTTAAACCTTCATATGGCTTAGAAACCATATCAATGTTTTTACAGTATTATTTTATACTTCTGCTTTTAATGTATGCACTTTACTTAACCATAAGTATTGCAATAATATCGATCCATTTCTCTTGTATGAGAAAAAAGACTGATCAATAAATAACATCTTTTATTGAACACGCCCGTCTCTTCCTTTTCTCTACAATCTGATGAGACTAAGAATGCACGTACTGACTGAGTAAAATAAATTGCCTTTTGTTCACATGACTCTCGAGATACACTCTTGATTAGGGGAGAGCAAAGTTGTCATGTTCTATGGTTGTCAGAAACTAAATCCCTTCTTGTCTATCCAGGGAGGTTCAACTCCTCCTTGCCTATTCGAGAAAGTTTCTAGTGAACTCTGAGCTAGCTGGCAAACCCAAAACTTTAAGTCTAATATCGACAGTAGTAGACCTAGTTAACGTCTGGTCTAGGCCTATACTATTGAAGGTATTATTCCAATGCGCAGAGCCTATTGGGATAATAGGAACTACACTACACTGTAAATTCAATAACTACCAACTAGCAAGCCGGGCAAGGTCCCTAGGGAAGGATGGGTCAAGAAATAGTGACATTGAGAGGAAAATACAAGGGAATGTGGTAAAAAAGAAAGAAGTATTGAGTTGGTATTGGATGTTCATCTCAGCAGGAGAGGAGGATTTTATCTTACCCATGGAGATTTGAGGGAATTACCTGCTGATGCTGGATATACAAAAATTATGTCAAGTATCAATGTCTATATGTTGGTATATCATTAAATCTGCACCTCTCAGAAAAAATAATTTATTCATAATGCATAGAACGTACTGCATGAACAAACAAGAAGTGAAATGTTGCTGCGGAGAAGATGGGGACAAATTATATTTATGTTTCGCAGTGCCCCCAGCTCCAGGGATTTTGGAACAACGTAGGTAAGATCCTTTCGGGGGTGCCGGGTCAATGCACAGAGGTAAGCACAGATTTAGTTATGCTTGGGTTTAAAAGCTGTAATGTGGGAAGTCCTAAGTTAAAGTAACAAATAGAATAACCTGCTTTTTGTATTAATTCTACCGGCTAGCCAAGAGATTTGTATTGAGTGGATACTTGGGGGGGGGGCCTGGGGTTGGAAGGACATCCCCAAACCATCTCCACCGGGTGTATGTCCCGGGGTAGGTCCAGGAGAGTGCAGTTAGAAAGCCCCCCCGCAGCTCTTATTTTCTCCTAAACTGTTCATTACTCAAAGAGGACAACAACAAAAAATAACAAAAAAAAAGTAACAGTGCCAATTTTACCTCATTGTTAGCATAACATTTACTTTCGATTATAGCAGTTACATGCTTTCCTACTAGGTCAGGGGGGCTTCAAAGGCTGTGGCTGTTATTTTCTTTTAGTTCCAATTGTAATTTACTATCAAACATGTTGCCTACGGCTAGGAACTTTTTAAATTTTATGCCAGACCGCTTAGGGAAAATACGAAACAATTGAATGTGGTTATCTGGATAGATTGTGCAACTTTCATCATTAAAAACAATTATTATTTTCCTCTTGCTTGCATTGTTGGTGTTTTCATGTGCAGTTATTAAAAATACAGTGAGTTTGAAGAATGGCTGCCTGATGACAATAAATTAACTAGGGGCATGTTATTGTCGTCAACTTCCTAATCTATTGTATATATTGTGCTTAATGAACAAGAACGTTTCAAAAGTTCCATTCATCACCCAGTTGCTTGTTTCAAGGGTAGCTAGGTTATGTTGGATAGACAATATCAGTAGAGTTTCTGTGAGCCATACAGTAAAAAGGGTCATGAGTAAATGTTATTTTAAGGTGAGCAGGGAGGCTGTCAGAAAAGGTGTTAGATTAATTGATATCTACTCAAGTGTGGTTTTCTGTTTGTTATTGTTTTAAGGTTAAGGAGGCTAGTACCAGTTCAGCTACCTGGGGTGGGGTGTTCTGGGATGATTCTTCAAGCATTGAATGGAGGGTTCACTGAGAGTGCTAGCCAAGATAGATTTTTTTTCCAACTGCTTCTCTGACTGCAACATCTAAGGCAGAGGCAGCGTAGGTATGTTCTGAGATCATTTAAAAACAATCTCCCCAGAGTGACCACTCTGCCTTAGCAATTTCCAGAGAAATAGGTGACACCCTTCCAGTCGGCCCATAGTTTAGAGTACCTTTACCTCAATAAGCATACCTCAATGTGGCTAAGCAGTCTATTTTCCCAGTTAGAACTTGCATGCTTAACAGAGTGTATATTCTCTGTTGTTCATAGTTATTTTAAGAAAAAAAATAACGCTACAATAAATATTTAGTAAAATAATGTGTATTTTTTATAAGCTTCCTTTATTCTTTTCCTACTTTGCCTTGGTGTCTTTGCTGGAATACTTCTTTTTCTCTTATTCCTTTTCTTGCGTTTTGTGCTTGGGTTTTGTGTAGAGTTCCTTCAACCCCTGATTCTTTCTTGCAAACCTCTTCTTTGGGTAGCAACATTTGCACATTAACATGTTTTATTAAGCATTGTATTTTTCTGTAGTTAAATGATTTTGTAATGTTAATACATTCATGTTTTACGATCTTTTATTGAGGGATCATGAAACCTGGTTTTGTCAAGAAAATATAGTTTATAAATTGAAAGATTTGAACAGGGTAAAGATTTAAAAAAATATTTTAAAATTGTCACTGAAAAACTTATTTTCTTCTGAATTAATTAGGTCGTAAGTATGGTCTTTATAAACAACAAGGGGCCTCACCTAAAATACACTTCGTTTTAACAGAAAATGACAAGCCCAGGGATTTCAATTATTTTTTCAATTCCCTCTAGTGTGATCCATTTAACTACTCTAATTTGTCACAGTGTATTGGTGACTGTCCTGACCATAAAACAACAACCTCTACCATCCAGGCTCCCCACCTTCTACAAATGAAAAAAAGTGAGGGAAGAGAGAGAGTACCTCACGGTAGAACCGCCAACTGGGTTACTGACTAACATTCATCCGTTTACCCACTTCTCATCATCGGCAACTCTCTCTCTGTGCATGTAAGGAAAAAGAAAGAAAGAAGACAGTGTTTGTTCTCCTTTACGACAACCACAACAAAAAAATTTGTGGAACACACGTGATAGTAAGGGAAAATAACTGTGCTTACTATTGTAGAAAAGAAGTGGATAACTCATAAGGAGGCTGATTTCATTGTAAACAAAACACCAAGGGTTCCGGCATTTTGCATCTTGCCCAAAATCCATAAGCCTCAGCGTCCGCCTCCAGGACGCCAGATAGTTTCGGACATCCAATCTGTGTTAGAGCCGTGTGATGCGGCTGCATCCCGTACCGCCCTTGGGCCGCGCCTCCACAGACATTCACGCGGCAGGGGAAGTGATCCCGATGCGTCTCTAGCAACAGCCTTACCAACCAGAAACCCACACCTCTGTCCTCTGTTCCAGGAGCCAATCAGGAGACACCTTGTCACGGAAACACGTCAGCGCGACCCCGGAAATCCCTCCCCCAATCAGGATCCGGACATTGGAAATGCCGGAAGCAAGAACCACACAGTCGTCGGATCAAGCTCGTGGCAGGAGACCCAGACCGGAGTGGAGACGCAGAAGGCGGCCGAGGAAGAAGACGAGTGGAGCGAGGACTGGTGGAGTCAGCAGGAGGTGGCTGGGGAGCGGCCGCAACTCAACCTGGAGAGTTGCGGCGGAGCGCGTGAGTAACCGAGAACCGCCCCTGTAGCACATTAGGTGCAGTGTAGATAACTTCCCCTTTGTATAAAGTCACCCGAGAGTCACGGTATCGCCTATTTCACTGTAGATATTTGTAGAGCACGTTCATAGCCCTGTACAGCACTGTAGTTAGAGTCTCTTCCCCTCTCACGTCCCCTCTCACAGTTCACGTTCTGCTTCTCTACCTCCGTCCTGTTTTGATTCCTGACCCGACCCTCCTTCCCTCCTCACGGTCGCTCCTTCCCTCTCACTTGTACCCGGGTGTTGGTGAGCGGTTCCAACCTAACAAGTCCGGTGGGACTAACAGATCCTTTCTTTTGTTTTTCTTTCTCCCGGAACCTCCGAGGACCACCCCAGACCCAACCCCGGAAGGAACAGCGCGTCACGTGACCCGGACCCGACCACTACCATCATCGAGTGGAACTGTTTCTTGTGTTTCATTTTCCAGAACCCTTACGTACTTTACCTGTCTAGTGGCAAGAATAAACAAACATTGCTCACTATATACGGCCTCCGCGCTTGTTATTCCGGCCCGCCAGTCCCACACGTTCACACTTAGTGTCAGAAGTGGGATCCGGAGGCATGGAGGCCGCCGTGCAGAAGATGGATGAGTCCCAGGAAATGTTGGGGAAACTGATGGAACGCTTCCTGAAGACCGCGGAAGACGACAGAGGACAATTTCATGATGTCCTCAAGGTCAGGGGGATGCACACGATCAAGCAATGGGAAAGCTAACGGATGTTATTGGACAACAACGACCCATAACCTCCCTACCTTCAGTTGTTTTGCAGAAGTATGTCCCAGGGGACGACCCAGACTATTTATTCACGAATTTTGAAAGGTTAGCTCAGGCCGCATCATGGTCTGCTGTTATTCCGGCCCGCCAGTCCCACACGTTCACAAGCCGCTATCTCAATTTGCAGATTTTTTCCTGAGGGAGGCAGTCATCACACAAGATTTGTATGTGCAGGACACGACTGATATTTTGAACATCTTGAAAGACGTTGAGTTTGACCCTGAAAATCAATTGCTGGTGATATTGATATTGAATCACTTTACACCAGTATCCCCCAGGACGCCACGCTGGTGGCAGCAGCTCGGGCAATGGGGGAATTAGAATGTTTTTATGACACACCCCAGTCTTTTGTTATGCAATGCATTGAACTGGCATTGACAAAAAATGTTTTTGAATATAAGAACCAGTTGTACCTACAGGTGTCGGGGACTTCAATGGGGGCCACATTTGCCCCAAGTCTGGCCTGCATTTATGTGGGCCAGTTTGAGAAGAATGTGGTTCACCATCCCAGGAACCCTTTTAAAGAGAACATCTCCCTGTGGCGGAGGTATATTGATGATGTCCTCTGTATCGGGACAGGTACAGAGGACCACCTCCAGAGGTTCCTGACGTGGCTGAATCAGGCTGATGATTGCCTCCGGTTCATGTGGACCTTCAGCAATACATTGGCTGTGTACTTGCATGTGGACATTGTGGCTGTGGAACGGAGGCTGGCCACCAATGTCCATCACAAGATAACGGATAGGAATTCCTTGCTCCATTATCGTTCGCATATGCTTTTCTGCATATTGTCATTTCTGAGAGTTTTGGGTTTGTGGTTTTCAAATAAGCTGATGTATTTAGTGCTGTAAATCCAAGAGAAAGCATTGGGCATTACATACTAGTTGGCAGTGTCCTAATCAACAGAATATGGCTATTTTGAGGACTGGCTTATTCATCAGAACATTAATTCAATCTAAATAGGATTCCTCTTTGCTTTCTCCAGTAACTTTGATTTTTCAGTACTGTGCGTAAATTAGATACAAGGTTCTTCTGTGCATAAATTAATATATTTGTATGCAATTTGGTATAGTATCAAAAGCAACATAGTTGAAAATGTATATATATTCACTTTAGGGCATATTACCAAGGACCTTATCGCCCTATCAGCAAGCTGTCGCTAACAGCAGTTAGCGACAGCTTTCTGACGAAAGCGACCGGTTTGGGTGCCGCTTTGCATGTCAGCAATATTTATCGCTAATGACATGCAAAGTAGACGTTCCCGACCAACAGACCTGAAACACAGCCTATCGCCTATTAGCAAGGAGGCCCTGGCCCCGGTTAGCGATGTAAAAAGTCGCGCTAACCGGGGTCATCGCCGGTTTTTTAACACCTGCTAATAACAGGAGTTAGCAATACCTAACATGGGGGGTGGATTATGCTGATATGACCACAGGGTTGTATCAGCAAGGTTTTCCACCTTCCCCATGCAACATTATTGGTTTTCTCGCGATGTTGGCCCTTCCCTCCCGCTATCTCCGGAACATATATCACCATGGCGCTAATTGTTGCTAATACAGCGTTAGCGTGGTGATATATTCCAGCGATAGCTGGCGATGGAAATATTTGCGCTAAGCGTGCTTTGCGATATTTTTCGCAGCTTCTTGCTAATATTCCCCTAAATTCTTTAATTTTACTGTTAAGTAATATCGCAGTTCAAAATATGGTAACATGCCCCTCATAATATTACCGCCATTTTTTATGCGTAACCCACGCCCATGTGCGGGGGTAAACATCGAAAAGTGTTCACAAATTATGCATGTTGAGTTCAAGGGATCCTTAGGAATTACAACAACAAAAAATCTTTAACATTTCATCAGTGAGGCTGTTTAAACGGAACCGTACAAGACCTGGATATTTAAAAGATTATGCATGTGAAATCAATATCTGTAATGTAAAAAGATATATATTTTATGTATTCTCTGTTTTCTGTTTTTTTATAAAAGGGAAAGTGTGTGATGTATTGTCATAATGTTATCAGAATATTTAGATTAAAATTAGAGAGTCTCGAGGGAAGGAGATTCTATAGAGGACGGATGAAGGAGCAGTGAAGTGAAAAGACGAGCTGTGATGAGATCCCTAGGAATAAAGCTCTCTCGATGACTTAACCCTGGGCCGGTTTAATTCAAACAAGTGACAAGTACATGGTACCTGTGGCACAGGGCATTTGGCTAATGATAAGAACGCAGAATTGTTGGATCCATATCTTGGCAGCTGAGTCCTTGCGGAAATTTCCGTCGATCACTAAGCAAGTAGTTTTTACTGGGTCCATTTGGGCATGTGGTATTTACGTCTTTGAGTTACAAATCTATACTAAAATAATAAAGAGAGAGCCCAAACCTTTGAGGCTGGTAATCTCAGGAACCACAGCACCAATCACAACACCCAATACAGCGTTGGAAAGGGCAGTTGCAGCAGAAGGACATAGGATATGCAGACGCCCACCATATACATTTAAAAGGTAAAAGAACCGTGCCAGCAAAGTAGTCCCTTGTGGGCGTGTCTGCGTTGTGCTGTGGGCGTGTGCTGGGGGCGTGACAATCGCTGGGGGCGTGTGTACGTTCCGCCCTTCATGCCATCTCTCATATCGTGTGCTAATCCCACCCTGCTCCCTTTAAATACCCCTACACCCCATAGTCATAACCCACCCTTACTTCTTAAAATACCCCAACACCCTTAAACACTAACGCATCTTAACCCTATAAATATACCCTGTCCCCCAAAACCCAAACCTATCCCTAAACCCTAAAAATACCCCTGTACCCCAAAACCCAAACCTAGCCCTGAACCCTATAAATACCCCTGTACCTCAAAACCCAAACCTAGCCCTGAACCCTAAAATACCCCTGTACCCCAAAACCCAAACCTAGCCCTGAACCCTTAAAATACCCCTGTACCCCAAAACCCAAACCTACCCCTGAACCCTAAAAATACCCCTGTACCCCAAAACCCAAACCTAGCCCTGAACCCTAAAAATAACCCTGTACCCCAAAACCCAAATCTACCCCTAAACCCTAATATACCCCTGTACCTCAAAACCCAAACCTAGCCCTGAGCCCTAAAAATACCCCTGTACCCCAAAACCCAAACCTAGCCCTGAACCCTTAAAATACCCCTGTACCCCAAAACCCAGACCTACCCCTGAACCCTAAAAATACCCCTATACCCCAAAACCCAAACCTAGCCCTGAACCCCAAAAATACACCTGTACCCCAAAACCCATACCTATCCCTAAACCCTAAAACTACCCCTGTACCCCATAACCCAAAACTATATCTGAACCCTTAAAATACCCAAACACCCCAAAACATATACCTCAGTACCCCAAAACATATACCCCTATACCCGTACTTACCTTATCCAAACATTAAAAAAAACATGCTTTTACCATTCATGCATTTACAACTAATTTTGTTGTAAATGTATGCGTGGTTAAAGCATATAAAATGTAATGCCATGCGTTATAATGGCATTGCGGAGTCATGGTACTTTCGTAATGAAAGTATGCGGAGTGATGGTATGCGGAAAGAAAGTGGCGGAATAATGGGTGTTTACCCTCCCCTGGTAAGTACATTGGTGGCACGGCGGCCCACATGGCCAGCACCGACATACACTTTTAGACACACCTCCCGCCACAAGTTCTAGAATTGCGAACTTTCAGAGCTGGAGAGCTACGTTCGAATCTCGGCATCAGCTCAACATCCTGTGATTCCAGGCAAATCGCTATGTCTCCCCGTGCCTACCACAAATGAATGTGTTCTTCTGTAATGTAAATTGTGCTCATGCCATGTTGTCAATTTCGCGCTATATAATATTGCAAGGAAAAATAAAGTAGGGAAACTCGAGTTCACACACTACTGAACGCGCACTCTTAAGAGCATCAGCAGTGCACTGTGAATCGGAGCGTTTCACAGGCCTATCACAGATAAGAAATGCTATCAAAACGAAATCCTACAAAACAATATACTACTGGCCGGCAGCAATTCATACCCGGACAACGTCGGGACGGGCTGCTAGTAACCAATAAAACAGAAAAGTAAAGTTATGCCAAGTAAAATAAAACTAAGAGCAAATTAAATAATTGATGACATTAGAAATCATTTCACAAGCAACACCCACAGTTACATTTATTGTCCTGGCCTGCGCTAAGGTCAGGTCAGCAGACTTTGGGGCACTGGTAGATGAGCAAGGGATCCAGGAAGAATCCTCATGAAGACTATACTGAAAAACATTAGACCCTGATGGGAGGAAAGTGCGCATTGAATGTGAGAGTCGCCCAAAAGTAAGAAATGCTGCAACCGGATGGAATTCTGAGAAGTATGCAAGTGTCGAGGAGGAGGATACAAGCAGCTTCTACCAGCAGTAGCAGCCTGGGCAGACCAGGCCAACGCCTGATCCATGGATAGCAGTGAATTTGTGGATGTAAGCTTCCATAGATGATATCTAGACTTCAATAGATTAGGAACTCTTACACATTTTGCGTAAATATACCGTGCCCATTGTCCATCCCTCAGGCTCTGAGATGAGACTTAAGAGGAAAACTTAAGATCATCAGCTTTCAGTGTCCTGATGTCAGCAATGACGAATAAAACGGAGGAAGATACCAAATGGGCAAGTATTCTCGTCTTTTGTCAATAAATGTGCAATAACCCGGCAGGTGCTTTATTTGAGCAGTTGCAGTTGGGATTCGCCAGCACTCTTTTTTTCGGGCCCAGAACTTATTTTTCAATCATTGGGCCATGACCCAGAACAAAAAAGAGAAAGGCAACAGAGGAATAATGAAGGGGAAGAGAATGACTAAAAACAGTGCCAAAGAGAGAAAGCATGGATAAAAAAGAGCCTGGAAGACTAAGATAAAGGGAGAGGGAGTGTCCGTTGATGGATGAAAGAGTCCTGAAGTGGATTCACGAGTAGACAGCCTTAGTATTCCGCAACTTCAAGATTCAACAGCGCGGGCCGTGAGCTTCTGAGAATGATTTCAAAGAGAAGATGTGGCCTAACAACCAGAGCTGCCGATTTTGGAGATGGGGAACCGAGGGCCTGATTACTATGATGGTGGGCCCGCCACCAACACCTTGTCGGTGGCGGTCCCACCGCCATCGTAATAGTGATTCCCGCCTGTCACATTAGGATGGCGGGCGGATGATTGGCGGTTGGAGAGAATGACTGCTGCGGATCCAACCGCCGGACAATCCCTACAATCAATTACAATGTTCCTTCCTGCCGGCCACCTCACCCTTGTCCCTGCAATATGGATCCATGCACCGTTTGGGCACCATTTGGCAGGCACCACATGGTTCCTGCCACATAGTGCAGGTGTTGGACTTGGCCCTTTTTGCAGGATCATCCCTGAACTGTTTGCCTTCCTCTTGGACTTTTTTCTGACCTGTTGTTGTTGATTTTATGACTCTGGGAATTTTTTCACTGCTGATCAGTGCTAATGTGCATATGCTCTCTATTTTAAATTGTTGTAATGGATTAGTGACTCCATGATTGGCTATTTAACTTACTTTTCAGAGCCTAGTACAGTGTACTATGTGTGCCCAGGGCCTGTAAATCAAATGCTGCTGGTGGGCTTGCAGCACTGGTTATGCCACCCACAGAAGCAGCTTGTAAAATATGTCTCAGGCCTGCTATTGCAGAGCCTGTGTACAGTCTAGAACTGCCATGTCGACTTGGCAAGTGTACACACTTGCCAGTCCCTAAACATTCCCTTTTCTACATATTAGTCCCCCCTAAGGTAGGCCCAAGGCATCCCCATGGGCAGGGTGCCTTGTATGTAAAAGGTAGGACATGCCTTGATGTGTGTGGCATGTCCTGATAGTGAATTACAGCCAATTATGTTTTTCACTACTGCAAGGCTACCTGTTCCCATAGGCCAGAATGGGCAGTTTGATTATGACATCTTATAATCCTAACTGACCTAGGGAACAAGGTAGAAATTCGAGTTTAGTGTGCCTGACTTTTAAAATACATCTTTTACTGAGGGTGATTTTTACATTCTGTGTATTAAAATACCACTTGTAGAAAGTATGTATTTTCTTGTCAAACCATCCAGTTGTCTCTGCTGGGTTTGTGTATTCCATGTCTGGTTTGTGAGTGACAGGGGGCTGGAGAGAGCCTTGTATCCAGCAGTCTGATGGGTCAGGGCTGGGCTGAATGGGACCTGCATTGAATAGAGAGTAGGGGCGGAGATATCCTTTCTCTGACCTGAGCCCCAATAGAATAGAGAGTAGGGGGAGGAGATTTCCTTTCAGCTACCTGGGCCAGGTCTGCTCTCAAACAATGCTGTCTCCGCCTCCTGCCAGGAAGCTGCACCCAGGAGGACAGACTGGTTTTGACTAAGACACTCTCTGCATTCAGAGAACCAAGGATTTTGCAGTATAAATATTGGGGCCCAGACCCCAGAACTTTAGTTCACTTCTGGGAATCAAGACAAATCCTTTGTCAAGGAGAAGAACCGGAGAAGCTGAAGGAAGATTACTGCCCCTGTGCTGTTTGCTGTTGGGGTTGGCCTGCAGTGGTTACTTGATTGCCAAAGAAAGGAGAAAAGGACTTTGTTGTGTTTACTTTATCATCTTGAGGAAGATCTCCAAGGGCTTGTGACTGAGCTTGCCTCTTGTTCTGAAGTCTCAGGGACACAAAAACTTCACCACCAGCTCCCCATGAATTCCCTTGCTGGGAATTCTACCTGCAGTGATGTGCCTGCTGTTGTTTAGGCCCTCTGAGAGACTGCATGTCTCTGAGAGCTGGAAGCTTGACTCAACGAGAAGCGTGTCGTCGCCGCAGCAGTTGCCATCGCATCGCCGAAGAAGCATGCCACCTCTGCAGCTGTTCGCCGTCGCATCGCAGACGAAGCGTGTAGCATCACCGGAGAAGTGTGCCGCAGTCGCATCACCAGAGAAGCGTGTCGCAAGGCCTGTCACACCTCCAAAGTTCATCGATTTTGCCACATGGCCATCGGGCGTGCACGCATTGAATCCACGTTGTCGCATTGAATCAAAGATGCCATTTTGTTGCATTGCACCGGACCGTCACATCGCATCGAGGTGCCATCTTGTCGCATCTTAACCGGAACGCAGTAAGAAACCGATACATCACCTCCTTCCCAGTAAGGAACCAACGCATCACCTCCCCTGCGCTGCAATAAGGAACTGACGCATCACCTCCCCCGAAGCAAGGAACCAATGCACCACCTTCCCTGCGATGCTTTTGTTTGTTTTGCGTGACGCAACCAAGGTACTTTCACAGTAAAGTGTCTCATTTAACATCTACATTGAACTAAGCTATTTCTACCATTTTAAAGTCCTATTTTTGATTACTGTATTGTGGATTTTTGTCGTTTGGTCTTGTGTTAAGTCTAGTAAAGATTACTTATTTTTCTAAACTGGTGTGGTGTCCATTTGTGGGGTTTTCACTGTATTACTGTATGTGTTCACAAATGCTTTACACACTGCCTCTGATATAAGCCTGTCTGCTTGTGCCAAGCTACCAAGGCGGTGAGCAGGGGTTATTTTAGAAGTGTAGCCCCTTACCCTGACTAGAAGCAAGGGTCCCTTTTTGGACAAAGGTGCAAACCATTGCCAACTAGAGACCCTCATTTCTAACATCAGGGATATGCAAAAGGTGTAGTTTTTGCACTGCGGCGTGTGCTGCAGCCCACAGCACACGCAGCAATACAAAATGTAGACTTTGCGACCACCTTGAAGGCAGTCGCATTGTAATTAGCAATGGCGGGACAACCTACAACTAGTCGGGCAGTCCCATCCCCAATATGATGGTATCATACTGAGGCCCCAAGTTCGAGTCTCGGTGTCGGCTCAAACATCCTGTAATTCTGGGCAATTCACAAAATCCCTCCGTGCCTACCAAAAAATGACTGTGTCCTTGCGTAATATAACTGGTGCTCAGGTACAGTCTCTAATACCTTCCGGTCGAGTACCAGCGATTTAAGAGGTGTGGTGCAGTGGTCAGGGTGCCTCAATCCGGACCATGGGGTTCAAGGTTCGATCCCTGGTGCCGGCGGCCAGATAAGCCCAGCACCATGTGACTCTGGGCAATAGCTCGCTTAATCTCCCCGAAGGCCCCCAGTGCCTTGGCACCCTCCGGTAATTGTGCGCTTTACAAATACTGGATTTCATAAGACTGTAAAAATATATATTTGCCCACTGGCAGCTAATATTTTACAGATTAATCACTGACACCGACCACAATTCAAACAGACACAGGGCATGTATGAAAAGACAACAGAGATGGGAAACCCACGGAAATATTTAATATTTTCGATGACTTTTGATTAAAATGACATGAGTAAAATGAAACCTGATAGAATCATCACTTGTAAAATTATGGGTGAATTCACCTTTCCGACTAATGAGAATCAGACCTAGACATTGACAGTTTGAATGTTCCACTTAATTACTCAGATCTGAACATTTTGTTACAGCCCACCTGTGAATGCATGAAAATTACTAATTGTCTGCTTAATCGTCCACTCGTGTTTGTAAAGAAAGAATCGCATCCTTTGGAAGCTTACTGGATGTGACAAACGTCTTATGTTAGATGCCAAGATTATTTTATGCAAGTTGTTTCCGATCCTTTCATATCACAGGATGCAAATTTCAGGGCTTTGGAGAGCACGTTCCATCCAGCACTCGCTCGGCTTGCAATCATGTGCCAGCAACATATTTAAACACTTTCTTTGATTACCAGCAGCTTATCAAGTGTGCAGATATTCATGTAAAGCGATGATGAAGTCGCTGGAAAACCTGAATAATTCATTCATTAGTAATTATGTTTCAGATTGTTTCCAATATAACTCCAATTAAGTAAAACAAACATCTAGCGGCAGTAATTTAATTTCTGGAGCTCGGCAGAAGTGGAGAGTGGCAGGTTTTTAAATAACTCCAAGGTAGGCGGGAACTGATTTGCTCCCAAACACTAAGCAGAAGAATTTAGGAAGCACTGATGTTGAAATGTAATTGAGGGGACAATATGACTTAATTATTTGATAGAGGGTGAATAAGAATGGAAACTATGGGGGCAGGATCAAGGGTAAAAACATTGACACTTTCACTCATCACTGGTGGAGAGAGGCGGGAGGAATGAGGCAAGACGACTGAAGGGTGAGAAATCTGGATGAGGCTATGCTAAACTTGACAGAGTAACATACATGTTTACGTCGTCATCATTTGTCCAATGTTCTCATCACTACAGGTGAGTAGGAAGCATGATCAATAAGGGATGAGGAATGAGGAGAGAGGGTAGTGGGTGAGGAATGGGGAATAAGGGATAAATAGTGAGGGATGTGGTGTGTGGAATAAAGTGTGACAACTGAGGGTTGAGAGGTGAGTTTAGAGATTAGAAATTGAGAGTAAGAGAAACGGAAGGGATGAGGAGTGAAGAATTGGAAGTGATAAGTGAGGGGTGACGAGTGAGCTATGAGGGATGAGAAGTGAGAAGTGAGAAATAAGAAAAGCAGTGGAAAATGAGTAGCGAGGAACGAGGATTGCTAGATGGGAAGTGAAGACAGCAAATTAGATGAGGAGTGAGAAGTTGAGGGTAAGCATGGGCGTAAAATCCGTTCCGCTCGCAGAATTTGCGGATTTTCGGTAAATTCGCGATCCGCGAATTCTCACGAATTTGCCGAAAATTCGTAAATTCGCACGCAGCGGATTTTTTTGCTTGGTCGCGCTTGACAAATACAATATTGCGGCGCCTGGCATTCACTTACCGTCATTTAGCGTTTGAAGAGTTGTTTTTCTCCATGTTTGCGTGTGCTGCGCCATTTTGGATCTTGCTGCGTGATCCAGCTGGAGTTTGTCGACCGCGATTACGTCATCGCGCCCGCCACCTTGCACAGCGAGAGTTTGTCAACGCGAGTACGGCATAAAGGCTCGTGATCACGCATCGCGGGAGTAAACAATTGCGAACACGTAGATGCGGCGGGCAGCAACAATCTCGCACTCGCGAAATTGCAAAATTTGCAATTCTGCACAAGAAATCCACCAGCAAGCAGCATAAACCTTCTGAAAATGATGATTTTTATCAGAATAACTCATAAGGTTGACATTTGCCTGTACTTTTTTTTGCAAGGAGTCCATTTTGGGGGAGTGGGGGGGTGGGAGGAAGGAAGTGCCCCACAGTCTCCAACTTCCTGTTCCTGTCCAGCAGGCTCCTCCCAGTGCTTTCTTCATGTGCTGGTCACTTTCATTTGGATCTTGACCTGGAAGGATTACTTTTTGTGGATGCTGCTGGATATTTGGATTTGAGGCCTTTTTGACTTTCTTTGGATCACTTTTGGATTAGAAATCAACTTTCACAAGTAAGTTTGTTTGGGGCATTACAGTTGCTGCAACTAGAATTTTGGAACTTTTTCAGAACATTAAATAAAATATATTGTGGGTAGCCACAGTATCCACTAGGACCAGGGTTAGTTATGCGTGCATGATACAACTGTTTTGTTGAATTTAAACATCATTGAGGGCATGGATGGTATGGGATTGTGCTGATTTTTGTGTTTTTTTCGATTTTTTAGGCTGCTGTTGGGGCCTTTTGCCCAGGGGTAGTGAATGGTGCATGGACTGAGTCTGTCTGTGGGGTCTCTTTAATGTAAACATCATGGATGGCATTGGATTGTGGTGATTTTTGTGTGTTTTTCGGTTTTTTTGGGGTGTACTGTTGATGGGGACTGGCCATGTGGGTGGGGGCCATTTTGAGTGCTGGTACAGGCAGGCCCTGGCCATGTGCTTGGGGTGCAAGGGGCCATTTTGAAGGCAGGCAGTTTTCTGAGGCCTGCACCCATTTTGCCTAGCTTTCATCCATTATGCCCAGGGGTAGTGAGTGGTGCATGGGCCTAGTCTTTCTGTGGGGTGTCTTCTTGAATTTAAACATCATTGAGGGCATGGATGGCATGGGATTGTGCTGATTTTTGCGTTTTTTTCGATTTTTTGGGCTGCTGTTGGGGCCTTTTGCCCAGGGGTAGTGAGTGGTGCATGGACTGAGTCTGTCTGTGGGGTCTCTTTAATGTAAACATCATGGATGGCATTGGATTGTGGTGATTTTTGTGTGTTTTTCGTTTTTTTGGGGTGTACTGTTGATGGGGACTGGCCATGTGGGTGGGGGCCATTTTGAGTGCTGGTACAGGCAGGCCCTGGCCATGTGGTTGGGGTTCAAGGGGCCATTTTGAAGGCAGGCAGTGTTCTGAGGCCTGCACCCATTTTGCCTAGCTTTCATCCATTATGCCCAGGGGTAGTGAGTGGTGCACGGGCCTAGTCTTTCTGTGGGGTGTCTTCTCGAATTTAAACATCATTGAGGGCATGGATGGCATGGGATTGTGCTGATTTTTGTGGGTTTTTCGACTTTTTGGGGTGTATAACTGATGTTCCTCTGTCTTCCATTGCTTTCAGGTACACAAGATAACCACCAGTGCCAGGAAGAAGTCCTGCAGCGGTGTGTGTGCAGCATAACGTCACGCGACGTCACGTGTGGCCACAGACAAGACAACTCTGCAACTCGTGCAACTGCGGCCTGCTGTTCTGACCTCTGAAGAAGATGGCCCCAAAAAAAGTTTCCCGTAGCTCCTCTAGCAAGAAAGTTGCCAGTAAGGAGCAGAAGAAGCAAGTGGCGCCACTTACCAAGGAGACTGGTGTGCCGACCGCCACATTTTTTGGGAAAAAAATAAGTACGCCTGCAGCAGCAGCGGGGTCTGCAGGGGACCAAGCTGCCGGGAGCAGCACCCCCGCTCCATTGGGCTCAGTGCCACCACCACCACGCCAACTTAGGTCCAAGCCCTTGAGTGCTTTAGAGGCCGCCAGTATAGTTGTTCAATCACCATCGACCAGTTGATGTTGGCTCATCGCAAGAAAGTAGCAGCAATGTCCCTCAATCAACACAGGTTGTTGTAACCCATCTGACGAGTGTTCAACAACCACAGCCGCAACAACAACCACATGTGCATGTACAAGCCCAAGTACATGTGGAAGGAGAGGCAGCACAAGGAGATGCGCAAGCAGAGGTGCATGGAGCGGCACAAGTGCCCACAATAGTTGTTCCTCCCGAAGTAGGGGCACATCAGGAAATCGACATTCAAGCCGAGGTATCACATGAGGAAGCCACTCCTCCTGATGATTCATTGTCTTCCAGATCCCCAGCAAGGAAAAGATCAAGGATGGTGTCTACATCTTCTTCAAGCCCCCTTCCTTCTGATGATATGGATGAAACTTGGGAACCACCACTGCCGTCTGAGAGTGAGGCACACCATGATCTGACAAAGGTAGCTAAGCGTAAAAGGAAGGTCCCCAAAACTCTCGTACTTATGGAGTGTGGTGCTGAAGAAGAAGTGCCGTATACTACTCCTGCTGATGAAGACTCTCACGACGACGACGCAGTCATCATACACGTCACTCCAGCCTCAGCGGGCATGCAGCAAACAGACATTTTGACCCTAGCCCGAAAAGCTGCTGAGCGTCATGTTGTCGACGAGGAGGCAATAAGAACACCATCATTGGAGTTAACTAGTACACCATGACCTACCGCTTCTATATTTTTTTCTCGCCAGAAGGGACCTCCATCCACCTCCACCTCAATTAGTGGTGGTGCAAGTGCACAACATAGTAAAGTTCGGCAACACACATCCTCCACTTCATCTGCCATTAGCAGCATGACCACCAGTATCGCCTCCTCCGCCCCCCACAGAAATTTGAAGTCCGCAGTTTGGGACTTCTTTAGTGTTTGCCCAAAAAGGGAAAACATAGCCATTTGTAGCATTTGTAAGCTTGCAGTTAGTCGTGGTAAGCTTGGTACCAACTATGGTACCGGAGGCCAGAGAGGTCATCTTAAGAGACAGCACACTGTCCAATGGCTTGCACACCTAAAGGAGATCAAGGAAGCCCGAATTGGAAGTCAACAAACTGTATCCGTTGATGTTTCATCTGATGATGACGAGGAGGAAGAAGCGTCAAACATTTCTTCACCTACACCCAGGACCCCTGTCAGCAGCACACCCCCCTGTGCGCCACACTAAGAGTGTGGGAAAGAGTGAGACACCAATGCGAAAAACTTCATCACCGAGCGTAACTGGGTCGAAGAAGTCATCATCTTCCCGTAAACAAATGGTCCAGCCCACCATTAGAAGCATGTTGTTTTCAGATGCGCCATTTGAACGCAACCACCCAATGGTGCGTCTGTATAACACTAAGCTGGCTAAAATGCTAGCGCTGGACCTTCTCCCTTTTTCTTTTGTGGAAGGGGTTGGTTTTCTTGAATTAGGGGCAACGCTCTGCCCTAAATGGAAGGTTCCTAGCCGGTTCTATTTTGCCAGAGTTGCGGTTCCAGCACTACATGCAGATGTGCTGAAGGCGATTGGGGCAGCTTTGAAGAAGAGTGCTGTTCACACTATACATCTGACAACAGACATGTGGACCAGTGGCGCAGGGACTGATTACATGTGCATCACTGCACACTGGGTCTCTTTTTCAGGAGTTACAGCAAAGCTAAGGGCAGGTGTTGACACGGACAACGTTTTTAATGCTGCTCGGAAACATGCAACACTAGCCATGTTTGGCAAGTCATACAGCAGAAAACATTTTGCAGGAGTTTAACACAAAGGTCTTTCAATGGCTGTCCCCCAAAAAACGCATGATTGGTTATGTTTCCACGGATAATGGCGCCAATGTAGTTAAGGCCATGGATAAGGGTAACTATTTCAGAGTGCCGTGTTTGGCGCACTTTATAAACTTGGTTGTTAAAAAATTCTTGAGTGAAGAAAGTCCAGCGTGCGAGTTACTGACCACCTGCCGAAGAATGTGCACACATTTCAGCCATTCTTTTAAGGCCCGGAAGCATCTGAGGGGCCTGCTACATGAACGTCGACTGCCAGTGAAAGCACTCATCCAGGAGGTGGCAACACGTTGGACCTCAACCTTCTACATGCTTGAGCGTCTGTATGAGCAGTGTACGGTACTCGATCAGTATTTCCTTACACTGGGTACAGCTGTGAAGGACCTGAGGTTACATGCGGAGCAATGGGAGCTAGTTCAAAGCCTGACAGACATGCTTCGTCCTTTTGAGGTCTTCGCGCGTGCAGTCAGCAGGGAGGACTGTAGTTTGGGAAAAGCTATCCCATTGTTGCGCATGCTAGAGCACCAACTGAAGGCGGTGTCTTCTACGTTTCAAAAAGATGAAGAAACGCAAGAAGCTTTTGATTTGGGGGACAAATTATTACAGCGCCTACTTTGCGATGAACGTCTTCAAAAGATCCACACAGAACAGCATTACATTTGTGCTACTATTCTGTATCCACGCTACAAAAAGGCACTGCCAGGCAGAGCATTGTTTGCTTTTGGTGACGCAGAAGTTTCAAAGTACAAACGTTGGCTAGCTCTGTCAGCCATGAGGTTTGAAAGAGAACGGCAGCAAATTGAAGGAAAAGGCAGTACATCAGCATCAGCAGGCCATCCGGAGTCCAAATAATCCACTCCTGAACCTGTGGCTGTGGCAGAAGTAACCTCTCAGCCGTTAAAGACACCAGCAACCGGATCATCTGCACCAGACACAACAGTACCATTGTGTGAAGAAGACGATTGGCTAACTCAGCTTGGGTTTGCTTCTGAAAAGGTCCCAGCAAAAAGTAAGCAAAGTGGAGGAACCCTGCAGAATCTTGAGTCGATGGTGCAGGACTATCTGAATGACCCAACAGAGGTCTATATTCATGATGACCCATTGGCGTATTGGCATGGGAAAAGAGAATTGTGGCCAGAGATCACCAACCTGGCTATAAATTACTTGTCTTGCCCACTCGCAAGCGTGTCTTCTGAACGTGTTTTCAGTGCTGCTGGTGGCATTGTACCTTGCAAAAGGACCCGCCTCTCGCCCAAAAATGTGGAGAGGTTAACAATGATCAAGATGAATCAGCACCTCATACCACCAGATTACAAAGTACGAGAATATACGCCGGAAGAAGACGAGGAGGACACCAACTTAGATAAGAGAATTTCTTCTCTGTTAGGTGACCTACTCCCGCCTGAATTCGCAGAGTATGAGGACGAACTCTGCTTCCCTGACACCGAGCACTGAAAATGAGCCAATGAATCAATAACTTTCTTTTTCGTCCTTATTCACTTTTATTCCTGTGTGTATGTCTTTCTTTGTTTTGCAAAGTCAATATAAATAAAAAATGTAATCACCTAATCACAAAAACAAGCCCATCACCAGAACTGTCTTCACTTATTTGCTTATTGATTTGAAGGTGCCGCAGTCTGCATTCCTCAGGTTCACAAGTTCACAAGAACATGCTCCTCTATCCTCCTCCTCCAGACTCCTATTTCCCTCAAAGCAGAGGGCTGGATTACGCCCAATGAAGAAAGACTCTGCACTTGTGGGGGTGTTCTACTTCTTTGCGGGTGAGTTGACGGCTCTGGGGCCATTGCTGGGAAGGTCTAGTACCGGATAAAAGTACAAAGTTCAGCGTAGGGTTATCAAAATGTTCAGAAATAGAATGGCGCTCTACAGATAGTAGTTGTGAAGTAAATTTTGTAGCTAGTAGTGGTCGGTGCTGCTTGATCAGAGATAACCCTATTCTCTGGAAAAGAAGGGGGAGAGGAGCTCTACCTTCTGTATGTCTGTATGCAAGGTCAACCGCACACAACCTAAGTAAGTTCAATAATATGTTGTGTATCTTTTGATGAAAGGATAAGATCAGACTTCACTTTTGTTGTTTCTTTTCTTATTTATTTTATCCATTGACAGTATTTGTTTTTACACGAAAACCAGCTGACACGTGTTTCGTCAATAGCGGGGTGAACCCGTGACTCTTCAGGGCTGTCGAAGTTTGAGCTGCAGGCAGTGTCGTCAGACCGGTGATAATTCCAACCCGGTCCTAATCGGGTGTCAGAAAATGTTAGCGGACGCGAAGGGTGTTCTTCCCTCATGTCCAGTGATTTTATCGAGGTTGGAGTGTGCCGCCGTCGGGTATGCGGTCGGTCACAAAAGGGCAAGCCGATCCGCTTGTCCCATATTTTCGGCTTATTGCCGTGACGTGATAGAAGGGAGTAGTCCGTCGAATTCTCCGGGTGCTCTCAGCCGGTTCTAATTCCGACCCGGCTACCGGGTACTGTCGAGGTTCTAGCTGATTCGTCTCAGCCGTCCGTGTGATGGTTAATACCAAAGATGCGACACACCATAGGAGTATCCGTGTGAACGGCAGGTTAAGACGTACTGCTTTCCAGCGTCTCCGCGTGTAAATGCGGAAGTCATTTACAGTTTACACGCGGAGACGCTGTAAAGCTGAGACGGCTGAGACGAATCAGCGAGAACCTCCACAGTACCCGGTAGCCGGGTCGGAATTGGAAGCGGTTGAGAGCACCTAGCCATTGTGGCAATAGCTTTGGAACCGCTGCCCGCGGGAGCCCTGATGAAGTCGCGGGCTACTAGCCCTGATGAAACACGTGTTGGCTGGGCGTGGTGGATCAAATCTGAATTGAAGAAACACTTCTATCAAGACTACTTCCACATTGTTTGTCTATTGGTTGTGTTGTTTGATTACCTACAGCATTTACTCTGTAAAAGGCGACGTGTGCACAGATACCTGTTGTAACAGTATAACATTTTGGCATGTATCTTTCCGCCGTCTTTGTAAGCCTGTGACATTACTGGGAGTTTCAGGAATTCCACTAGCAGCACTATGGGTGGACTCACTACTACATACATAGTCAGAGAGTACTAAAAAAAGGCATTTTTTTACTTTTTTTCTCTTGGGTTGCAAAAGAAATCACTGGTACGTGAACTTGTGCTCGCCGCCATAATGGCAGCTCACTCTGCTTTCAGCCAAGAAATACAGACACAGGCCATGATGATGCAGACTCGCAGTACTTTAAGCAGTACATGCAAGTGGGGATCTGAATGTCTTACTTTTCTATAGGGGTGGCCATACTTCTTCCACTCAGAGTCTGCTCTACTACATCATACACCTCTGCTACCGACGAGGAGGATAAAGAAGATAACATCCAGGCTTCGAAAGTACGTCTATGATTCTTCTTGATGTCTCAAATGTACCAAAATTTATTTTTGTCAAAAACCAACTAACACCCTTTTCATTATATTTTGGAAAGCGCTGTCTTCTTACGTTGAATTGCATTCAACAAAACCATTCTTTACAGTCATAAATATTAAGACTCGCTCGTCCTTCGTTTCACCCTTCTTTAACTTTTCGTTCATCACATCCCTAAACTTCATCTGATATGACTTGGCTTCACAAATCACAATAAAAATTGGCCAGCTGAGTTGAAGTGAAATAGAGGGGGCCATTGGTTACCAGAGAAGTACCGCAGCTAATGCTATTAAAAGTCAAGGTTGACTGTCTGCTACGTGATAGTCCAAAAAGTAGTTCTAAATAAGTAAATGTTCTTGACAGTACAGTGTACTTATACTAGTGTACTGTGTACTACTGTACAGTACATCATACACTCCTTTGCGAGGCTACTCAAAAAAATTTCAATAACTAAGGAGTATAATAACTTACCACCGTCGGCCGCCGCTGAGTCTTCCCCCCAGCTCCTCCTGTTGGCGCCGCCCCATCCTGAGTGGAACCCTCCGCACTGCTGGCCCCGGCACTGGTTGTCATCATGTTGTGACGTCTAGGAAAAACATGTCATATTTTCAGATGCCATACACAACCCCCTATTTTGTCTCGTAACGGAAGAAAATGTTACATAACACATTTTTTTTATTACTGGGATTGAAAAAAGTAACGGTTTTGGGGAGGGTTTTAACCTTTTATATGCTTATTCCATTAAATGCTACACTTGTTCTTATGACAACTGATGAATGCTTGCTTAACGGGCACCATTTTTCTCATTACAGAAAGAAGATTCCATTGCCCTTCTGCCAGACAATTCTCCAACTACTAGTAAGTCATCACCAGCAGTACTGTGTTTTCATTTCTTAATTGAAAATAAAACTTTAAAACTAACAAACACTGTGTGTTTTTTGTTTACGAGTGAGTGAGCGGAAAGGTTTGAACTACTGCGCTTGGCAGTCATGTTTCAGTGACTCAGATAGGCCGGGACTCGGAGGTAGTCTTCTTCTGTTCTTCTGGGTCGTAAACATCATTGGTCAGACATTCTAGATAGTCGGTCAGGGGATTGGGGGTTCAACTTCTGTTCGGACTGAGGTATGTCGAAAGACGAACTGCACCTATTCCGCTCCCCCTCGCTCGGTTACCTGCGGGGTTCCCCAAGGCTCCTCCCTCTCCCCTCTCCTTTTTAACCTCTATATTCACCCCCTTATCATTTCTCTACGCAAGCTGGGGGTCTCTGTGTATAATTACGCGGACGACCTCCAGCTCGTCTTTGATCTCTCCTCCCCCTCGGACTCTCTCCCTAAGTTCTGCTCCACTTTAGTCTTTATTTCTGAATGGATGAGCACCAACCATTTGAAGCTCAATCCGGACAAGATGGAGCTTGTCCTCACTGGTGGCCCCTCAAATCCTTGGTCCACGGTTCACTGGCCCCCATCCTTTGGTTTCCCCCCCCCTCTCCGGTTCCCTCCGTTCGGACCCTGGGCATCAAGGTCAGCCATGATCTGACCATGCACGCCCAAGTCAGTTCCGTTGTATCTTCTTGTTATCTGTCCCTTCGCCTCATTCGGAAGATCTCCCGGTATTTCTCAGCGGACGCCCTTAAATCCATAGTCATGGCCCTCATCACCTCCCGCCTTGACTACGGGAACGGCCTGTACGTGGGCATTCCCGCTTATGAAACCCGACGTCTTCAGACCATCCAAAATCAGGCAGCCCGCCTCATTCTTCGTCTTCCCAAATCTTCCCACATTACCCCTGCACTCAAGTCCCTCCATTGGCTCCCCGTGCACCTTAGATCTTTCTTCAAATTGGCCTGTCTGGCCTTTCGGGCGCACACCCACTCAGCTCACCTCTTTATTAGTTCTATGATCACTCCTTACGCCCCCAGCCGCACTCTCCGTTCCTCTTCTCTTTCTCTTTTGTACGTTCCCCGCTTGCGCAAATCCAGAACGGGGGCACCCGTTTCTCGGTCCTGGCCCCCCGGTTCTGGAACAGTCTCCCTCTCTCCATTCGCTCCATCCCCACCTACATCCATTTTCGTAAAGCCCTGAAAACATTTTTGCTTTCTCAGGCATTCCCCTGCTAGCTCCCTCGGATTCCACCGTTGAGTCAGGTCTAGTTCCCAGCGCCAGGAAGCCGCTTGGCCGCAGTGCGCTTTATTAAGTTTCTTTTTCATTTCATTTCATTTCACCTATCATCTTGTCCATACTTCTTTTGTGTGCAGAATAGTCCCTGAAACACTAGCGGTATGGGATGTGCTCCTCTCAGATCAAAAAGTACACTGCTACCTTTTACTTGGTGTAAACAATTACATTTTGTTGTTGCAAATTGTCAAAGCACTTACATTAAGAAGACTGGAATAGACAGCAAGGGCAACCCAGAGGACTACACTCAGTGCCTAGAGCTATTGCTGTATCAGAGTTTTGTTTCACACCGTTTGCCGAATGGGCAAGCTTAGCTACCTACACAGACCGACTCATAATTGTAAATAGTAGTAGCACAGAGAGTGATGGTAGAGGCAGGATAAGAATGTAGAAAGTAGTCTACATTAGAAGAAGATCCAAGACTATTTTGTAAAACATAGAATTATTAGAAACCAGTTTATAATAAATAGGGGCTGTAAAAGTTAGGGAAGTATAAGTATTAAGATAACAATAAGACAACTTACTGGGGCCAGCAGAAGAGCCTGGAAGGGACTGCTCCTGTCCAACTTCTGCCACCGGAGTCTCTGTCGCCGCCGTTGCCTTGCCCCTGGGAGTTGCTTCTGGTGATCATGAAATAAAGAAACACAACATGGATGATTGTTTTTTGGGAAATATTTGATTTCTTTGTACTCAATCTAAAATTATGTCGGGGAAACAAATTAACATCAATTGCATCTGATCTGGTCAACTAAGAGGATAGTAGTACAGTATTGCAGGATTCTCAGACCGTCTAATAGGAAAGTTATGTAATTCACTAACTACATCAACAACAAAAAGGTTCTACTACGACTGCCATCACTCAGCAGCACCAGACGTCGCGTGACAGACACAGTTCGTCATCATGATTGCAGACCACTAACAAATGTCTTAGAACAAGTAATAAATAGTATACTCAACGTATCAATCCACCACTATCTCTTCAAAGTGGCAGCAGCAGGAGTACAAAGAAGGACTAGACTTGAGTCTACTGTCTCTAGCATTATGTAGTAATGCTCTCAAATGACTAAAAAGTTGCAAACAAGTAAGCATAGTAGCAACGCCAATAACCAGGCGAGCACCTGCAATAACAGAAGCTATTTAAACATTAATTTACCTGCAATGTAATCTAATCAGCAGCATTCGTACTCTTCAGGAAAAAAATAGATTAGCAATATAACAGAGCAGAAGGAAAAAAAGTAGTTATTAAATAGCTACTTACCAAGCCCAGGGATCTCCCCACCAAGCAGGTCGACCAGGTCATGCTCCCGGTCCAAGATGTCACTCCACCGGTGCGTCACTTGGTGGTAGGTGCGCCGGACCCCAGACTCCTTATGCATGCGCCGGCACACCGTGTCCCACAGCTGGCGACGCTCCCGGAGGCCGTAACCGGTAGCAAACCGCCCACCTGCTGCCACGGTCTTAGGGAGGTGGACCTGGACAAAAACCAGCAAGGCGGCCACCTCCACCGCAGAAAAGATCTCCCTGGGCTGCACTTCCTCCCCCCTCCAACGCCCGCAAGGGAGCCGGGTACGTGGGGCTGGGCCCTTCCCCTTGCCCTTGTTGCCTCCCTTAGCCATGGTCCTGGGCACAAGAAGAAGGAAAGAAGAATAGGTGTGAAAAAAAATAAGAGAGAGAGCAAAAGAAATAAAGTAGGTAATAAAGTAACAAAAAGTTTAAAAAAACACAAAATATAGATGTAGGAAATTGAAGAGAGAGATAATAAGCAAAAAAAAAACAAAAAAAGTTCAGAGAAACATAGGATTGCAAAGATGTAAGGTGGATAGAAAGGTAGCATGCCCAAAACCATAGCAGTGAATGAAAAACAAGATGGCCGCGCCCATAGAGGACCGCGTGGGTAAGTTTGCGCGATATTTCCCCCGCGAGCACGCAAAAACGCCCACGAATACGTAATCGCGCGCCGCATACGACGCGAACTTGCAACGAGCGGCCAGAAACGGAAACAGGTCACGCAAACAAGATGGCCGCGCCCGTACATGACCTCATGGGCAACCTCGGAGTCGGTGCGCTGCAAGCGGCCCGCGAAGAAGCAAAAAACCACCCGAACACGCAAAAAAAAAGAAAAAACGCCCGAACATGCAAAAAAAAAAAAGAAATCAGCAAATTCGCACAAATTTGCGGATTGCAAGTTCGATTTCGTGTCCCGCAAATCTCGCGAAATGGAAGAAAAACAAATTTTGGAAAACTGAAAGCACTTAGCAGGTGCAAAAGTTCAAACTAATTTGTAACCATTCTCTTTGGTGCTTCCTGAGGGGCCCCTCCAGAGTTCAGTTGCCTACTTTCAACTATTCTCTGACCCTGCTCTGACCCTCAAAGCAGGGTCAGAGAATAGTTACAAGTTTGGCACATTGCTCCTGTAAAAAAAATAACTGCAACAGGAAGGTCTTACAGCTAAGGAAGCAGGTGCCAGACTTGAAGCACAAATTCAGTGACACATTAACCAGCCCCAAATTAATTCATCTCAGTTGAGGCTGGGAAGGTGTGCTTTGCTTTCCCCCCATAATCTACAGTGGTGAACAAGAGGGTGGTAGTGGTGAACCAGAGGGTGCTGTGATAAACCAGAGGGGGACAGTGATGAACCAGAGGGTGGCCGTGATGAACCAAAGGGTGGCAGGGAGGTACCAGAGGATGGCAGCGATCAACCAGTGGGTGGCATTGATGAACCAGAGGGTGGCAGTGATCAACCAGAGGGTGGTAGTGATGAACCAGAGGGTGGCAGTGATGAACAAGAGGGTGCTGTGATAAACCAGAGGGGGACAGTGATGATCCAGAGGGTGGCAGTTATGAACCAGAGGGTGGCAGGGATGAACCAGAGGGTGCTGTGATAAACCAGAGGGGGACAGTGATGATCCAGAGGGTGGCAGTGGCAAACGAGAGGGTGGCAGTGATGAACCAGAGGGTGGCAGGGATGAACCAGAGGATGGCAGTGATCAACCAGAGGTTGGCAGTGATGAACCAGAGGGTGCTGTGATAAACCAGAGGGGGACAGTGATGATCCAGAGGGTGGCATTGGAGAACCAGAGGGTGGCAGTGATGAACCAAAGGGTGGCAGGGAGGAACCAGAGGATGGCAGCGATCAATCAGAGGGTGGCATTGATGAACCAGAGGGTGGCAGTGATCAACCAGAGGGTGGTAGTGATGAACCAGAGGGTGCTGTGATAAACCAGAGGGGGGCAGTGATGATCCAGAGGGTGTCAGTGGCAAATGAGAGGGTGGCAGTGATGAACCAGAGGGTGGCAGTGATGAACCAGAGGGTGGCAGTGATCAACCAGAGGGTGGCATTGATGAACGAGAGGGTGCTGTGATCAACCAGAGGTTGGCAGTGATGAACCAGAGGGTGCTGTGATAAACCAGAGGGGGACAGTGATGATCCAGAGGGTGGCATTGGAGAACCAGAGGGTGGCAGTGATGAACCAAAGGGTGGCAGGGAGGAACCAGAGGATGGCAGCGATCAACCAGAGGGTGGCATTGATGAACCAGAGGGTGGCAGTGATCAACCAGAGGGTGGTAGTGATGAACCAGAGGGTGCTGTGATAAACCAGAGGGTGGCAGGGATGAACCAGAGAATGGCAGTGGCAAACCAGAGGGTGGCAGTGATGAACCAGAGGGTGGCAGTGATCAACCAGAGGGTGGCATTGATGAACGAGAGGGTGCTGTGATAAACCAGAGGGGGACAGTGATGATCCAGAGGGTGGCAGTGATGAACCAGAGGGCGGCAGGGATGAACCAGAGGGTGCTGTGATAAACCAGAGGGGGACAGTGATGATCCAGAGGGTGGCAGTGGCAAATGAGAGGGTGGCAGTGATGAACCAGAGGGTGGCAGGGATGAACCAGAGGATGGCAGTGATGAACCAGAGGGTGGCAGCCTTGAACCAGAGGGGGACAGTGATGATCCAGAGGGTGGCAGTGGCAAACCAGAGGGTGGCAGTGATGAACCAGAGGGTGGCAGGGATGAACCAGAGGGTATTGTGATAAACCAGAGGGGGACAGTGACGATCCAGAGGGTGGCAGTGGCAAACGAGAGGGTGGCAGTGATGAACCAGAGGGTGGCAGGGATGAACCAGAGGATGGCAGTGATCAACCAGAGGGTGGCAGTGATGAACCAGAGGGAGCTGTGATAAACCAGAGGGGGACAGTGATGATCCAGAGGGTGGCATTGGAGAACCAGAGGGTGGCAGTGATGAAACGGAGGGTGGCAGGGAGGAACCACAGGGTCCCTAACAGGCTGGACACGTAGAAACAACATGGTCGCGACCGTTGCAACCACAAAAGTAAGTTTGTGTTCCCGAACTTGTACAAAACACTCGCGAACTGGCAAAAACAGCAAATTCGCACAAATTCGCGAAATTTAGGCGAATCGCGAGTTCGCAAATCCGCAAATTCGCGAACCGCGAATTCGCAAAATTCGCCCATGCTTAGTTGAGGGGTGAGCACAAAAGGATGCAAAGGTATGAATTATGAGAAGATGGCTAAGAAATGAATGATGAGGAACTATGGCTGAGAAATAAGAGGTGAGGAGTGAGGCCTGATGGATAAGGAGTGATGTATACCAAATGAAGAATGAGGAATAAGGAATGATGAGTGGAGAATGAGAGATAAGGTACCAGGCAAGAGGGTAGAAAGGTGAGAGAAGAGGAAGGTGGGATGAAGAATGAGGATGGCTTAAAATAGCTACTGTACTGTAGCTTCCTTTAAGACTCCCTACACTGCTTCCTTACTGCTTCACAAATCCAAAATGAGTGGAACTAACCCACGTGGCCACACCTTCTCACTACTGGGGCCAGATGGGAGCCCCTCCAACTGAATTACTTCAGAAAACATAGAAGGCGCTCACTTTCTATCTACCTTACTTTGCTTACAAACTTAGATCTAATAAAAACATTAATTTATGTGTTTGTTTTTTTATATGGCACAAAATCCTCCCAACTGGGGAAAGCAGCATAAATCGTTCTTTTTATGTGGACCATCACTGCATTGATTCATATATCTATCTATATCCAGTTACCCAGACATCATTATATCAACACTTATATCTATAATCCATCCTCTACATCGACAAGCCACTACTCAGATCCTTATAAATCAATTTAGCGCGGATTAGGGTTAGTGGAATATTGTAAGATTTCTGGTTAGGATAGGGATGCTAATAACACAGTAATGGTTAGGGTAAGAGTATGGTTGGTGGGGCTATTATTGGTTAGGTCCTGAGATAAGGTAATGGTCATTTAATTAATTAATATGTTTATAAAGCACATATTTATCCACAGGGGAAATGGAGCTCTTCAAATGGAACAAGAATTGTGTATAGAAAAACGTGTAAATCGGAGGCATAAGAAGAGTGATTCTTTAATGCTCTTCCTGAATAGGTAAATGTTCTAGCCTTTATGTAAAGGCAGCAGACTAGTGTTGTGCTTCCAATCCACATTTAAGTGATTCTACAATATAGGGTGTAATAGGAGCAGGCTTGAGTGTTTTAATTTTTTGCATTTGAGATTCCAGGGGTTGTGCATGATTTGCTCCTAGTGTCTCTCATTCCTCCTGTGCATACTTTGAATTTCAGATAAATGAAAGGGCCAAGCTGAAGGACTCTGTGGGTGATATATTCAATTTTGAAATATGTTGGGGTGTCAAGGGAGAACCAGTGCAAATCGTGATAGGATTAGATTTTCCTGTGCCTTTTTACCAGTTTGTTGAATCAGGACACCGTTTGGATGGATGCTTGTAACATCCGATTCTTCCCCTTTAGAATATCCTCAGGTATCAGACTTGATCAATAAGATTTTTCAGAATAGCTCCTGCGTGCCAGTAGGTGGCATCATGCAGCTCCACGTCGACTCTGCTCTACCCTGGAAGTGACGACTGGAGCTGCATATAGGATCTACCCAAGTGCGCTATCATTTCCTTTCTTTCTGAGCCTTTGCATCTGGATCAGAGCTAGCTCCTACTTTTAGGCCTCGACTCTAAGACGACATGCATGTCCTGTCTCGAAGCAAGACATGGTGTATCTGCATCAGGGGCTTCTGCCCGCATATAGGCATGCCATTGGCTGCAGCCATCGCCACTACATTTTTAGGTCTCGCTGAGTCAGCGTGTGCGCTGCTCTGTGAGACATTTTGTAAGCCTTTTTTAAAAGTGCTACCAAAGGCTTGGCCACCAGCTTGCAATTACACGCACAATGATGAGCAGAGGCGCCATATGGCTTTCCTCTCTCGTCATGGTGCGCGCACATCATCACCACTCGCCAGCCTTATTTAACTTTTCCCATTGCGCACGTGCGCGTGCACCACTTGCGTCCACGCGCACCACCTGCGTCCACTTTTTGCTCGTGCTTTTTTTTCTTACAATGCAGCGCATCAGTATTGGTGCCAGTGCATCTTCTTTTTTAAAATGCGGGTAATACAAGTTAATTTAACTGTGTATATATATATATATATATTATAGCTCCTGGGGTGGTCCAAAAATCGAGAAGCACTCAGGCACAGCAGAGCTTTTACCCCAACAGCTTTATTCTAGGTCACAACAGTTGCTCTTCGCCAGTAACATTAAACCAGGCTGTTAACCGGACGCGTTTCGGGTGTGTCCCTTCTTCGGCGGCATTACAGTCCATACAGCACCCTCAGACTCCGCCTTCTTTTTAGCGAGATCGCACGCCATTGATTGGCTACTCGGGATGAGTCAGTGCGTTGCCTTCTGGGAGGGGAAGTCCATCTTTCAAGGTGCCCGTATTTTTTATGTTATTTTTCCGGCTCCACATGAGCCCCGGTGAGAGGAACTTGTTGGAAATCCTCCTGTTGTGCCCCACCTATGAAGCCACTCGCTTCATGACTTCGTGGCCCCCGCTTATGGAATGGTGCTCCTCAGCGGCAGGACGGCCGCTGTAACATTATAGCTCCTGGGGTGGTCCAAAAATCGAGAAGCACTCAGGCACAGCAGAGCTTTTACCCCAACAGCTTTATTCTAGGTCACAACAGTTGCTCTTCTCCAGTAACATTAAACCAGGCTGTTAACCGGACGCGTTTCGGGTGTGTCCCTTCTTCGGCGGCATTACAGTCCATACAGCACCCTCAGACTCCGCCTTCTTTTTAGCGAGATCGCACGCCATTGATTGGCTACTCGGGATGAGTCAGTGCGTTGCCTTCTGGGAGGGGAAGTCCATCTTTCAAGGTGCCCGTATTTTTAATGTTATTTTTCCGGCTCCACATGAGCCCCGGTGAGAGGAACTTGTTGGAAATCCTCCTGTTGTGCCCCACCTATGAAGCCACTCGCTTCATGACTTCGTGGCCCCCGCTTATGGAATGGTGCTCCTCAGCGGCAGGACGGCCGCTGTAACATTATAGCTCCTGGGGTGGTCCAAAAATCGAGAAGCACTCAGGCACAGCAGAGCTTTTACCCCAACAGCTTTATTCTAGGTCACAACAGTTGCTCTTCGCCAGTAACATTAAACCAGGCTGTTAACCGGACGCGTTTGGGGTGTGTCCCTTCTTCGGACACACCCGAAACGCGTCCGGTTAACAGCCTGGTTTAATGTTACTGGCGAAGAGCAACTGTTGTGACCTAGAATAAAGCTGTTGGGGTAAAAGCTCTGCTGTGCCTGAGTGCTTCTCGATTTTTGGACCACCCCAGGAGCTATAATGTTACAGCGGCCGTCCTGCCGCTGAGGAGCACCATTCCATAAGCGGGGGCCACGAAGTCATGAAGCGAGTGGCTTCATAGGTGGGGCACAACAGGAGGATTTCCAACAAGTTCCTCTCACCGGGGCTCATGTGGAGCCGGAAAAATAACATTAAAAATACGGGCACCTTGAAAGATGGACTTCCCCTCCCAGAAGGCAACGCACTGACTCATCCCGAGTAGCCAATCAATGGCGTGCGATCTCACTAAAAAGAAGGCAGAGTCTGAGGGTGCTGTATGGACTGTAATGCCGCCGAAGAAGGGACACACCCGAAACGCGTCCGGTTAACAGCCTGGTTTAATGTTACTGGCGAAGAGCAACTGTTGTGACCTAGAATAAAGCTGTTGGGGTAAAAGCTCTGCTGTGCCTGAGTGCTTCTCGATTTTTGGACCACCCCAGGAGCTATAATATATATATATATATATATATATTTACCAAGCACAAAGTGCTGTTAGTGTTAATATTGTATCATTTGTTTTTTTTTTTCAGCACGGCACATCAGTAATGGTGCCAGCGCGTCTTCTTTTCAAAATGTGGGTTTATTTAACAAAAAAGATATATATATATATATATATCAAGTCACTCACTCCACTCCAGAGGCGGGTGCTACTCCCCTCAAACAGCAAAGATCTCCAGAGACACAGCGAAGGTTTGGCAGGAGCTTTATTAACAAGAACAGTGGCAGACCGGTTTCGGCTGTGTGCCTTCCTCAATGCCTAGTTCGTTTGCAGTGTCCGCCCTACACAGGGATTTCTTTTAAGCTCCTCCTCACAGTGGTGGCTGGGCTCACCTGCTTCAGATTGTCTCTGCATGTGTAGTGTTGGGGACTACCAGTCCCAAGGTGCAACGCGCTGACAGTTCTGATGCAGTGGTAGGGTTTACACGTTCTTTTCCTTCACAACTTGTGGCTGCCAGAAACCTCCTTCTCTCAACCACAACCTTCGAGGGAAACGCATCCTAGGCACGGGGCGGGTATCGGCATCTCTCCGTACCTTCCATGCCTGATGTTGTTTGGTGCATTTCCATACCTCGGGGGTTTTTTTTCGTGGCGGGCTGTGGCTTACTCCGACTCCTCGGCTATGCAAAACAGTTTCTTCAATGCTATCCACGGCCGCTTACAAGAGGGTCTCTGGCGCGCGTCATTGAATCCGCGCTAAAATCAAGTCATTCACTCCACTCCAGAGGCGGGTGCTACTCCCCTCAAACAGCAAAGATCTCCAGAGACACAGCGAAGGTTTGGCAGGAGCTTTATTAACAAGAACAGTGGCAGACCGGTTTCGGCTGTGTGCCTTCCTCAATGCCTAGTTCGTTTGCAGTGTCCGCCCTACACAGGGATTTCTTTTAAGCTCCTCCTCACAGTGGTGGCTGGGCTCACCTGCTTCAGATTGTCTCTGCATGCGTAGTGTTGGGGACTACCAGTCCCAAGGTGCAACGCGCTGACAGTTCTGATGCAGTGGTAGGGTTTACACGTTCTTTTCGTTCACAACTTGTGGCTGCCAGAAACCTCCTTCTCTCAACCACAACCTTCGAGGGAAACGCATCCTAGGCACGGGGCGGGTATCGGCATCTCTCCGTACCTTCCATGCCTGATGTTGTTTGGTGCATTTCCATACCTCTGGGTTTTTTTTCGTGGCGGGCTGTGGCTTACTCCGACTCCTCGGCTATGCAAAACAGTTTCTTCAATGCTATCCACGGCCGCTTAAAAGAGGGTCTCTGGCGCGCGTCATTGAATCCGTGCTAAAATCAATTCACTCACTCCACTCCAGAGGCGGGTGCTACTCCCCTCAAACAGCAAAGATCTCCAGAGACACAGCGAAGGTTTGGCAGGAGTTTTATTAACAAGAACAGTGGCAGACCGGTTTCGGCTGTGTGCCTTCCTCAATGCCTAGTTCGTTTGCAGTGTCCGCCCTACACAGGGATTTCTTTTAAGCTCCTCCTCACAGTGGTGGCTGGGCTCACCTGCTTCAGATTGTCTCTGCATGCGTAGTGTTGGGGACTACCAGTCCCAAGGTGCAACGCGCTGACAGTGCTGATGCAGTGGTAGGGTTTACACGTTCTTTTCCTTCACAACTTGTGGCTGCCAGAAACCTCCTTCTCTCAAACACAACCTTCGAGGGAAACGCATCCTAGGCATGGGGCGGGTATCGGCATCTCTCCGTACCTTCCATGCCTGATGTTGTTTGGTGCATTTCCATACCTCGGGTTTTTTTTCATGGCGGGCTGTGGCTTACTCCGACTCCTCGGCTTCGCAAAACAGTTTCTTCAATGCTATCCACGGCCGCTTATAAGAGGGTCTCTGGTGCGCGTCATTGAATCCGCGCTAAAATCAAGTCACTCACTCCACTCCAGAGGCGGGTGCTACTCCCCTCAAACAGCAAAGATCTCCAGAGACACAGCAAAGGTTTGGCAGGAGCTTTAATAACAAGAACAGTGGCAGACCGGTTTCGGCTGTGTGCCTTCCTCAATGCCTAGTTCGTTTGCAGTGTCCGCCCTACACAGGGATTTCTTTTAAGCTCCTCCTCACAGTGGTGGCTGGGCTCACCTGCTTCAGATTGTCTCTGCATGCGTAGTGTTGGGGACTACCAGTCCCAAGGTGCAACGCGCTGACAGTTCTGATGCAGTTGTAGGGTTTACACGTTCTTTTCCTTCACAACTTGTGGCTGCCAGAAACCTCCTTCTCTCAACCACAACCTTCGAGGGAAATGCATCCTAGGCACGGGGCGGGTATCGGCATCTCTCCGTACCTTCCATGCCTGATGTTGTTTGGTGAATTTCCATACCTCTGGGTTTTTTTTCGTGGCGGGCTGTGGCTTACTCCGACTCCTCGGCTATGCAAAACAGTTTCTTCAATGCTATGCAATATATATTTATGTTTGCAACGCGGAACGCTTTAGGAATAGCGTCTCACACCTTGCCTTTGTTAGGCTTTTATTTCACACACACACTAGGATCCGAGGGGCATATTACCAACAGTTAGGGATATTTATCGCTAACTGAGCTTAGCGTTAGTTTTTTTAACGCCGCGCTTCGCTCAATATTATCGCTGAGATAACTTCCTATTACCAACGTTTATCTCAAAAGCGATAATATTGCAGGCGTTAGCGTGAATATATCTGGAAAACCAGCGGTGTTCACGCTTTAGCGTGCAAATGCTGTTAGCCATGTTATCCACCTCCCATTAGATAACATAGCTAAGAACTGGTATTTGCAGGCGTTAGCGTATGGCGATATTCGCGCTTAGCGCGAATATTTCCATCGCTTCGCCTTTCTTGGTAATAGGCGATAGCGAGGTTAGCGACTGCTTTCAGTCGCTAACCGGTTGGGTACGCCCACTTTGCATGTCATTAGCAATAAATATCGCTGACATGCAAAGCGGGCCCCAAACCGCTCGCTATCGCCTACAAGCTGTCGCTAACTGGTGTTAGCGACAGCTTGGTAATAGGGCAATGGAATTTTCGTCGCTTAGCGGCCGAAAACGCATAATTCAATATCGTCACCCTTGGTAATATGCCCCCAGGTACTGGTTGAAGAGGTGACGCAACACCAGCAGGAGCTCTTTGTGAGTTCCACCATCACCATGGCAAGGAAAAGGGAAATATGGCAGGACATCATGACAAAGGTCAATGCCATGGGGGAGAGTATGAGGACAATGGACGAGTGCAAGAAGTGGTGGCACGATTCCAAGAGCAAGACCAAAAAGAAACTGGGAGCCAACCTAAGGGCAGCAAGGGAGACGGGAGGCATTGGACCAGCTCCACAGGAGGAGCTGGATGAGCTGGAGGAGCAGGTGTCCCACGTCATCAGTGAGGAGACTGTCGTAGGAGTCGCAAGCCAGGATACTGCTGTTTTGGAAGGCACACAACAACACCAGGGTGAGCGTCAAACAGGGATGGGGGGAAGTGGGTGGATGGGCACAGTGGCACTCATGTACCATGAAAGTCATTATATTGCATACCCTCATGTACTGTACAACAAGTCCTGGAGAGCCCTGTGCATGCTGGCATAGGGACACATCACCAGGAGGATGAGGGCAGAGGTTTTGCCGTTGCACAGTTGGCTCATGATGTCGTCAGTGGCGGACATGAGGTCTGGCACAGTGCTGTGGACTTGTTTGAATCTGGCCTGGGATGGGTACAGGATGTTGTTGTCTACCAGGTGGTGGGCCAGGTGCATGTTGATAAATTTCCCAGTGATCCGCCCTGGGAACAGGAGCAGGGAGATGTGCTGGAAGTACTTGAGGTCCTTGTGGTCTGCCTTGGGCTACTTTAGGAGGGCGTTGATTATGTCGTGTTCCAAGCTCCATGGGAATGTTGCTGTTCTGTAGTCGGCTCTGATGGCAGCATCTGCTATGTTACATACGTGGTGTGGGCATGGGTGTGACGGGGAGCCTGAGTGGATGGAGTACATGACCTTGTGTATCTCGTTGTTGTTGACATTGGACCAGGAGGTCAGGTGGTATGCGCTGCTGGTGTTCCCTGGCATAGTTTGGTTGGATGTCGTGTTGAAACTGTCATGGATATCAGCGATCTTGCGGTGGAAGAAGATGGCTAGTGAGTTGCACAGTTCTTCTGAGGGAGTCAAAGTCAAAAAGATTTATTGCATAATTAATTAAAAGTATTACAATTTACACATGATAAAAAATGTTAATTCGAAATTTAATACATTCTACTAAAATAGTTTCTCCTCCCCAGTTAGGAAATAGTGTAAAATGATGTTTAAAAACTTTCTTCCGGAGATACTCCCCCTATCTAAAGTTCTCAGATTGATTTTACAGGTTCATGCGAGCTTTTACAATCCCTGGCATTAGGGTGGCGTAGTGTCCCGCCTCTTGGGCGGCCCCCTGTTCAGCTTGAGTCAAACATTTTTTCACCTCTGCCAGAAACGTAGTTCCTCTGCACGCCATGATGATAGAGCTCCCTCCCAGCCAACATGTTACAGCTTGTCTGCAGGAACGGATCTTTAGCTCATTAAAGATGGGTTTCAGAAGTCTTTGCCTCTGTGCCATAAGTACCGGGCAGACGCACAGAAAGTGGGCTAAGGATTCAAGATTTGTACCCACATAGTCAGCATTGCTCGGTCTGGTGGGCTCCTTTCCAGGAAGGTAGTAGGTCCTTCGAGATGTGCATACCCATCCTATAGACCATGAAAGCTCTATAGGTCCCCCACCGACGGAAGCCGACCCGACGAACCTACAGCGCCGCCGACCTCATCGCACTCAACACCGGCCACATCCCAGGATGTCACCGAGCCGCCCCGAAGCACACCCACGGACCCTTCAGCTGCCTCGCCTGCAAGTTCACCTGCATCCGGACCTTCCCTGCACCCGCCAAGCCGAACTCCAGCAGCACCCACCTCAAGTGTATCCTGCTCAACACCCGCTCCGTCCACAGACACGCCGTAGAACTCTGGAACCTGCTCGACACCACCGCCCCCGACGTTGCCTTCATCACCGAGACCTGGATGAACGCCTCCTCAGCCCCGGACATCGCCATCGCCATCCCAGAGGGCTACAAGATCACCCGGAGAGACCGCGACAACCAGACCGGAGGAGGCATCGCCATCATCCACAGAGACACCATCCGCATCAGTACCAACACCGATGACACCCTCACCACCGCTGAACACCTGCACTTCCAGATCCACACCGACCCGAAGACCACCCTCAGAGGCACCCTGATCTACCGACCCCCGGGACCGCGCACACGATTCAGCGAGGACATCGCCGACTTCGTCAGCCCGCACGCTCTCCCCTCCGCCGACTACATCCTCCTGGGGGACCTCAACTTCCACCTGGAGAACAACAACGACCGCAACACCATCACCCTGCTCGACAACCTCGACAACCTCGGACTCAAGCAACTGGTGACCACCCCCACCCACCTCGCCGGACACACACTCGACGCCGTCTTCTCATCCAGCAAAGACGTCACCTTCAGCCACGCAACAGGACTCCACTGGACGGACCACAGCTGCGTCCACTTCACCTTCAGAAGAACGACGATCCACCACCTCCAGCAACAGGTTGCTCGCAGAAGCTGGAACAAGATCACAGCCGACCAGCTCACCGCCTCCCTGAGCCAGCACCCTCCCGCCAACTCAGCGAACCCCAGCCAGGCCGCCGACAACTTCACGAAGTGGATCAGCAACTGCGCGGACGAACTCGCCCCTCTGAGGACCCCGCCCAGCAGATCCTGCAGCAGAAAAACACCATGGTTCACCGACGAACTCAAGTGCTCCAAGAAGAACTGTCGAGCCCTCGAGAAAGCCTGGAGAAGGGAACCAACGACGGACAACATGACCACCCTCAAGCTCGCCACCCGGAAACACCACCAACTGATCCGCGCCACCAAGAAAAATGAATACAAGGACCGGCTGGACAACAACGCACACAACTGCAAGGAACTCTTCAACATCGTGAAAGAGCTCTCCAACCCCAGCGCCGGAAACAACGACATCACCCCGTCGCAAGACCTCTGCAACTCCCTCGCGTCCTACTTCCACAACAAGATCACGGACATACACAACAGCTTCAGCAACCAACCAACGCAAGCCACAACCGCAACGACGCCACCCACCACCACCCTCCGCACCTGGACCCCGATCAGCACCGAAGACACCATCCGCACCATGAACTCCATCCATTCCGGATCTCCGACTGACCCCTGCCCTCACCACGTCTTCAGCAAAGCCGACGCTGTCCTCGCACCCCACCTGCGGGACATCATCAACACCTCCTTCGACTCCGCCACCTTCCCTGAGAGCTGGAAGCACGCCGAACTCAGCGCTCTCCTCAAGAAACCCACAGCAGACCCCACCGACCTCAAGAACTACCGTCCCATCTCGCTCCTCCCGTTCCCGGCCAAAGTCATCGAGAAGACCGTCAACAAACAGCTAGCCGCCTTCCTCGAGACGAATGGATCCCTCGACCCATCACAGTCCGGCTTCCGGGCGAACCACAGCACCGAGACCGCCCTCATCGCCGCCACCGACGACCTTCGAACTCTGATGGACAACGGAGAAACAGCGGCCCTCATCCTCCTGGACCTCTCCGCGGCTTTCGACACTGTCTGCCACCGCACCCTAGTACAGCGCCTCAGCAACATCGGAATCCAGGAGAAGGCACTGGACTGGATCACCTCCTTCCTCGACGGAAGAACACAAAGAGTCCGCCTACCACCGTACAAGTCAGAGGCCACCAAAGTCATCTGCGGCGTACCCCAAGGATCCTCGCTGAGCCCAACCCTCTTCAACATCTACATGAGCCCCCTCGCGGCCATCGCACGCCAACACAACCTGAACATCATCTCCTACGCCGACGACACCCAGCTGATCCTCTCCCTGACCAACGACCCCGCCACCGCCAGAGCCAACCTGCACGAAGGGATGAGAGACGTAGCCGAATGGATGACGACCAGCCGCCTGAAACTAAACTCAGACAAGACGGAGGTCCTCATCCTGGGCTCCACGCCCTCCGCCTGGGACGACTCCTGGTGGCCCCCCGCCCTGGGCACCGCACCCAAACCGACAGACCACGCACGCAACCTGGGCTTCATCCTGGACTCCTCCCTCTCCATGACCAGACAAGTCAACGCCGTCTCCTCGTCATGCTTCAACATCCTGCGCATGCTACGTAAGATCTTCCGGTGGATCCCCACCGAGACGAGGAAGACGGTCACCCAAGCCCTCGTCACCAGCCGACTGGACTACGGCAACGCCCTCTACGCCGGAACCACTGCCAAACTCCAGAAGAGACTCCAGCGGATCCAGAACGCCTCGGCGAGACTCATCCTCGACATCCCCCGACGCAGCCACATCTCCGGACACCTGAGAGACCTGCACTGGCTCCCGGTCAACAAGAGAATCACCTTCCGGCTCCTCACCCACGCGCACAAAGCCCTACACGACCAAGGCCCGAGCTACCTCAACAACCGGATCAACTTCTACACTCCCAAGCGCCTCCTCAGATCAACCAACCACGCCCTCGCCGCCGTCCCCCGCATCCGAAGAGCGACAACAGGAGGAAGATCCTTCTCCTACCTGGCCGCCAAGACCTGGAACTCACTTCCGACCAATCTGCGCCTGACCCAAGACCACCTCTCCTTCAGGAAGAAGCTCAAGACCTGGCTGTTCGAGCAGTAGCAGCACCCCCCCCCCCTCCTCCCAGCGCCTTGAGACCCTACGGGTGAGTAGTGCGCTCTACAAATGACCTGATTGATTGATTGATTGGTTTTTAGATGCTTGTTGAAATGGGAAATTAAATACGCATGTGGTTTTCCTGCTATGAAGGAATTTATAATAGACCAGCCGTGTTGCCGTTTTATAAATGTACCTTAATCTTCTTGAAAAGATTTCTTTTTTGCGGCCATGTTGGCCGTTCTACCTAAGCCTGCTTTGTCCATCCCGGCTTCCCATGCTAATTCCAAATCCAGCCTTTTCACACAGACTTTCAAGTACTTTCCCCAGGTGCATGGGATTCCGGACTCCCCTTGATTTTTTATTTCTTTTCAGCTTAGCCAGTCCAGTGAATCTGGGTCTGCGGATCTGAGTTTGTTGCACAGTTTTACGAAGCCGCTCATGCTCCTGTATTTCTGGTTTTGCAGACCAAATTCGAGCCTAACTTGCGAAGCTGAGGCACATCTTGGGAGATTAAAAACAGCTTTATAGATTTTAGTTTGTATGTCATTTAGTACGTCGGCTTCCTTGCCACACCAGGTGACCAGACCATAGGACAGGGTGGGCAAAATTTGGGCCAACATGACTTTCAACAGATGCTAATGATTTGGGCAGTCCATTTTTGCTTTTAATAAGCGGCGAAAATCAGGGTTTGAGCTTTTGAACATATAGCTGTTTTGTGCTCCGTATGTTTTGCTCCCTGAGATATTGTAATTCCGAGGTACTTGTAAAACCCTTGTTCTTCCACCTTTGCCCCGTTCGCCATCCATGTGTACCTACGTTTTTTGGGGTCTACTAGGCGGACCACTTTTGTTTTTTCTTTGTTTAGGTCCAAGCCTTCCTGTTTCAAATAAGCTGCTAATATATTAAGTGCTCTTTGTAATCCTATTGGCGTTTTACTCAGCAATACTATATCGTCTGCGTATTGCAGGCAAGGGATTCGATGATTAGACAATGATGGTGGATGAACTTCATCCGAGTCCAGCACGGTTGAGAGGTCGGAAAGGAAGAGGTTGAAAAGAATAGGAGCTAAAACACAGCCTTGTTTTAGGCCTTGGTGCGTTGGTATGCTCCTCGTAGTATAGGCTCAGCTGCCAGTTTCACTCTTGCCCAGGTATTTTGGTATAGAGCTTTTAATGCCTTTAAAAGATTGGTCGGTGCACCCCAGGTCTTTCCTTTTCCCCATAATCGCTCTCTGTTAACCCGGTCGAATGACGATTTGATGTCGACAAAGCAGGCGTACAGCCGTGCTACCTTTGCTGCCCTTCTGTCCATTAATAATGACAGGCAGGTCAGGTTGGTAATTGTTCCCATTTTCCTCCTGAAGCCTGTTTGCGTCCAGGGGATTCTGTTTGTTTCTTCAATCCAATCTTGCAGATTTAAAAGGATGCAAGAGGCGTAGAGCTTTGCCTCCACATCTATTAAAGATATAGGCCTGTAGTTTATTGGTTTGCGGTGGTCACCATGTTTAAAAATTGGGTGAATAACACTGCCCTTCCAGGATGACGGGACCTGGTATTCTTTATAAATGTAATTGAAAAGTGGCGTTAGAGTTTCTGGCCAGAAGGCCGGGTCGTATTTGAAGATGGCGTTTGGCAGCCCATTCGGGCCAGCTGCACCTTCTGCCTTTAGTCTTGATATTGTTTTACACAGTTCCCCTCTGTTGGTTAATTCCGGGATTTTGAACGCCTCTTTTAAAACCTCCTCTGTATCTAAGCCTTTGGTATCTATATTATTCTCTCCGATTGATTCTTGCTCATTTGTGTTTGTTGCCCTTAAATCATTTGTGATGCCTGTGGCTGATGTGCAATATAAGGTTTGTACGTGCAGGGTCCAAGAATCAGCTCCCACTCCTGCTTTTTGATGGAGTTTTGATCCTTTATTTAGATCATTTATTATGCCCCAAAAGTCCCGACTGTTAGGTTGTTTTCCTGCACTTAGGAGTTTATACCACAACGTTTCCTTGTAGGAGGACTTTGCTGAACTCAGTGACTTCCTGTAAGAGCTTCTGGATTCGATCAGGTTTCCCTTGTTTATTTGTAACCCCAGTTTATTTTGACAGGCTAGTACTCGGACCTCTTTGGCTACCCTTCTTTTTTTTGTTCTTAATTCCTTATTAAACCAAGGCTCCTTCTTGAAGATAAACTTACTCTGTTTCCCTGATGTTGCTGGAAACTTGTGAAGCAATTCCAAAATCAGTTGCTCCCAATTTCTTACAAGGTCTTCATCTTTTTTGGACCCCAGGGTAAGTATTTGAGCTTTTGCAGCCGACTGAATTTTTCTAACCCTTCTCCTCGCCATTTTAATTTCTTTAAGTTGAATTTTGAGGCATGGTGTAATAGACTGGGCATATTCGATGCCAGGGTGGGTACGGAGTTCAAACTAGTTATTTGGGTGAAATGATCACTTTCTGGCCATTGGGCGATTTGAAATACCTCAATGCCTGAGATTAGCTCTTCACTTACTATGGTGTAATCAATTGTGGAGGTGACCCTTCCACTCAGGTATGTAATACCCGCCGGCCTGTCTTCCCTTGTGTTTCCGTTCAAAATCGTCAGTCCTAGTTCTCTGAGGTTGGTTGCTAGCCTTGGACCGCCACTGGACCATGGTGCGTTTCCTTTTGTCCCCTTTTTGCCAATTAGGTCGCAGTTGAAATCCCCAGAGATGAACAGTGGACATCCTAAGTATGTTCTTTGCATCAATTTTATCAATGAAGTTAAACTTGCATGTTTTTCTTGATGTAACTTCCTGTCTGGGTGGATATAAACGTTGATAATTAAACTCTGCCACTGTTCGGGCCCAGCTGTCAGAGTTTCAGAGATTTTAATCACTTGTACCCAATTAAATCCCACGTCCAGTACTTCCGCTTCCCAGTTGTATTTTTGGGCTATGTAGATTGATAAACCCCCCCGAGGGTGCCCGAAGTTTGAGAGTCTTTCTGCCAAGATATGGTGGTCCTTAAATCCTTATATTGCTGTAGGTGATAGTTTCCATGACTCCTGCAATCTAGATTACATCTTGTTGATGGAAGAAGGCTTGTGTGTCATGGTCCAGCTCCATTTCTTGGAAGCCATGTACGTTCCATAAACAAAGTGAGAGAGTTCGTTTTTTAACACACTGCGTGTCCTTTCTCGTGCAGGATGATGTGGAAGATTGATGCTCCGGGTTAGGTGTCCTTATTGCCCAGGACCATGGGAACCCAAGACCAGTCCATTCTTTCCCGGCCATGCTGACAAGTTGTTTGCTCATTTTCTTTTGGGTGCACCCCGTCCCTTCTACTTGATGTAACAGGTGAGGTGGCACGTGCGGCTAATAGACAGGAAAAGGGAATTCCTCTTTTCCCGTTCCCCTTTGTTTCGTTGCGAGAGCTGTTTTGTAAAGTATAGGGGTATCTTGGACATATTTGCCGCATGATCGATATACCCCATGTTTCAAAGTGGTGTTTTGTGGAAAATATCTTATCTGCGATGGCCTTTGATGCCCATGTTGTGACGGTGTCTTCGGTGTCTGCCGTATGACGTTTCTTTTTTAATTCGACAGCCAGAAGGTCCTGTGTTGTTATCTCTCTTAGTGCTGGTGTTGCATGAAACAATTTTAGCAGGTTGCCTTGATTGAGGATGTCCTGTGGCCCCTTTGTTGGATATTCTGGGGTAAATATGAGTTTGTGATGTGGTGATTCGGGGTGGTAAGAGGGTTCTGTAGACAGTTGTGAAAAGCCTACTGTAATCGATAGAGGTTTAATGGGTTAATTAAAATTGTTTCTTTTTAAGGAGGCTTCCTGGTCCTGGTCCATTTTCACCAACTTTGTTGCGTTTATAGTACTTTGATTTTGTTCTGATCTGTACTGCTCATTTGGAACTGGTATAGGTTCCCTTTGAATTAGCGTGCAGCTACGCTCATTTTCCAAGACTGTAACGCATATTCGGGATTGTACTATCTTCAACTTTGGTTCTGATAATTCTCCTTGTTTTCCGTTTATGGTTGTTCCCAATTTTGCAGATGCATTCTGCATGCTGGCGATTATTGGGTCATGGTTGATGTCCGTTTTGGGCACACTTTGTATACCGGGGTTTTCTCCCAAGGCTCGTTTTGACTTTGTTTGTTCGGGGCCTCCGTTATCAGTAATATTCATAGGGGCAGTAGTTTCTTGCCGCGGTTTATGGTCTTTCGTTAAGGCTGATCTTGTTTCTCTTTGATGGCTATGGGCTATAGTCGGTGAGAGACTTTTAGTACTGGGTTGTTTTGATGGTATTGTTATGACTTCCTGGCTTAGTTCTCCCTCCCTCGAAGGGATTTTAGTGCCCAGCTTGTCTGGCGAGTGGATTAGTCCCTCCTTTCCGCCTTGCGGCATGGTCTGCACTGACGCGTTGGTTTCCTGCGGGGTGTTTGTTTTAAAAATTGGGAAGAAGTTGCCTAGATCTGTATTTTGTTGCTGTTTATACTTTAATCTGACTTTCCTGGCCTTTTTCTTTTGTCTCTTGGTTGGGTTTTCCTCCCTGATGGATTTTTTGGAGTGCTGTGTTCCTTCCAGGTCTAATACCGACCTTTCTATCCCCGCGTCCCCTAAGTTGTGTTCTGTGTCCAGTTGCGGGTTGCTGCTTATGAGCTCATTTCTGCTTGTCGTGTTGTCTGAGGGTGAGTTTTCCAAATTTAGATCAATTTCTTTTCCCCCCAGGTGGCGGGAATGTTTTACCTCCCCTAGGATGTCCGTCAGAATGGTCGGCAAACTTGATAACTTTTCAATTATAATTCCACATCCACAGTTACACTGTTGTTTGTTGAAGCGGGTATAGGCATCTAATTTCCCCTGATTTATTACGAGTGACGAAATTGAGTCCAATTTTGTATTTATGCCTGCTATGTGGCACGCCACTAACGTTATAAGGTCTATCTGCACCTCCATTTTATTCGATTGGTAGTTCAGGACCTTTATGGCTTGATCTAGAGAGCTTAATAGGGTCCTAGTCCATGATGTTGATGGTTGATCTCCTTGAGTCTTGCTTAAGTCTTTGAGATCTGAGCCCATCGTGCTGCCTGATGAAATGGTTATTGGAGCATTTTGATTTAGATGACTGTAGTTTATTGGCTTCTCTCTGCGGTTTCCCCCGCTGCTTTTTTTCAGCCGCTTCTCCACCGTACAATCGCACAAGCGCACAACCGCTCCTTCTCCACTCTCTGAGGGAGTCATGTTGTTGGTGTTGGCGCTGGGGTTGGAGTGTTCCTTTACGATGCAGAAGAGCTCCTTGCTCCTGTGTGCGTCGTCATCCAGCTGGGCTTTGAAGGAGTAACCCTCGGCCAATTAGATGAGGTGGTGATGTATGTGTATGGCGTCCTTGTGATCTGCGTGGTTGTCCGGAGTGCGTTTGGTGAGCAATATCTTCTCCAGTTTTCGGCATGCAACTTTGGAGGGCTCGAGCACATTGGTGAGCTAGGTGGCTCTCTTGCTGGTGTGGTTTTTCAGGGTTCCTTGAGTGGCGCAAGTGTGTTGCCACAGTCCTCCATACACTGTCTGAGCTGGCGGCCTGCAGCGTTGAAGTTGGTGGAGTTGTTGTGTGGCCTGTGGGTAAGGGTGGTGATCAGCTGGTCTTCAGTGACTCTCCTCCAGCAGTGGTGAGGTAGCTGTTGTGTGCGGTGGTGTGTGGTCTGCTCATTTAAGGGGAAATGGATGCAGCAGGGTACAGGCCTGTGGAAACAGGTGGTGTGTTCTGAAGCAACGTGGGTGCCTGTAGAGAAGGTGGGGTCCAGCTTGTGACCAGCGGCGTGGGTGGGTGGGTGGTTGATTGTTGTAAGGAGTTGGCTGAGGCTGAGGTTGGCCAGTTTGGCCATCAGGGTGGTGGAGTTGGTATTGTTCTTGTTCCTGAGCTGGAATGTCAGCTCCACAAGGAGGATGTAGTCTGTAGAGGTGAGTGCATGGTTGCATGCAAAGTTGGCGAGGGAGTTGCTAAATTGAGCTTGTGGTCCGGGGGTGCTGTAGATGAGTGTTCCTCTGAGGATGGTGTTGGGGTCGGTGTGGATCTGGAAGTGCAGGTGTTTGGCAGTGTTGAGGATGTAGTCTGCGTGGGTGGTGAGCTTGAGGGTGGACATGTGGACAATGGCAAATCCTCCTCTGGTTCCAGGTCTGCGATACATGCGGGTGACCTTGTAGCCATCCGGGATGGCAATGTTGATGTCAGCTGCAGGGGACATGTTCCACCAAGTGTTGGTCAGGAATGCCACGTCTGAAGCGGAGGTGTTGAGCATATGCCAGAGCTCTACAGCGTGTATGTGTGTGGAGTGGGTTTACAGGAGCATGCAGCGGAGGTTGTTGTGTCCAGTCCTTTGAGGTATGACGGTACAGTTGCAGGTGAAGCTGCAGGTGTGGCAGGAGAAAGGTCCGTCATTCTGTCCTGGGGTGGTTTGTGAGCAGTGTTGTTGTATATGGGGTTGAGTGTGTGGAGGGTGCGGGCTTGGTAGTGGACTCTCGAAGCTAAGTGCTAAATGCCCCCCTGCCCCCAGTACATATATACCCGTACAGCACAGCACCATCATGCTCTTGCACCATGAAGTCTGGTGCCTGGATGCTCCAGATCCGTGTAGGTGATACCACCGTCTGGTGCAGTCAAAATGTTAAGTCATAACTTCCTACACAGCACCAATAAACACATGTCCCCCCTGGCACCGGTATGCGCATGTACCAGGCGTGCAGCACCCGCATGCCACTGCACCCTACTGCGCAGCGCCAGCATATTCCTGTACGGGGCAGTTTAGTATGAGATGGGACATTGTCCAGCAGCAGCAGCTGCATGCGCATGAACACACTGAGCAGGATCTGAATGGCTTTGTACCAACAAGCGCAGCAGAGCCATCTTGGACATCTGAAGGATTCTGGGGTCCTGAGCCAAACGTATTTTTGCATCCATGAGTTTCCCTAGCGCCATCCCCGTGAAGCTCCTGTGACCAGGAGGCTGCTTTCTCCTCATCTGCTGCTCTGCTCGGTCTCTGACCCTTTATCAACAAGATGCATGTGAACTCGCATCGAAGCCCTGCCTGTTTGGCCCCCTCCACCACACACTAGTGGTATGAAACATCTTCCCGCCCGTCCCCACTATAATGGCCAGTTCACTCGAGGGACCTCGGCGCCTTTCGGCGCGCATGCAAAGTTACAGGCACACGTGGTCACATATTTGTGCAAATGGGAAAAAAATTCGCAAGTACGCCGGCAGATTTGCCAACTTGCGGATTGTCTTGCCATTTAGTGCAAATTTGCGGAACGCAAAGTAGCTAATTTCGCCCATACTCAATAAATCCTATGTAATACGTCAACCATGCAAGTCAACAGATACCACAGCTAAGGTTTACTTAACACTATACATGCATCCGAGTAACATGTCGCATTCATAGTCACACATACAGGGATTACTCCACTGATGGCCTGAGAAGAATACAATGTGTCAAGACCCACACTCTGCATCCTACCTGACACCATTGCAAGTAGTAATAAATTCAACTGTATTTATTTTATAAAATAAAACTAATCTAAAACTACACTAATCACTACAACTAACACTCTATCTAAAATACCTACACACATATTAAACTAAACTACACATGTAATACTAACTATACACTACTACACAAACTAAAAAAGGACATCAACCCCCCACCCAAAGATAAAAGAAACTTAGCCCCAACACTATCTTAACCTATCCTATAAATATGTCACTATACTAAACTAACTATACCTAAAACATATTAAAAAAATTATAATACATATACATTTAAAATAAATTAAAAACTCTACATATAAATTAATATATATACTTACTCCACATATTGCAACAGTAGGAAAAGCGTTGGATAGCGTAGGGGTAAAAATTACCATTCCCACTCCAGAGGGTGCAATAGTAGGGAAAGCGTTGGATAGCGTAGGAATTTAAATTACTATTCCCACTCCAGAGGGTGCAACAGTAGGGAAAGCGTTGGATAGCGTAGTGGTAAAAATTACTATTCCCACTCCAGAGGGTGCAACAGTAGGGAAAGCGTTGGATAGGGTAGGGGTAAAAAATACTATTCCCACTCCAGAGGGTGCAACAGTAGGGAAAGCGTTGGATAGCGTAGGGGTAAAAATTACTATTCCCACTCCAGAGGGTGCAACAGTAGGGAAAGCGTTGGATAGCGTAGGGGTTTAAATTACTATTCCCACTCCAGAGGGTGCAACAGTAGGGAAAGCGTTGGATAGCGTAAGGGTAAACATTACTATTCCCACTCCAAAGGGTGCAACAGTAGGGAAAGCGTTGGATAGCGTAGGGGTAAAAATTACTATTCCCACTCCAGAGAGTGCAACAGTAGGGAAAGCGTTGGATAGCGTAGGGGTAAAAATTACTATTCCCACTCCAGAGAGTGCAACAGTAGGGAAAGCGTGGATAGCGTAGGGGTCAAAATTACTATTCCCACGCCAAAGGGTGCAACAGTAGGGAAAGCGTTGGCTAGCGTAGGGGTAAAAATTACTATTCCCACTCCAGAGGGTGCAACAGTAGGGAAAGCGTTGGATAGCGTAGGGGTAAAAATTACTATTCCCACTCCAGAGGGTGCAACAGTAGGGAAAGCGTTGGATAGCGTAGGGGTTTAAATTACTATTCCCACTCCAGAGGGTGCAACAGTAGGGAAAGCGTTGGATAGCGTAGTGGTAAAAATTACTATTCCCACTCCAGAGGGTGAAACAGTAGGGAAAGCGTGGATAGCGTAGGGGTCAAAATTACTATTCCCACGCCAAAGGGTGCAACAGTAGGGAAAGCGTTGGACAGCGTAGGGGTAAAAATTACTATTCCCACTCCAGAGGGTGCAACAGTAGGGAAAGCGTTGGATAGCGTAGGGGTAAAAATTACTATTCCCACTCCAGAGGGTGCAACAGTAGGGAAAGCGTTGGATAGCGTAGGGGTAAAAATTACTATTCCCACTCCAGAGGGTGCAACAGTAGGGAAAGCGTTGGATAGCGTAGGGGTTTAAATTACTATTCCCACTCCAGAGGGTGCAACAGTAGGGAAAGCGTTGGATAGCGTAGTGGTAAAAATTACTATTCCCACTCCAGAGGGTGAAACAGTAGGGAAAGCGTTGGATAGCGTAGGGGTAAAACTTACTATTCCCACTCCAGAGGGTGCAACAGTAGGGAAAGCGTTGGATAGCATAGGGGTAAAAATTATTGTTCCCACTCCAGAGAGTGCAACAGTAGGGAAAGCGTTGGATAGCGTAGGGGTTTAAATTTCTATTCTCACTCCAGAGGGTGCAACAGTAGGGAAAGCATTGGATAGCATGGGGGTAAAAATTACTTCCCACACTACTCCCCCTTTAACACACAACACACTACACATACAAACAACACAATTAATATAAATATCAATTAATCAATTAATAACAATTAATATCATTAAATTGATGTAATTATAAATGAACTAATTAACACATATTAATTACCAATTAATTAACAATAAATACCAATAAATAAATACAATCTCTTTAATTAATTACATTTAATTATATCCCACCCTTTTCCCCTATAAACACACAACCCACTACACATAAATAAATCACATCATTTAATCACTTAATAATTATTAATTACCTATTAACTATTAATTAACAATAACAAAAAAATATATATATTAGCACATTAACTCTAATTAATGTAATTAACTAATTAATATTATTTAATTACCAATTAATTATTAATTAACAATAACACAAAATGTAATATATTAGCACATTAACTCTAATTAATTTAATTAACTAATTAATATTAATTATTTACCAATTAATTATTAATTAAAAATATTTAAAAATATATTAATTAATTAATTATTATTAAATTACTTCTCACCCTATTCCCCTAGAAACCCACAACCGCTCTGATACAAAAACGCAAAATGTAAACAAAATTACAAATTTTCAAACATACATTACAAAACATATTTAACAAACATATAAACAACATAATAAAATACATAACACTAAACAAAATTTCGATATTAGTAAATTTCGATATTAGTAACATACATACCTTAAAAACGATATTCTGTCTGTCGATATTTTGCACATCGATATTCTATACCATCGAAATTAAAACATCGATATTATTGTATATCTATATTTTAATTTCGATATTTTGTCTCTCTACTTCAAGGTTCAGGGAAGAAGCAGTTTAACACGTATCTCAGTCATCTGTCTGTTCAGGGTCACCAATTCGTTTTTGACATCCAGGAGCAAGTTGTTATTCTTTTGCTGTTCCTTCAAAATCTGCACCAGTGTATCACCAATTTGAGGCTGAGTGGTGGGTGTGCCGAGATCCTGGCTGGTTTGGGTTGGCCTGTTCCCTGGCTCGGTGCAACTTGCAGTGGGACCTGACTGCTTGCAGCTTGAACTGGCCCCTGGCTGCTTGTACCGGGAATGGCTGCTGAACTGCTTGTTGTTGGAATGGGACCCTGAAGTGGTTTGCACATCAACAGGCATAATAACAGGTGAGACCAGTGTCTCTGCAAAAGTAAGTGGGCCGGCCCTGCCAGCAGCCCTGGAGGTGGTGCATTTTTCCTTCTGCCCAACAGCCTCTGGCATAGATGCCACCTCCCAGCCTTCCTGTCACACATGTACTTCCTTGCCATATTTCGGTAACCCTTCTTCACCGGGCATATATGCAGTCACCTGTCCCTTGCCACATGGAAAGAATGGATCTCTTCAGGAGTCATGTTGTCTGAAAAAAATTGGTAATGTCAATTCACAACCAAGGACACTGGGTCATTTGCCAATCATCAATTTTGGGCACAAATCACATACCACATGGAAGGCAACACACATGTGACATTCTGTAACGTCTCTAAGTGACCTGACCACAGAATTGACAATCCCTTTTTTCTGTAATAAAGGCCATGGATAGTGACATGACAGTGCATGGCAGGTGTGATGTACTGACAAATTAGACGCTAAATGAGACTGTGATAACATGTCACCATTGTGCATCCTGAGTGTGTGCAAGTAGTCCAATTAACATTAGTAGTGCGGCATTACCCCTCCTTGGCCAGCACCACCCTCATCTGACCCTGTGACACACTGCTGCTACTTCTGTACGATGCACATGTGCAGACATGTGTGTCTACCTGAAAATGTGTACAGTTCATGTAGTCACTGACAAGACTGGCACTCTTTTACATGGGTGCCAGTGTGGCTGTGTGTATGTGTCAATGGCAACAGATTGTAAGCTCAGCCTACATGCACAGGAAGAAGACCGGGACACCCCTACCAACAACTGGTGGCTATAATATCAAGAAAGTGCTACACAATTTTGCCGCTTACATCGGCAGGAAACTGCTGCGAAGCCCGCAATAAAGGGATTGACAATATGCACTTGAGAATTCCCATACCTGTCCCGGTCATGGGGTTAAGGATCTATCCTAAGTTCTATGCTGTTCAATCTATACTTGACCCTGCTGGCCAACGTCAGGAAATTGTACGGCTTTTAAAGCGTATTGTATGCTGACAGTAACCAGTTAGTGAGTACGTGTGGCCCAGACTACTCTGACACACGTCTCTGTTTTACAAACAGCATGATTTACATGAGTAACTGGAAGAGCAGCAACAAACTCAAACTAACCAGCAGTAAAACGGACATCATTCTGTTTGGCAGGCCTGAGGAATCTTGGTCACATGAAAGGTGGCAGCTGGAACTGTGCTCCTGTCCCCCTTGCAAACCTGCAATCTGCAACCTAGGACTAACAGTAGATCATGCCCTGTCCTGGAAAAATCTTGTCAGCCAGGTAATCGTCATCTGCTACGGGTTCATGTGTAAACGACGGAATATCTTCAAATGGCTTCCTATTGAAGCAAGAAAGCCTTTGGTGCAGGGCTTGCCCAACAGCCAGCCCGATTACGGCAATGCTTTGATTTCATTACTATATGGAAAAAAACCTTTTCAAACAGCAGACCCTGCAGAATGCGGCAGCCACACTGACTCCCGACCTTCTGCCTAGAAGCCCGTCCACACCTACATAGAAAATACACCACTGGCTCATCACCCGCCAGAAAAGCCAGTTTAACAATCAGAGTTGCATGCATGACATCCTGTCTAACTCTGACCCTAAATACCTCATAAAGGAGAAAAACTGGTATGGCCAAAATAGATCAGCAAGATCCAGCTAACAACCATTCCTGATCCAGCCTTGTGTTCGTCCCTCTCGAAATGGCCATGCACTTTTACTTATCTTGCCCCTTGGCTGTTTAATGAACTGCCCCCTCACCTATTAGCCATCTCTCAACACAAACTCTTCCGTTAAAGTTGGTAAACTTGCCTGTTCCCAATATGAAGCTCGCCATTGCCTGGAACCTCTTGGGCAACGTTTCATCTGAATTTCTCTGGACAAGGTCCTTGAGACCTTGCGTTGATGATCTATTCATACTTTAGACATGACATGACCTTAACCTGGCCTGCTATGGTAATGTCTTAGGGCATATTAGCAAACCCTTAATCGCTGCTTGAGTGGCAGTGTACTGCAGATGAAGCGTGGATACAACTTGTGCCTGGTCATGATAATATGTAGCCCTGTGTGAACATCAAATAGTGTATTGCCTGCAGGACTCCTGGATCATTGACTAGTTAGCTAGAACCTGTGTTGGATGTCATGCACAGGAAATCACAGCTGTTGCATTGTCCCTTCATGGACAAAGTCACAACTGAGATAGATATGCGTCTTACCACATTCAAATACATATTGTCTGAATAATAACATAAATAACCTCTGCACATTGTGGCAGAGTGACATGCGGAACTCACCAGTATGGCCAAACAACCATGTGTAGTATGAGTTAATGACATTCATGACATCACAACATGGCAATTTCAAATACAAATACTCACCAGTGGCATTTGGGTCCTTGAAACGATCAACGTCACCCTGTGTGATGGGGTGTCGACCATCTGTGAGTGAACCAAAATAAATATGTGTCATTGCATGGCATCCAGAAACGTTACATAAACATGAGGAACAACAGTTCAGTCACAGGAAATACAACATCACTGTGAAGGGGATTGACAAATTGTACTAATGACCCTGTGCACTTTGGCTGCCGTGCACACATGGGCTTGCAAATGCAGTGGTGGCCAAACATAACATTACTGCAGTCATACATGCACATAACAGTTGTGTCATGCAATTTCAAAGCACCATGTCCACACAGGCATCATGTTGTAGTTGTACTGCGTATGATGGTAACTATGCATTTAGTAAGAGGCTGATACGCAGTCCTTTGGGATGTAAAACACTCTGGAGCTGTAAAACTCCCGCATTGCATTGTCACCTGGCAAGGATATTTCTACACATGACCCATGTACAGGGACCGTGTAGATACAGTCCTGCTCCTCATGGATTTGAGCATCTGTCACACTGTGTACTGTCCTGCACATAGGTCACACACACACTGGCTCTGCTCCAATATGTACAGTTACACATACTGGACACACACACGGCATCCTGCACACAGTCTCTGGTCACATCTCTTTGACTGACTACACCTGTGATGGACTTATACATGCTAACATCCTCTGTGCCTTGCCACCCTTACTGCCAAATGGGCAGTCACCATCACATAGTAATGTTTATGCAAGTGACACACAGGAGACCTCAGTCCCATATCTGGTCTTCACACTGCAAATATGTGTTCACACCTCAATGATAACATGACTACTCACTCCAACTGTCACTTCATGGAGCTTTACAAATAGGGCTATTTGTATTGACTACTCACACACCTACTCTACTGCAGCACACAAAGGGACAGTATTACAGTTAATGGCGCATCCCAGCAAATTAGCAGGGAGTCAAAAGTAAATGTGCACCATGCCCCGCCTCCCATGGTGAGCTGCATTTACCATGCTGCGCACCATGGGGCAAAAATGGCACAGATGCGTCAGGCATCTGTGCCGTAAAGGCGGTGCATTGCTGGAGTTGTGTTGCATGTGCGGCGCAGCTCCAGCAATGCTCTGGTTGGCCCTATCTTGTCAATGCTGCGTCAATCCTTACGCCTGCTTCAAGTATGCGCTGAGTTAAAGCGCAAAAAACAACAAGTGATGGACTGAATGTGGATCAATGTCACACACTCCCCCAGTCAAAAGATCTGGGCCCAAATCCATCGTTTTTTTGCACTCCACACCACCCTGGGTCAGATAATGGCGATATGCAAATCAGCTCTGACCCTGTTGCCCCATGGGAACAGTCCAGTCCGAACTACAAAAGCCATGTCCTTCCCAGAACGGAATCAAGCATCCGAGGACCGGACCGGTTTCGAGGTAACACCTCTCTTCAGCCCGGCTAGCTTGACTCCAAGTGGTGTGGAGTGTCTGGGACCCACGTCTGGGCATCCCCAGCGCACTTAGGGCGGCAATTGCAAAAAACAACAAGTGATGGACTGAATGTGGATCAATGTCACACACTCCCCCAGTCAAAAGATCTGGGCCCAAATCCATTGTTTTTTTGCACTCCACACCACCCTGGGTCAGATAATGGCTTTATGCAAATCAGCTCTGACCCTGTTGCCCCATGGGAACAGTCCAGTCCGAACTACAACAGCCATATCTTTCCCAGACCGGAATCAAGCATCCGAGGACCGGACCGGTTTCGAGGTAACACCTCTCTTCAGCCCGGCTAGCTTGACTGAGTTAAAGCGCAGCATTGGCCTGAAAGTGCATGAGTGAAAACTTGATTGATTTCACTCTGCCACTTTTAGGAGGTGTTCCTGTGCAGTAATGCCCTCCCCTGCGCCGGAACGCCTACTGAAGGCGCAGAGCTTTACAATGTGACGCATCTCCCAGAAGTGTCACATTGTTCATACCCCGCACCATGGCGCATCTTTTGCGCTGCCGCTGTATCACATAAGTTATGCAACTGCGCCGCTAAAGAAGCCCAAGGGGCTTGTAAATCTGCAAAAATGTGTCTGGAAGTGGGAGTTCTTTTGAATCTTAAGTGATGTGAATCATGTGCAAATCACATAGGCTAATGACATTGTCAGCAACACTTTGTCACAGTATCACAGTAATGAGTCAGCATGTAGATGTCATACACACATGTCACACACGTAACTCACTTACCAAACATTTGTTCATTGAAGTAAAATAATGGGTTTTGTACTTACCACCCTGTAGGCCTGTCTTCACGCCGGTGTAATCAAGCAGGTCGGCCTCCCGCACAAGCATTTCCTGCCACCAGTGCTTCCACTGGCATACATCTCGAGATATTTTAAAGTACTGCTCCATCTGGAGCTTCACCCGCTCCCAGCGCACCTTACATACACCCACAGGATACCCCTGCAGGATTCGCCCCCCAGCCTCCAACATTGATGGTAGGTAAAACTTAATAAACCACAAAAAAAAAACAATGCCTCATCACTCATCCTCCCTGACCTTTCACCAGCAGGCATCTCCCTGGCCCCCGTAACCCACTTAAAACAATTAAATTATAACCCACTTAACTTGCTATATATAAAAAACTAACTAACCCCAAAACAAACTCAACAAAACAGAGGACAGTAGACACACAAACAGTTTAAAATACAACAAAGACACCAAACAGACACTTCAGACAGGACACAGCACGCAGCACCACTCTCAAAATCCAAATCCAACAACAGCAACCTCTCAGCACATACACCAGCAATGTGCTGAAAAGAGAAAGTGAAAGTAAAAACAACACCCATGTGACAGGAAACAGTAATACATCACTTCCTGTGTGTTAGCTGCAAAAAATTGAGCGTTAGCGACAATATTTTGCGTTAGCGACCAAAATCGGTACAGAAATACGTCGCTAAGGTATACATATACAAATGTGATGGGAATGCGGCCCGTTTTTCAGATTTGCACGAAAAAATACTCGCTAATAGGTCGCAAAGGGACCAATATTTAAACTGAAGGCTAAAATGCTGTATCATCATGGTAATGTGGAAAAGTATGCCTGGACGTTCAAGGAATCACTTCAAAAACAATTTTAATTGATGTTACTGGTCAATATTTATGTTCTGCCTCTACATTTGATGCATTGTGTGTTACGTGAAACAGCAGCATGCAGACGTTGAAAGGCAACACACATTAGGGTAGATCAGAACACCACAAACCATACATCATGGTGCTGATTTACAAGTTCCTTGCCCTCTTAAAGTCTGAGTCCGCATCACATATTGTGCGGCAGCTGTGGCGCAAACTTTGTGCAGCAGATGTGGTGCAAAGGATGCCCAATGCTGCGGCCTATCCTCATCTTGCCTCAAAAAGATATGTAACGTCACAAAGGGCTGGCACCGGGGGCGGCAGTCATGCACAGGAGGTAGTGTTCTGGTGGTGCTACGCATCATTCCATTGGCTGATTTAATTTTGATAGATACCAGCCACTCACTCTTGGGCCAATGCTGCGTCCTATCCCTGCACTTGCTTTGAGCAGGCGTGAGGCTTCATGCAGCATTAGAAGGAAAGGGCACCCAAGATGAAGTCCTGCCTTCATCCGCAAGCAGCAGTGGGAGTACCTTCAGGGCAGAGACGGGTGGAGGGGGAGGGGTTAGCTGGGGGGTAAGTAATGTATGGCTTACGGGGCCTCCCAGGTATGAACACATGTAAATGAATGACTCAAATGTGTTTTGAGTGCACTGCATCCACAAATGCGATGTTGTGCGCCCTTCAAAAATAGTATTTACAATTTTATAATGTTCACTTACCTGCACGACTCCTTAATCCATACATTACCTCCTCGTCAGGCCTCAACGTCACAGCTCCTCCCACCAGTAACTCCCAATCAACTCATAAGCCAGCCCTTCCCTCCAGGCCACACACACACACCCGGAGGCATATAACCCTGCAACACTCCCATCCACATTCAGAATGTCATTTCTGCATAAAACATTCCTGGCAACTTTGTCGTGGAGGGGTGCTGGACATGTGCCTCCATTTGGGTGAGTGTGAAACGTTCTGATAGATGTACCTGTTGTTACATGTGCATTAGAGTCTCTACTTTAGCAGGACCAAGGGGTTGGGGTTCCTGGACTGCCTGGTGTGGGGTGATGACTCCCTGCTGTAGCCTCCCCTCAACTGTGTTCGTTCCCTGCTCTAGCAGGGGAGGGACGGGTGGTGTTATGGCGCAGCTGGCTAATATGCACACCGTTGGTGTGGTAGTTTGCCTCCTCCTTGGAGGTGTTTGTGAGGGGCTCGGTGCTCATCTCATTTTGAGGCATTTCAAAATGTAATCATGCTGTTTCTTCTTGGTCTGCTTCATGCTCGGAGTCAGTGCTTTGGGATGGCGGGGCGCTGTATACCAAGGCTGAGTAGCCCTGGTTTCACCTGGGCCTCTTTACCCTGCCACGGGATGCACACTGTCCCATTTATCAGAGATCCCCAGTTGGTGGAGCGTTTGACTGGTGATCTGATTGGTCCCTGGTTCCTAACTTGGCTTTTGGGTCAGTTTGAACTCATGCTTTCATATTCAATGTCCCTGTCATTTATCTAGTGCTGTGTGTGTGCACATTCGTAAATGGTCTGCCTTTGCTTTTGGTAGCACGTTTTACTTTACCATTACATGGGGGGCACCCTGGTGGGGGCTTTTGCAGTGGTTTGAATCAGTTTTCTCTCATGTGTAATTCCTACAAGAGGTGACTCAGTGGCCTTGTGGTTGATGTCTCTGACTCACATCCAAATTATATGGATTCCAATTCATGGACTGGTTCCTGTGGCTGGTACTTCTGGGATCCTTCAGGGTCATTCCGATTGGGGCCTATGACTTTATTATTTTGTATGGAGTTTTTGTCCCTGGTGTGCCAGCCTGCTGTTCATTTGTGGTTAGGCGTTCCCTGGTTACACTTATGGTCTTGCATTGCTTCATCTGGAGTGCTTTGTGGGGTACTGGTCTCTCTGTTCTCTTCACAGCATGGACATGAGTGTTTTGGGTGTGAGTGTGCTCCTTTGGTATGGAGGTGGTGGGGCTTGCTGGGTCTGTCTCTGGTCCTTCACTAGTGTCATGTACAGGATACCGTTGCTGGTGTGGCTCGGGACACGGTTTAGGAAGAGACCTGGGGGCAGGCTTTCAATTGTTTCAGCTGTGTGTTTGAGCCGTTTTGGGGGGCCCTTGTGAGGTGGGAATTCTGTAGACATTTTCGGCATATTCAAGTTTATGGTGTTTGTAGTACCGACACATTCCTGTAACTCTGTGGTGATATGCTACAGGGGGAGCGGAAGGATGTTGTCAAACCTGTATTTCCCCGGGCACTGGTGGTGGGGTTTCCATTAGGGTGGTTTGCTGTTCTATTCTGGCTGTGGTGATGGTTGATCCCTGCTGACAGGTGTGTCATCTCGGTGCCTGGTGGTGTCCGTGGGTGCTGTTCACTCTTATTCTGTGGTCCTGCCTCTGGTGGTTGTACACCTGTCTCTACCTCAACATTCCTTCATGATGGTGTCTCTTTGGTTGCTTCTTCCCTTCATGTTGGTGGGGTTTTCCTGGCTTCTCTGGTTCTTTGCGACACCTGCTTCCATATGCCGGTTCCCAAGACTTAGTGGTGGTTCCTATGTTTGGTATGTAAGTCATTCATAACCGGTTTTTGGTGCTGCCTTTTGGATGGTCTAAGTCTCCTGGCGAGTTTGGTGACGTGTTAGCTCCCTTGTTGGTTTTGTTGCCTGCTAGGAGGTTCCTGGTGTTCCCTCCCTTGAATCGTTGGTTGATTCTTCATCTTCTTTCTGTCCAGCTCTGACACTTTCACTGGGTGTTTGCTGCCTCCTGAATTGGTTTTGGTGGATTCTAAACTTGGAGACTTCCATTCCTGACATCACTCAGTTGATACTGTTTGTTGTGGGGTTTTGGCGCATCGTTTGGAGAGGTATTCCTGTTGTTTTACCGCAGACTGGCTCTGCTGCGATGACAATGGTGGTGGTTGGGGGCTCAGTCTGCCTCTACTCCCCGGCGCCTCCACTTTCAGCAGCTGTTGTCTGCGGCAGAGGTGTTTGTTCATTGGACCTGTTGGCTCTTGTTTCCCCTGGCGTGTCTTGCATTGGGGCTTTGGGTTCAAGTTTCTTTGGGCTGGCCATTGGCGGTGGGTTTGTCCTGATGGCTGTTATTTTAATCATCATGCGGGGCGGTACTTTTGGGTCCCAAGAGCGGTTGATTTTTTGTGTGTTGATTTACCTAGGAGCTATTGCTCTATGGGGTGTCTTGTGCCTCTGCTGGCGCAGGCTCACACAGGACAAAGGTTCATGTCCTGCCCCTTTTTTCGTAGTATCCCAGGGCGGTTTTGGGGTCATGTGGTGCTTTCATTCTTACCAGGGTGCTATTGCTCAGGGAAACATCCTTTACGATGCAACTTTTACAACGCAGTACCTTTACAACGCAGGATTTACAACGCAAGTCATTACAACGACTTGCGCTGGAGGGTGCTGGAGGATAGGTAATAGTTTAATTTACTATCCAAAACCTTCCCTACTATCCATGGGGACTGGAGTTGGAATAGTAAATTAAACTATTCACTATCCAGCGCCCCCAAAGCAAGTCGTTGTAACGACTTGCGTTGTAAAACCGGCGTTGTAAAGGCATGCGTGGTAAAAGCATGCGTTGTAACGACATACATCCATTGCTCATGTCTTGTGCCTCTGGTGGCGCTGGCTCGCACTGGTCTAGTGTTTGATTACTGCCTATGCCTTTTGTATATCCCATGGTTGCTTTGTTTGGCCTGGCCTCTTTCGGCCTTTGATCCTCCTGAGGTTCTTGATGTTCCGGTCATACTGTGTGATGGTGGTGGGTAATGCCATCTGTGTGCTTTCCCCCCAATTGCGCTGGATTCGCGGATCCTGCTGCGGGTTGGACTGGGTCGAGCCTCCTTTCTGGGGATGCCTCCAGTTTGGTCTGGGTGGTTTTGGCTCCCTCTATTGTGGTTGGCAGTGGGGCCTTGCTGCTGATTGCTGGAGGTCCCTTGTTGTTTCACATATGACTCAGGGTGTCTGGTCTGCTTGTGGGGTGGCTGTGGTGTGTCTGGACCTCCTTGCTTATGGCTGTTCTCCTTCTGTGGTTGAGTTTGTATCTTGGTTCGGTAGCCCTTCGCCTCTCCGGTCCTATGCCAGTCATGTCGTATTCTTTCCTGGAATGCTGTCCGACACGGGGTGTGTCTGCATTGGAATCCGGGGTGTGTTTTTGATTTCTTGGTGTTTGGCTTGAACTAGGGTCGGGCTGTGTCCTCCATGTGGGCTCTGTATGTGGCCGTATGGGCCTTTTGTGGTTTGTGCGTTGAGCAGGTGAGCACCTTGGTGTCCAGATGGTCCTGGAGTTATTTCCTCCTGGGGCTGTTCTTTTCTTCCTTTGCTCCTTGTTTGAGTTTCAGGTTCTACTATTTGTCTGTCATGTTCCTCTTTCTGAGGTATATGTGCAGCTGCTCTGTTTGGCAGGTGTGCAGCCTCTGGAGATGTGCCACCTTCCTGCTGTGTCTTTTTTGTAGGGTGGTTATCCCTTTTTGTTTCCTTTGGGCTGGCTGGTCATTATCTGTGGTCTTCTGTGGCTACTCTCCATCAGTGGCTGTGTTGGCTGTGGGGCCTGCTTTTGGGCTTGTGGTGTGTTGGCACAGGGGTCGGTATGAGGTTGCTTGCGTTGGGTGTGGCTGCTCATTGGGCTTGCTTCTGGGGGGATTCCCTGGCCATGTTCTGCATGGATGCTGCTGGGTGTTCTCCACACGCTTTTATGTCATGTGGTCTTTGGGTGATGTGTGGTGTCTCCTGGGTTTGGGTATGCAGTGTTGTTTTATGCTCGGGTTGTGTAACTTGCTGCTTGTGCTGCTTTCGTCTGTTTTGCTACTGTGTGAAGCCAAATCTTGATTTGCTATCTGCACATTAGTAAGGACTGGGAAGGGGAGGGCTATGACTGGGAGTGATGACTATTGACATTGAGTAACCGGTCATTACTACCCCCCAACCTGCACATGTCAACACCCTGCAGGTACTCCCACTTGCGGCAGCGGCTGGCTGCATTGCACTTGCAAACACACTCCAGCAATGCTACACATTTACCGCATAGATGGCCCACACATAATTTTCGTTTCTGGGCCAGGTTGCAAGACATTGTATATGCATCACATCCATGCTGGCTGCGGCGTTGTGCACAATAACTGTGGCATCCCTGCAGATATGCAGGGAGGCAACAGTTATCTGAATTCTGCACCTTATTGTCGGACAGTGTGGGCCATAGGAGACATGTAGTATGCCATTACGTTATGCAGGCAACCATGGCATAGGCATTGTGGCTAGCTGGACACATAGCAACTCCCCTAGTGGAATACTGAAGTTATAATGGTTGGTAGGCTTGCAGTAAGGCCCCATTACACCAGGACATGTATCAGTCTTCCATTACTCAGTCCACACTAAAGATGTGGCTTGTGCGTCGAGATAGGTGTCTGTAATCCATTTGCCATACAGCATGAACCTAAAGCGGAACTAAGAAGAGCCACCCACTAAGGGGGAGGTGAGGTTAGTGACAGTATTGTGTGGAAGGATGAGCATATTAGACGATGTCTCACAAGGGTTGCCAGATTGCCAGTGACAATTTACATCACAGGGCAACTAATCAAGCATGGTGTTAACATACTCTCCACTCAAAAGGTAATTTCCTTGTGCTAAAGCAGAGCCATTTTGGTATGTCTTCTTGCAAATAGGGCACTGTGAGACCAACATGTATCACTACTACTTCTCAAGTGCAATCTCCTCAGATCTTTCACCATTCGTCAACCACAAGTCCTTTCCTCAAAACCAGTATGATCTGACATTGTCCTGCTGTATCAAAGTGTAATGAACAAATGCATGATTGTTTCTGACAAACAGTGATGTAATTCAACTCCCATATCACATTGCAGAGGGCGCGACAGCACCTCCTGAAGAGCATCCTGGCCTGGCACCCACTGATGACACGGACGTGTATGCTACCATCGACATCGACAGCCTGCAAATCCTGCTCAATGACATTGCCTCCCCAGCCTCCGGTGCAGGGCAACCCAGTAGCCCTTGGCATACCCCACCCCCTGCTCACACCAACGAGCAGCAGGCACCTACCACCCCAGCTAGTTCCCAGGGGCCAGATCCCACCACCCGTGCATTCCAACAGAGGATCATTGAGCTCCAGGAACGGTTGGGGGATAGGGTGCAGGTGGGGTTTCAGCAAATGGCAGCCGAAATTGCGGGCCTACGTGGGTGTCTCAGTCCCATTAGGGACTGCATGAAGACACTTACAGACACCCACAGCCCCTTCCATGCTCTCCAGCAGTCCATGGTTGACATTGCTGGATTCATAATCCAGAGGCAACAGACATTGTCTGCTCAGGGTGGTTCCAGCAATGTCAGCAAGGATCTGGACAACATCCGAAAGATCATGGAGAGCATGGAGAAGTTGCAGGCCCAAGATTTGGCTGCCAGGGCTGAACACATGCGCAGGTTGCTGGGATTTACAATGCCCTGCACCTTCTTGTTGGCTCCTTGCTGCCAGAGTGTTTGTTGCAGATGAATGCTGCAGCGGCCTCCACATCCTCAGCTCCACCACCAGGGGTGTCAGTGCATCACATGGCTGCAGCCACAACACCTACTGACACCTGTGAGGCACATGACACCGAAGATGATGGAGATGAGGATGACAGCGCATTGCTGCTGAGGAGGAAGTGGTAGTATCCCTCTGTGCCAAAGCCCCAGTTTCTTGTGTCTTGCTGCGCTCTGAATCATGCCACACATGAACTTCTTGCACTCACTCTCACTGTCCCCTGGAACATCCTTAGACCCCCCCATGGACTGCCATATCACCCCATTCCTTGCCACTTCAACCAGCCTGTGGACTGAACTATGCCTCTTCCCTTGGACCTGATGACATCAATAGTCTCTGTCTGGCCCTCCAACGGGCACCCTCTACTCACCACATGTGTATATATTGTAAATAAATATTTTTTCGTTCGCATATATGTGTTTTGGTCAAATGTTGCAAAGGTGCAAACTTGCAAATTAGTGTCTGGAGACTGATACCTTAGAATGTACACCAATGTAAATACGAGCAGTGTACATGTTGAGACAGATCCATAGATGGTGACGTATTATGTAGATATGTGTAAACATGTGGTGCCACCATTGCACCAATGCAATGCTATAACATTGTCCCAATTTCAATGGCCCATCAGGTAAGGTCATTCATTGGGACATGCCAGTGAGCATGTATTTGCTAAATGTGATAGGAGAACGCCCCCTGTTCCATGTTTGGATGCAGCGAGGCAAGTACTACTATCCTCATGTCTGATATGCCATGCACTGCTACATACCAGTGGTTGACCTCTATATTGACATCCACAATTTGAAAGGGTACCCCCAGTCTGATTCCATATTTGTTCCACTCCTGCATACACTGAGTATCCCATGGCATCACACTGTCACAGACAACGACGATGTATATGTGGCATTTCTGAATTCCAACAAATGAATTTCATGTAGCTGCGCTAGCTCTATATGGTGTTGGTTGTGATAGTAGTCAATGTACTAGCCACATGATGGAGTGTGTATGCCCCAGACATTCCATGTCCCCCTTTTTGAGGTAGGTCATAGTAGGTGAAGAGTGTGTTCAATTAGAGCGCACATGTGCCTCTATACGTTGAAATGATTAAATGTGGTCACAGTGTTGCCTAGCATGGCACTGAAAGTTTGTACTTTGGACTTCTACTGATGTTAGATGGCGATGCATACAGTTCCAAACAAATAAGTGAACACAAGCTGGCTAAAGTACTACAGTCAGTCCACAAAACCTTGTTCGAAGGCAAGATTCACACAATGACAGAGGTGTGTGTGTGCAACGCACCACATTATGGACCAAGGATATGCAACTCTCTTGACTGGTTCTTGTAAAGTTCTCAGCTGACAGCTCAGTTGCAAATGGGCAGTCGCCACACGGTGATACATCCCAGCCTGAAGATACATACCAACATATGTGAAATGTGTGGGAGCACAGTTTGGGAGTGAGAGGACAGTCTGGGTCGTCATGGAGTCAGTGATCATGACACAGTCAAAAAACCAGTATGTGTGAGTTCACATGGATTGTGACACAAGACAGTAGAGGATATGCATGCCATGACTGCTGGTCCATGTAGTTCACAAGGGTGTGTCACCCAAGTTGTGCACAAGTGCTGCTACGTGGCCAATGTAGCTGCACCTTTGTGGAGGTACATTGGTCAGATAGTGATAATCCTGTGATGTCCGCTATGGCCTTGAGTACCTTGCAACATTAAGTCAGCACTTGGATCAATGCCAGTCAGGAATATTGTAAAGTGTGAGATAGGCTACGTGTTTGACCAGCATTGGTTGTGTGGGAGGATGAATTGTGCAAATGCTGTTGCAGATAAGTGGGCACAGTGTCAGTGTTTGCAGAGGCGTATGAGTCCATCCAAGATTCAGCCTGTCATGGATTTTAAAGGAAAGTGAGTATTTCCCTTTACTACTACACGTAGACATGCTGGGAACAGGATAGGGTCCAGGAGATTGTCTTGCCTAACACGATCCTTACCTGTCAGGATTGTGTATCTATGTTTAGTGACAGGTGACGTGTAGTCCATGAAGACATTTCGGATGATTTACAACCTGGATGTATTTTTGTTTGGAACATAATTGCATTATGGCATCCCTGTCCCTGTAGTTGAGGATGTTGATCTAGAACGTAGGTGGCTTAAATCCTGTTGGCAATGGTCTGGTGGGCACCCTGTTTCCCCATTCCACTATGATGCATGATGAGAGAGTGACTTACAATAGCATCTATTTTGGTCAAGTCGCAGTGTAGACATCTGGATCCTCACACTCCTTCCCTTCTTCCCAGCCCACCATGCAGAAATTGTAGTGTTGTGTCCACCCTTCAACATCGTCAACTCTGTCTTCCAGCACTCAACATGGTTGAGTATGTATCGTATCAGTTGGTCTGCAGATGCAACATGCATTGCAATTTCAGCAATGTCAGCTTCTGTGTGTATGGTGCTATTTAACAGTTGTTGATCATCTGCACGTAGATGTGTGAGCTCGAGGGCCACATTAACAATTTATTACATTGAGGAAGTGCATATTCGCAGTATTGACTCACCCAGCTTTCCAAATGGTACAGAAGCTGTTTCTTGCTTGCCTGAGACATGATCAATTCTGATTTGCATAGGCATTGGAGTTGATTTGCACATGCAGAACAGAGGGGAGGTCAGTGGACCTCCGGCCCCCCCCTGCACGAGTGGCGTGTGACATATGGCTGGGGTCTCAGCCGCATGATGCCACCTGGTGTGGACTGTGTGGGGCTTTGTGATGGCCACCCGTTGCAGGTGTTTCAGCCACACAAGGGAATCAGCATTCAGCAATGTGCACAGGATGAAGTGTACGGCAAATGTAGATCTACATTGCAGGCATGACCACAGTTTTGGGTTTGGTGGGCATTGTCCAGCTAGAGGGTGGGATGTTGTTTGCTGAGGCACAGCTCTGTGTGGTGCAATAGTGCATGTTGTCCGATCCGCCTGCCTCTGTATCACAGGGGTGGAGGCCTTACATGCACTACTATGTCATGATGTACCTGCCAGAGCTGCCGTCTGTGTGCACAACAGTGTGCTGCGCATCTGCTGTGTGAGTAGGGTTGGCTGGCAAAGTGTCCATTCAATGTAACTTGTGTATTGTAAGTATGTCACAGGTACTGAGCGTCTGGGGACACACCTATCAGTCTTTCTCACACATCGAGTACTCACCGTCACACTTATGCCCCCACGCCAGAGGCACAGCAGTTGGTGAGTGCAGGGACATAGACGCAGTAATAGCTAGTCCACACAGCATAGGGGAGCATAGTAGGTGGAAGTGGGGCTAAGCTGAGTCTTTGTGATGTGTCTGGGCCAGCAGAGACACAACCGCACCACCCCAGCATGCATGATCAAAACGGACCTTCAGTTGTTTCCCTGCGCAGACTACTAGGTCCAGAGTGGCCATGATCAGACATTGTAAGCTCAGGAGGAATCAGGGGTGTATGTTGTTGTGGGTAGGCCATCAGAGATTTCCAGATGCACTGTGAGTAATCGTGACGCACCACAAGTTTATCCTATGTCTGCGTCCCCACTTTCACCTATCAACATTTTTTCTGCCGGACTCTTTGATTACACCGTAGTCCATCTGGCTCTCTCTTTCAGAAATCTGTGAGCATAGTGTTTCGGTACAGGATGTAGTGTGTGACCATCTGGGTCATCCTCCTGTGATGATGTGTCATTGTGCCGGACCACACAGGCACACCAAGGGTTGGCGTCAGGGTCCAAGTAGCTACAATGTTCTTGTCCTGTGGATCCAATGTCCATGGCAAACTTTGCAATCACCTGTGCATTGTGTCCCTAGTCCTCCTCCCAGTGGCATGGTACTGGTAACTGCACCACTTGCCACAGCCCGGGTGGCTGGGCTAATCCCTGCCCTCACATCTGTTATGTGTGTAGTCTGTGATTCATGAGTCCGTGGCTCAGAGGTGCAATGAGCATGCCTTTAATTGCCATTGAATTGGGCTAAGGGCTGCAGCCGGTGTGTAGTTGTGCCACCACTCACCAACATGGACAGCAGCTTAGCATACTATATGTAGGAAGGTAGCTCCCGGCAGCGCCTTAGGCCAAGCACGTCTGTACTATTTGTACACTTAGCCACCACACATGCCACGTCATGTTGCCATTGCTCACAAGTGGTCCATAAGTGATGATTTCTTCATCTTACATGTGCTACTCACCCATGGTGGACACGTGACATAGGGCCATCACTTTCTGTAAACTTCGAGGTGTGTGTACCTGCATGTGTATTGTCATATGTTGATGTTACGATGTTACGTAGTTATGTTATCTTATGTTATGTTATGTTAATTAATTTGTAGAGCGCGTCTGTTTCCCGAGGGTGTCCTGGCGCTATCTGCTAACCTGAGGACAGAAATAAGTGGCACGGTCAGGAGATGGGTCTAAAACAACCAGGTTTTATGCATTTTTCTAAAAGGGAGCAGCTCAGTACAACTCCTCAGATAAAAAGGGAGCTGGTTCCACAGTCTTGCTGCGCCCACCACAAAACTTTTACCACCCCAGCGGGCTTTTTTCACTGGTGGTACTCTTACTAATTTTTGAACAGATGAGCGCAGAGTTCTAGTTGGTAAATACCATTGGAGTTAGTCCTGGAGGTAGTGTGGTCCCTGATTCTGAAGTGTTCTGAAGACAAGGCACAAAGATTTGAAATGTATCCGTTGTCTCACAGGCAACCAGTGAAGTTTGCGAATTTCCCTAGAGATGGGGGAAAATTTAGGTATGCCTGAAATCAGCCTGCCAGCTGTATTCTGCAGCAACTGTAACCTATGCAACAGCCTCTCCTGGATGTTTAGATAGAGGCTGTTGCAATAGTCAAGTCTTGACATGACCCGTGCCGTAACCACCGTCTGTCGACTCTCATTAGGCAGAAAAGTGAGGATTTTCTTAGTGGTTCTGATCGTGAACATAGTAGCAGACACCACGGCATTGACCTGTTTCCTCATATCCAATCTGTCATCCAGATATACTCCAAGGTTTTTCACTTGTGTAGAGGGAACAGGCAAAGGTCCCAAGGAGTCTGGCCAGCATTCTGGGGTCCATATGTTGATATCATTACCGAATAGGATGACCTCAGTCTTGTCTGAGTTTAATTTCAGACAATTTCTGGCCATCCATAATCCAACTGCTTCCATGCAATCGTGTAGCTTGTGGCTAACCGCCCCTTCTAATCCCGGAAGGTGGAATACCACTATCTGTGTATCGTCCGCATACGAGGTAAGATGGAATCCAAAAGATCGTATCAATGGGGCCAGGGATGAAACATACACATTAAACAGGGTTGGGCTTCATGATGAGCCCTGAGGGACCCCACAGGGAAGTTGAAAAGGAGCCAAACAAAAATCTCCAAGGGCTACTATCTGTCTACGATCAGAAAGGAAGGACTTTAGAACCTTCCAGGCAGACTTCCTTACTCCGCAGGCTGACATACGGTCCATCAGCAAATCATGATGGACCGTGTCAAATGCTGCGCAAAGATCCAGCATAATCATTGCTGCTTTACCCCCTTGATCCAGGGTTTTCCTAATCTCGTCAGTAGATTTTAGGAGAGCGGTTTCTGTACTATGACCCTCCCGAAAGCCATATTGTGTACGGTCGAGCACCTCAGCCTCATGCAAATAGGTGCTCAGATGTCTATTTATCCATTTATCCAGCAGTGGTTGATATACAATGGAACATGTGTCTCACTGGTAGCTATGAATGAGCCAGGGGTCAGTGTGTATCCACATATACTTGTCTGTCCAGCTGTAGGAGGTGTCTTCACCCAGCCATGTTTTTTTTTTAGGATGTTGCTGTTTTGCATGTCTTGGTGATGGTTGTGGTCCATTGGTTCTGCCAAGTAGCTGGTCAATATAGTGATGTTTGCCCTTGTTGATCTGTAGGTGGTAGTTGTTTCCTGGCTGATGTCTTGTGACAGACAGATAAATGTTGTACCCACATTAGACGCCACATCTACGTGTTACTCCAATTTGTCCCCTACATTTTTAAGTGGTCAAATTTTAAGGCCCATTTCCATCTTCATACGGTGCCACATTTCACGGCCCATTTCCATATTTCCTCATTTACATGCCCTCTTTGCAGCTCTTACCCCATTCCAGACATGCATCTTTGAGGCATATGTTCAGAAACCTCATTGACAGTATGGCCATCTGTGCAGATATTAAATTGCAATTATACCGCAACAATGTGCTTGGTAATATGCAGGATATGTTTTGTATACGGGCCCTGGTTATATATCCTGCACATCTTGTGCATGCTTCTATAGGAATTGTAATTGGCAGATTATCAGGACCATTGTTCACATCTTTAGGGACAGTTTACGGCCGCAAAGACAGACATGTTTTGGACAAGTGTCTGGATGATTGGCACCATTGTATGTTGGGATGTTGCATGCCAGGATTGAGGCAATGTCGTCGGAATAGGAATCTCATCCTCATCACAAACAGCACCCTAGTTTGCTTGTATTTGAAGCATGTGACACAACCGTTTGACATAGTGTAGCCTACGTAGCACCATGACAAGTATGGTGTCATACATTTTACACAATGCTGGGCATTTCTGTACTGTGTACACATTCCCAACCTCCATGGATTCATGTTTTCTCTAACCACTTGTTGGGACAAGTAACTGTTTAATGGGTACAGTGCCCGTAGCAGACAGTGACACATAGACATGGGATGTTTTTGTAACATTTTGTTTTACTGACACCACATGACTGACTCAGTGGAAATAATTGGTAATGATGCGGTTCCTCCGTGCAAGTCCAGCAGCATTTGGTGTGGGGTGTACAGCACCAGCCTCTTCTTCTTCCTCATCTTCATCAGGTGGTTCTGGCACTTAGATCTACAGTGCTTTGGTACAGACACATATGTTGTGCAACACACAACATGCCAGGATGATTTTATTCACCATTTCTGGTCTGTACAGCAGGCTGGCACCTGAGATATCCAAACACCGAAACCTGGACTTTAAGAGACCAAATGTCCGCTCAACAATGGACCATGTGCGTATGTGTGCCGCATTGTACTGCCCCTGGCCTGGGGTGGTGGGGTTTCGTACTGGTGTCATCATCCATGGTCTCAGAGCATATCCCTGGTCCCCTGTGACATATAAGGGAAAGCGGAATTAGTCATTGGTTGTGCTGGATGTGTTGTTGATGTGCATGGATTTGTGTGTTGGGATTTATGTCAAGTTGTTTCTCAAGTTGGCCATGTGTTGCTGCAGAATGCTGTAGTGCATGTTTGCATATGATAATGGCTCTCTGCTGTGACTCCATCCAACATCATTTTGGTGTGCAGATGAGTTGCATGTGTGGCTCTTCTCCCATCTGCCACTGACACTGATCCACCTAATGCACTGTTATTTTCCTTAGCTATGTAGGTGGCATGATAACACACAACACACGCTTGACCTTCTGTGCTGCAGCATTCTACAAGCCTGCAGCAGAATACAACGCATGCTTTTCCCGGTCATGGTCTGAACCAAATCACCAGTTAGCTACCCGTTACATGCATGGACCATTGGGGCCTTGTTAGCTTCACCAACGACATCAACTTCAGCAGGTGCAACACCATCCACTACCTTTACTATGTGATCCTTCCTGTCTTGGACTCAAAATCACATGCCATGAGTGCTCAACATACATTATCAATGTTGACATATGACATGTCTGACATTAGGCTGACCACGGTCATCACCACACTGATCCACAATGCAGGGCACACCTTAGAGTTGGCATTATGCACAGCTTGGGCCATCACCTTGGCACCTGTCTACACCCAGCCAGGGCCAGGTCAAAATAAACATGCAAGTCATACACACCATCAGAGCATTGGGTACACAGCCAATGAACTGCAGAGCAGGGCTGCAACTTTTGTACATGTATGTCAGCATTTGTGAAAATTAGTCAAGAAAACTTTAAATGGTGGACACAGCAACAATGACATGACACCCTTGATTATGGTCACACAACTGGGTCGAGACCTGTCCTTCCGCAAGCTGAATATTCAAAACATTTGCTTCCATGAATCTGTATGCCACACCATACACCAGGGACACAAGGCTAAGTGAGATGCTCATTGCCAAGACGTTGCTTTTTAATTATTCCACCCCTGACATCCTCAATGCTGTACCTGGAGACTATGGACTCACAAGTTAGGATCATGTGTGACAAGGAGGGATGGTGTAGCAGTGTCTTTGAGACTTAATTACACATGCAGAGAGATAAACGGTTAAGGGGGGGTCCGAGGGGAAAAAAAATATTATAGACCTACTGGTACCTAGTCCCCCAACTAGACACTAAAACACACGGAAGGTACAGAAGGTCTCAGAAATACAGAGGGAGAGAAAAGAAAATAGCAAATCTCTCTATTGGGACCTAATAGTGTCCTCTTTACATGCCCAGAATACACAGTTAATCTGGAAACAACCAAGAAAACAAAAACAAGAGAAGATGCACAAGGAGAGGAAAAAGATACCCATCAGCCCACTCATAAGTGGAATCTCGTCATCTGGGTATATGTTGGTAAATGGTGTCCTCTAGAATCTGCCTTGGAAACAATCCATAGGACTGCCTAGTGATGGACCCAGAACATTTCACCAACAGATGACAGTATATGAGCGGGAGGGGTTGAGGTTGCAGTGCTCAAAGAAAAAGAAGAAGAAAAGGAAAATAATCCAAGTGATTCTAAAAATACCTACGATGATGTCATGAAATACTTTATTAGGGCTGACCATCAAAGTGGTTTGGTTAAAAACAGTATGCTGATAGCATGTAAGGAATTGCTACCCACCAATGTTGTTATTCGGTCAACATGTTTCAGCCTCAAGGGCTTTCGTCAGGACCTATGGTGCTACTGCAACACTTACTTAAGTGATGTGAAAGTGGGATCTACATCTGCTTTCCAAACTGAAAAGAGTGTATCTTCTCCTGCATAGACACAATACAAAAGACAGAAACAGAGACATGGACAAATTATGTCAACAAAAAGAAGTGCACAGACTGCAAACTCTCGTTTCTATGGTCTTTATAATATGGCTATGAACACTTGAAAGACACTCACCCTTATTGTGGGGAGAGAAAACCTCACCTCACCTGGCCACTGCTCAGGAAGAAAGGGAGGCCACGCACTGGAAATAAACAGAACACTTAGAAAGTTATAACCAGTGGTAGTAGAAACACAATCTACAGACAAGAAAAACTGGATTCAAAACACATAAATCAGAGACACACATGGTGACACAATGGCCAGACTGGTTTCCTCTTGCATCAGGAAAGTATACCACAAAGCCTCACTGACTGCACTGCTTGCACAAACCTGTAGACCTATAAAGTACAAAGGCCCAGGTAGCCAGCCGCAGTCACTGGGAATAGAGGCGCCTACTCCTGTGCTTTCCACCTAGTACTCAAAGACCAAAGACCAAAGCAATAATGCTATTGACTGTACCACCACCACTGACCTCTCCGTCGTTGCCTCGGAGTGAAAACTGAGCCGAGGGGGAGGCGACGACTGATGGTCACACGCGATGTTAAATATACTGCAGTGGACCTGAAAGGAAACTCCTTTGTTTCAAAATTTGATTGGCTCATGTGTAGGCCAATGGGAATCGGCTCACAGGCAGCCAACCGTGACCTACACTGATAAGCCTGCAGTGGACCTGAAAGGAAATTCCATTGTTTCAAAATTTGATTGGCTCATGTGTAGGCCAATGGGAATCGGCTCACAGGCAGCCAACCGTGACCTACACTGATAAGCCTACAGTGGACCTGAAAGGAAACTCCTTTGTTTCAAAATTTGATTGGCTCACAGGCAGCCAACCGTGACCTACACTGATAAGCCTGCAGTCGGCCTGCCTGTGAGCCGATTCCCATTGGCCTACACATGAGCCAATCAAATTTTGAAACAAAGGAGTTTCCTTTCAGGTCCACTGTAGGCTTATCAGTGTAGGTCACGGTTGGCTGCCTGTGAGCCGATTCCCATTGGCCTACACATGAGCCAATCAAATTTTGAAACAATGGAATTTCCTTTCAGGTCCACTGCAGGCTTATCAGTGTAGGTCACGGTTGGCTGCCTGTGAGCCGATTCCCATTGGCCTACACATGAGCCAATCAAATTTTGAAACAAAGGAGTTTCCTTTCAGGTCCACTGCAGTATATTTAACATCGCGTGTGACCATCAGTCGTCGCCTCCCCCTCGGCTCAGTTTTCACTCCGAGGCAACGACGGAGAGGTCAGTGGTGGTGGTACAGTCAATAGCATTATTGCTTTGGTCTTTGGTCTTTGAGTACTAGGTGGAAAGCACAGGAGTAGGCGCCTCTATTCCCAGTGACTGCGGCTGGCTACCTGGGCCTTTGTACTTTATAGGTCTACAGGTTTGTGCAAGCAGTGCAGTCAGTGAGGCTTTGTGGTATACTTTCCTGATGCAAGAGGAAACCAGTCTGGCCATTGTGTCACCATGTGTGTCTCTGATTTATGTGTTTTGAATCCAGTTTTTCTTGTCTGTAGATTGTGTTTCTACTACCACTGGTTATAACTTTCTAAGTGTTCTGTTTATTTCCAGTGCGTGGCCTCCCTTTCTTCCTGAGCAGTGGCCAGGTGAGGTGAGGTTTTCTCTCCCCACAATAAGGGTGAGTGTCTTTCAAGTGTTCATAGCCATATTATAAAGACCATAGAAACGAGAGTTTGCAGTCTGTGCACTTCTTTTTGTTGACATAATTTGTCCATGTCTCTGTTTCTGTCTTTTGTATTGTGTCTATGCAGGAGAAGATACACTCTTTTCAGTTTGGAAAGCAGATGTAGATCCCACTTTCACATCACTTAAGTAAGTGTTGCAGTAGCACCATAGGTCCTGACGAAAGCCCTTGAGGCTGAAACATGTTGACCGAATAACAACATTGGTGGGTAGCAATTCCTTACATGCTATCAGCATACTGTTTTTAACCATACCACTTTGATGGTCAGCCCTAATAAAGTATTTCATGACATCATCGTAGGTATTTTTAGAATCACTTGGATTATTTTCCTTTTCTTCTTCTTTTTCTTTGAGCACTGCAACCTCAACCCCTCCCGCTCATATACTGTCATCTGTTGGTGAAATGTTCTGGGTCCATCACTAGGCAGTCCTATGGATTGTTTCCAAGGCAGACCCTAGAGGACACCATTTACCAACATATACCCAGATGACGAGATTCCACTTATGAGTGGGCTGATGGGTATCTTTTTCCTCTCCTTGTGCATCTTCTCTTGTTTTTGTTTTCTTGGTTGTTTCCAGATTAACTGTGTATTCTGGGCATGTAAAGAGGACACTATTAGGTCCCAATAGAGAGATTTGCTATTTTCTTTTCTCTCCCTCTGTATTTCTGAGACCTTCTGTACCTTCCGTGTGTTTTAGTTTTTTACTTAATTACACATGCCAAATGTGATAGGCTGGCATGCAAAAATGTTTACGATGTGTATCTACACTCAACATCATTGATGGAAATTACACAGCATGCTTCCTGAGTTTCCACACCACTGGCCCAGGATCTCACATTAGTTAATTTGCTGTAGGTATTCATTGATCTAAATTGAGGGACACATCACAAAATATTCATCATCCCAGATTATCTGTACATACACTTTGTAGATTTTGGGGAAACAGGGGTACCATTAGTGTGTGATGGGCTCATGGTGCAGCACCTGACACAAATTAGACATTGCTCACACACACCAAGCAGTCCACTTCCAGGTTGCATTCTTCACTGACATGACTACCATGGAATTGTTGATGCTCGTGGCCATTTCCATGGTCCTACCAACATAGTAACCCTTTTCACATGCCATGTCTACTTGTAACACCATGCAAACCCAATCAAACAGTGACCCACAAGCAGTGGGATGAATTATGACAAGCACACTTGCTCGGGGTTTACATGATTGTGAAAGCATATTGGTTCTGGACATTGACATTGCCTACAGACGAGTAAACACTTGCTTCACATTGGCACACAATGAGTTAGCACCATGGTTCACTGACAATGCCAGGACAATCAACATGTACTCACAGTAGGGACTGGCAATGGTGCAAACAGCTGACATGCAAACGGCCTAATGACTATTGTATCATAGTTAAACTGCCGTTCAAGCAATGACATTCCTGGACTTACAAACTGATCAACACATCACACGCAAGTTGTATGACACGTAAATACATATGTCAGAATACCCATCTGCAAACATGTTTAACTGACTGAGAGTCTTACAATGTGATGTGAGATAGAGTCAGTACCTGGCAAATGGACTAGATGCACAGCACCAAAGAAAAACTACTAGACTTGTTAACTGAATTCAACTCAATCGACGAAAGGATCCAACTTACCTGGGAAATATCTGATACAAGTGTCAACTTTTTGGATGTTAAAGTTTCTGTCAACCAACAAGGATTTGAAACAGACTTATTTACTAAACCTACAGACAGGAACAACATGCTCCATTTCACAAGCTTTCATGAACCCAACTTGAAAAAACATCTTCCATTTTCTCAAATGGCACGAGCCAAAAGAATCACATCTGACCCTAACAAATCTATACAAAGAATAACACAAGTTGGCCACAAATTCCACCAAAGAGGATACCCATCGGAAATCATTAAGGAGTCCACAAGTAAAATTCTCAAGACAGACAGACTAAAACTTCTGCAACCGAGGATCAAAAAACAACAAACCCGCATAGTGGCAGTTTCAAAATATTCAACAGCGAGCTCCAAATTCAAAAGAATAATATACCAACATTGGCCATTGTTAAACCTGGAACCTGATTTCAACCAAATATTCAAGGAACCTCCTCTATTCGCATTCACCAGAGCACGCAATATAGGTGAACTTGTTCAGTACAAACACACTCCAACGACAAATTATACTGGCACTAAACCATGCTTAAATTGCGGGAACTGCAATAGCATTATAAAAGGAAATGTAATCAACCACCCAAGGAGAGGTAACCCAATAAAACTACAAGTTAATGCTACATGCGATTCAAGCAACCTCATCTATGCCCTGAAATGTCCGTGTGGAAAACTCTACGTTGGCAAAACTGAACGAAAAATGAAGACGAGGCTGACAGAACATAAGTCGAACATTCGACTAAAAAATAGTAAATCTTCCGTAGCCACTCATTTTCATGAACCAAGACACAACATTTCCCAACTGAAATTCATCATACTTGAAACGATCATGAAAATTAAAGGTAGAGACAATACCAAATACCTCCTTCAACGTGAAAACACCTGGATTCAGAGACTGTCTACCCAGAAGCCATTTGGGCTGAATGATAGAATAGAACTCTCTTGCTACCTATAAATATGACCAATGTAATTAATGCTATAACTGGAGCACTATAGTGATACCTGTGTGTACCCACTTTATATTCGTTTATAATTTTTTATTTTCAATTTTCACTGTTTATTCATTATTCAATGTTCAAAAATATTTTTCATAAGTTTATGTACTCCTACTCAGACACTGCGTCGTACCTTTACCCCCGTTGCACCAGTTCCCAACTAACAGACCACCCAACACTATCTCGCTTAGGCTTTTGTCACTCTCTATGACCACGTGACCGCCATAACCTCACATGACCTGATGACCAAACGCGGCAGTAGACGTCCCCGCCCTGACCGGCGATGAAGTACGGAATCCTTACGACTCACCACCACTTGTGACCAGGTTAGTTTCCAGACACATCGGCAGCCACACTGCACGATAGGTCTATTGATTAAAATCACCGAGGGTTCCGCGCAATTTTTGACTCGCGTACCTTTTGCTTGCAGATTTCACGAAGCGTTAGAAATCCGGCGCACGTAAGCATTATTCTATACACTTCCTCACCCTTTCCACAGGTTGGGGATTTTATAAGGTGAACCCATAACATCACATGTTTCCACCACTTCCCCCCCCCACCACGCCTAGTTTCCACAGCACGAAGACCCCACCCGTTTACCCCACCACTTACAACAACTCATTCTACTTTATTTTAGTATCCTTTCCCTGATGAAGGGGCGGACATGCCTCGAAATGCATTGGATGTTAACAAAGGACAGTGCCAAAGTGTTAAATATGGAATGAATATATGAAAACTATTATAGAAATGAATAATTAATCAAGAACAAGACTGCTGAATAAAAGCATACTTGAACGTTAAGAAACTGTTTTTGGAACCTCTTTCCTAGGAGAGGAATGCGTGTGTGCGCCACAGGATGGGATCAGTGACCCACTTATCTCACTACCCTTCAGTTTATAGAGTCAGTACCCTCATATATCTGAGGGTTCCTGTAATGGATTATTCAATTTGGTGACTGATGCGGTGGAAGAGGTTACTGTCAACTTTCATCAGGTGCATCACCAGGGCATGGGCTGCATAACCACAGTGGACATGGCAGTCAAAGGTGTAACCGTAGACAAATTTTGGACTCTAGCAACAGATGTGATTATGAAGCTAGCAACTGTTGGCATTACAGGCTCACTGCAGGTACCATCACACACAGTAATTCAGATGCAGGTAGGCCACTGCATCATGCCATTGAGGTAATTCCTGTTCTCCAAATCATTCTAATTTTGTACAGTCCACTTTGAATGTCACCAAGACATGGTATGTACATTGAGATGTTACCTCACAGGGACCATGATCTGCATCTTTGTTTGTCGGCCATTTTGACACTACCTTTCCTGGGGGATAGTTGATGAAAAGTGATTGTATCTACAGCTTTGCAACCATTGCACTGAAAAGGGTCTGCTACACACGTCACAATCTTATTTAGAAACTACACACTACACTGAACCTGCCTTGCCTAGTCTACCTCTGGGACGACGAGCAGCCGTCGGTCAGGATGGTGCACGGATCGTGTTGCTTTTCAGTGCATCATTTGCCAACATCTATTGTGGGCTGATTCTCCTGTGACTGGAGTCATGTGGAGTCAAGACCTTAGAGCTTAGATGGATGAGTTGTTTCATTACTTCAAGGGGCGTTCATGTGTTACAAGACAGATTTTCTTCTGGATTTACTCCACTCCTACTTGTGAACCCTCATGGCTAGCTATTGGACGCCAGACAGTTTGATTTTTAATTGTTACCACTTTCCTACATGGTTGTAGGTGCACGTGGTTGCTATTGTATCATACACTGATGTTACTCTGCTTATCTTCACACTGTTACAATAGCCAGACCTCATCACATGACAATTACCTTCATGTATGAAGGCAGTTGCTACATGGAAGGCTAATCACTGCGTGTAAGTTAATGGCAGTTTAAAAGAGGTGCTGCTCATAGAAAGAGCGCCATTTGTATGGACATCTGCTTGGAGACTTCAGACACTTTGTTGAGTCTCAAATCACAAAAGAGACAGGATTTACTGTGATGATTCCACATTCCATATGTGCGCAGAATGAGTGAAGGAGCAGGGACATGTTTTTGAACACTGCAAGTCCTGACTCCGCTCGGGGGGGCGTGGCCTGGGGCAAGGCAAGATGGCTGCATAGTTCTGCTGCTCCGCCGGCAGCCTTAACTATCCTGCATTGATCCTGCTCCCTGCGAGCCCAACAACCTGACAAATCAGCAGTTATTACTGCCGGAGTAGCACACTGCCGGAATCCATCGCTGAAGCCGAGCGGGAGAGGGTACCTAATACTGGGACGGACGCCACGGCTGCTGCCCTGAAGTGAACGGAGCTGCTCGGCGGGCTGGTGAAAGAGGCCCGCCGCTATCCCTGCCGGTGACTCCGCCCGCGCTAGACACTCCAACCTGAAGCGCAAGGAGAGGGTTATGCTGATTACCGGCCAGCGCTGTGATATACCGTAGCCCTGAGACAAGGCTACCGCCGTGAACAAGGTGAGCCCAGAGACTGCTGCGGGAGGTGCGTGGCCCCGAGTTGGCAGCTCCCAGCGGCCTGCATTGCCGAGTAGACCTGAAGCCCACACATTAACAATGGAGATGAGGCCCGGCTGGCTCACCGCTTCCCTTCAGCCAGCGCGTACTGCATGCGCCTGCGCGTCCCTTCCTCCCTGTCCCGAAGATAACTGCGCTGGATGAGGCGGCCTGTGTGGGCTGTGTTGGGCCGGACCGGCCTTTGAACACCCAAGCATTCGAGTGTAGGCGAGAGGGGAGCCTGCGCTGGTGTCAGCATAAGCGCTACGGGGAAATTGCTGTGAGTTTGGCCCATGGTGGACAGTAAGTGCTAAACACCCCCAGACTGCTGCCTCCCCGCCTCTTTGACACGGTAACCCCCTCATACGGCGGCCATTCTAACTGCTGGGAAGCCACTCATCAGTTTATTTCCGTAATCGGGAGGCACCACTATCCCTCCTTCACCTGCCCTGCACAGCCTCTGCAAATACAACGCTTTTTGGTCCTCATTGGGGGGTGCTGCGGACACGAGAGCGGGGGAGTTTCTGAGATCATGAGTGGACCCCTCCTCGGAGCACCTGACCTGAGTAGTGGGGGCATCAAGGGGCACATGGCGGAACCTGACTGGTACGCCTGGCTGTTTATCACGTGAGACCATGGGCAAGCCTGAAAAGAACCAGCCAAAGCTCACGTTTGAACTGCGCAAAGGAGGCAAGGCACACAGAGTGCAGCCTCAGACTCTGAAGTAGAATCTGCTTCCCAGGCCCCTTCTTCCTTGGAGTAGACTCTCACCGCCATACACGTCAGCTTGCAATCTATTGATGTGTAGATGGAGGTGCTGAGCGGCAGCATGGACCACATGTCGGCAAAATTGGACAAACAGGGAGCGAGGATTGGCGAGGCTGGACAAAGCATTTCAGATGCTGAAGACGGCCTACAACAGGTTTCGGACAAAACCAATGATATTACACAATTGCTAGCGGTCATACAGGCTAAGAATGACGACATTGAAGCGCGTTTGAGGCGAAATAATGTGCGTATTTTAGGCCTGCCAGAATCGACAAATGTGGGTTGCCTAGAGGATTTTGTGGAGACGCTGTTCAACGAAATTTGTGGGGCTGAATGCTTATCCCCCATGATTGCAGTTGAACGTACGCATCGATCTCTGGCGCCCCGCCCGAAGCCTGGAGCTCCATCCTGGCCCATTATCGCAAAACTGTTGAACTTTAGAGATTGAGACACGGTCTTGCGAGTCACTCGTCAGAAATGCGCCATTAATCATCAGGGCAACACACTTTCCCTTTTTTCAAGATTTTACAGCTACAGTGCAGGCAGCTTGTAAGGAATTCCATGGAGTCAAACAACTAATTATTAAGGACAAAGTGCCGTATGCCATGTTGTATCCTGCCCGCTTGCGTATCGGAGCGGACGGCGACGCATAAATCTTCACAAATTAGAAACTCACCATGGACCACTCAAAACAACTTCGCAGAAGGAAGTGTACATCGGAGCGTACATCTGATGTGGCGACCTGGTCCTTGTTGATTGTTATGTAACCACGTTCCACTGTGAACTGGCGAGGCCATAGTTTAGTTGCTTGCTGGTCGTTATGTTTGGTTCCAGCTACAAACACAAAGGGCTAATGTGTCCTTGCAGCCTGGGACCCCACAGTACATGTCGTTAGTCTGGGACTGGATGTTCGGAATCAGAGCCCAGGAATTTTACACTGCATGAATGCTTGATGTTTATGTCTCATTGCTTCAATGTGATGATATGTTGGGTGGGTATGCGGGGCTGATGGATCACCTAAGGCGGCCCCTCCCTTGGCATGCCACAGGGAGTGTAGATCGCCAATGCGTCCCCCACTTGGGTATTCCCCACTATCACTTTTTTGCTCTTTAGTTCTGAGATGTTAAGGGGACTTGTCTTCAGCAAGATTGGGTTGCTGGAGTGGGCGGGGGTGGGGGCTGGGGGTGGGTTGTGGAGTACGTCAGAGGGTATGGCAGATGGCACAAGGCAGAAGGCACAGTTGATTATGTTGCTGACATGTTGGAAGTGTTGCTTCCTGCGAGATTACTCTATACTACCTTGTTTCATGTTAGATAATGGGTGAGGAATATCAATGCATGACATGGAGCGTCCGTGGCCTCAACACACCAAAGAAGATTTGACAGATGTTGTCATATTTGGACAGACAGAAGGTGCAAATTGCATTATTGCAGGAGTCTCACTTGACCAGGTACGCTGACTCCAAGGTCACAAGCAGATGGTCGGGGTTTAGACTGGCTTCATCTTACTCGTCCTATGCGCATGGGGTGCTCATCCTGATCAAGAAGGGTATCACCTTCCACCCTATGCATACACATATAGGTACTGAGGGGCGCTGTGCGATGGTACAGGGTACACTGGGGATGACTGATCTCACCATCATCAACATGTATGGCCCAATAGTGGATGACCCCACCCCTTTTGTACAGATGCTAACTAATTTCTAATTTAATTTAAAACATTTATAAAGCGCAGCGTGCACCGTACGGTTTCTTGGCGCTAGTGGAGAGTTCGACAGCTGAGGCAAAATAAAACCTGTCGTGGACAAGAGGGGAAATTACACGGGAAAGGCCTGTTTGAAGAGAAACGTTTTTAGATCTTTACGGAAAGAGAGATAGTAAGTGGCAGAGCGGAGGTGATCAGGGAGGGAGTTCCAGAACGTGGGGGCCAGGGTAGCGAAGTTGGTTCCACCCCACTTTTTACGTTTGAAACGTGGGATTTGGAGGAGGGATTTGGAAGAAGAACGAAGCTCTCTGGTAGGGACGTATTAATTTATTAGCGAGGAAATGAAAGCGGGGGCAGTGCCTTGACGGGCCTGGAAGACCATGCAGCCGGTCTTGAACAGGGAACGTTCCTTAACAGGGAGCCAGTGAAGCTCCCTGAGGAGGGGTGTGGAGTGATGATAACGTGGGAGACCATAGACCAGCCGGGCCGCCTGGTTCTGGACCATCTGGAGTCTCCGCAGGCTGTATGCTGGAATGCCGTTGTAGATGGCATTGGCATAATCTAGCCGCGATATCACCAGTGCGGCCATGATCAGCTTGAGTGCCTGTGGGGAAAAGAACCGGGAAACCGTGCGGATAGTTCGGAGGGTGAGGAAACAGGAGGAGACAACAGTGCTGATTAGTGAATGAAGGGTGAGCTGGTTATTGATTTTAACCCCCAATGTTTTAACTGCGGTTGAGGGGGTGGGGGAGGGACCGAGAGAAGAGGGCCAGAAGCGGGAATTCCAGGGACTGGACGAACCACCGGTGAGAACCAACTCGGTTTTGTCCGGGTTCAATTTAAGATGGTTGTGGTTCATCCAGTCCCTGATGAAAGTCAGGGTAGACTGGAAGTTAGAGACAGAGAGAGGAGAGGAGGACAGGTCAAAGATGAGCTGGAGGTCGTCGGCATAGTTATACACGGTGACCTCCAGCTGCTGAAGAGCGAAAATAAGAGGAGAGATGTAGAGGTTAAATAATAAAGGCGAAAGAGAGGAGCCCTGGGGAACACCACAAGTGACAGGAAGTGGGGTGGTCGTAAAGTCTCCTAGCCGGACCGCCTGAGTGCGGTCCCTCAGGAAGGAGGAAAGCCAAATCAGGGCTGAACCCTCAATTCCAGCTGCCTTGACACGGGACAGTAAGATGGTGTGGTCAACCGTGTCAAAGGCGGCGGAGAGATCGAGGAGTACCAGCGCCTGATGATTGTTATTGTCCATACCCTTCCTGAGGTTATCCAAGACCGAGACCACCACTGATTCGGTCGAGTGCCTGGGGCGAAAGCCAGCCTGGCGGGAGGCCAATCCCCCATTAGCCTCTACGTGGGCGCTGAAAACCGCGGTGACATGGCGTTCCAGCACCTTGCCCAGGTAGGGCAGCAGGGAAATTGGGCGGTAGTTGGCTGAGATGGACGGATCAGCGCCAGGCTTTTTTAAAATGGGCACTATAGTGGCTGCTTTAAGCGCCGGGGTCACTACTCCCTGCGCAAGGGAGTTGTTGAGGAAAGTAATGGGGGATTCAGGGCAGGAGGAGTAGATATGTTGCAAGATACGAGCCGGACAGATGTCTGCCGGAGAGCCCGACTTTACTTTTGGGAGTATCTCCCGGAATCTAGCCTCAGTAAGGGGAGGGATAGAGGTAAGATGACAATGGACAGTGGGAGAAGAAGGATCCACAAAGGCAGGTGAAGGGGGGGGGATGTTAGCCTTGATGGCGGCGATCTTCTCCAAGAAGTAAATATTGAGTTGATCGCATAGTGACTGGGATGGAGGGATTTGAGGTGAAGCTCTATCGGAATAGGCCAGGTCGTTCACTATGCCGAATATTTCTCTAGATTTGTTTTCAGCTGCCATTATTTTTGTAGAGAAATAGGTGGTTTTGGCGGAGAGAATTGCAGTTTTGTAGTCGGCAAGTGATTTAAGATAGAGGGTTTTTAATGAGGGGCAATAGTTTTTTCTCCATCGTCTCTCTGCCTGTCGAGTGGACAGTTTTAGTTCTTTTAGGTGGTCGTTAAACCACCTGTTGGAGTCCTTTGGTCGCCGGATGGAGATGCGACGCAGGGGAGCCACTGAGTCGCAGCCTCCAGTCAGCCAGGTGTTAATGGCGTTGGCTTGAGAGTGGGAAGAGAGACCGGAGAGAGTCGGAGCGGAGTTCCGAAGCAGGGAGGACAAGGAAGGGAGGTCGACTCTGTTCCAGTTCCGCGCCCAGGTATTTTTGGCGTGTGTGACTTTGGATACACGGTTGTGAAAGATGGAAAAGGAAATAAGGGCATGGTCGGACCAAAAACAGGGGGATACAGTCACAGAGGATATTTGAAGATTGAGGGACCAAACCTGGTCAAGTGAGTGACCGTGAGAGTGAGTGGGAACAGTTATGTGCGGAACAAAGTTCAAAGAGGAAAGAGATCTGTGAACTCTTTCGAAGCAGTGCACTCAAAAGGGTCCGAAGGCCAGTAGTTAAAATCCCCTAGCACTAAGACCGAGGCATAATTGACCACCAAATTGGCCAGCAGGTCTTGAAATGCCGGTAGGAACAGAGGCGAAGACTGGGGTGGGCGGTACATTAGGAGACAGGTAATAGGGGGAGAAAAGGAAAGGGAACGAACTACAAGGAACTCAGTGGGGGCGATGGGAGGAAAGGAAAGGGTTTGAAGGTTTAATTCTGACCGAGCGATTAACGCCACACCACCACCAGCCCTGCCTGCCGGACGATCGGCACGTAGGGCAACGTAGGAAGGGGGGAGGGTAGCCAGGAGAACAGGAAGGGAAGAGTCGCAGAACCAGGTTTCGGTCAAGAGCAGCAAGTCCGGCTTCTCAGTATCAAGCAGGACAAACAGCTCATGATGGTGCTTGACCGCTGACCTGGTATTGAGTAATAGAGCAGATAACGGTGGAGTAGGAGGGGGAGGGTCAGGCGAGGAATAGTCATGTGGCGAAGGGAACGATCGGGAGGGCGGCAATGTGGGAGTGTAAGAGGAGACAAGACCTAATGAGGCGATGTGTCTATGAACAGTTTCTGAGAGAGGCCAGTTGCCTTGGAGGGTGGTGAGCTCCTCAGAAGAGTATGAGGTAAATTTGGCATGGGGTCGTGCCCCTGGCCCTGTCCGGCCGCGGACGGGCGCAGACGGGCTTGCCTTAGGCACGCCTTCGGCGCGCAAACGGCCTGTAGTTGTGCGACTGCAAATTCTTGCTAACCCTCGTCGTCCATTCACATGGCGTTTCCAAGCTGAGTCACTGCTAGACCCCGTCTTTAAGGACACAATAATGACTGTCATCATACATTACTACACAGAAAACACTGGAACGGTTGATAGTCAGGCTTCACTTTGGGAGGCATTTTAAGTGACGATAAGGGGAGCCAGTATTGGCACTTCAGCAGGCATACTGAAGGACATCAGGGGGCAACTTGTCAAGAAGGAAACTGATTCAGAGAAACTTGATGAAGAATATTTTACAGCGAACTCTTTTGCGCTCCTGGCCAGTATCAGGGGGTTGCTTGAAGAGTACGATGAGTTAGCGGAAATGGAGTATCGCTACAGAGGAAGGAGACATTAGGCCAGGGCTTTTGGGGAGGGCGGCAGACCTTGGAGAGTCCTTGCTACCAAACTACTGTTTCGGGAGCAGCATCGGCACATACAAAAAATTGTGGATAGTGACGGCTCTGAACACTTCTCCCCACAGGCTATGACAGAACAATTCATGCATTATTACGAGACGCTATACACCACCCGGGTGGGCGCAGAAGAGGGTGTTTTGGCGGAATATCTGTCGGATGTTGCTTGTGCGTGGCTATCAGACATGCAAAGTAAATACCTATCTCTTCCCATGGACAAATCTGATGTTAAGGACGCCATCCTGTCTCTCCCTAATTGCAAGGCACCTGGACAGGATGGTCTGACAGCGGATTTTTACAAGGCATACGCGGACCTTCTGGCACCCCATCTTTTGTAAATGTACGCGGAAGCACATGACAATGGGTGCCTCCCCCCCTCCCTGAGACAGGCCATGATTATCACGCTCCTGAAAAAAGACAAACCTCCCGCCTCAGTCAACTCGTACCGCCCATTATCACTAATTAATCTAGAGGCCGAGATATTGGCGAATATAGTAGCCACCAAGATACTGCCTTTGATGCCTCTTCTTGTGCTCCTGGATCAGTCGGGATTCATACCCGAAAGAACCACCTCCCACAACCTGCACACCATCTTCTCCATGTTCCATGTCTTTAATCCTGACTTGCCTGCCGCCGCCGTTCTACTGGACGCGGCTGAGGCTTTCGACACCATAGAATGGGGATATATGTTTCACGTACCTAGGATGAGGGGGTTTCCTAGTGTTATTTTGCAATGGTTCAAGATTTGATATACAGATACAACTGCAAGGGTGCAAGTCGGAGGGCACACTTCTGAGCCGCTCCAGGTCCAGAGGGGCACTCGACAGGGCTGTTGCCTCTCCCCCCCTTCTTTTTGCCATTGTCCTTGAACCGCTAGCATGTAAAATTCATCAGACCCACAGTGCAGCTGCCCTTAACTTTAACCACCGACCGGTCGGCATATAGATGTACGCTGACAACCAGGTCCTCTTTGTTAGGGAACCCCAGCAGTACTTGTCCCCTGTCCTTTGCGAATATATCAAGTTTGGCTTATTCTCCGATCTCACGATTGACTGGGACAAATCGGGTATTATACCACTAACTACGATCACATCCCAGCCATCCTTGGAGTACCCGCTAGAATGGACAACTGAGCCGGTTAAATATCTGGGTGTGTGGGTGCATCGTGACCCTGAGATTGTGGTCATGTAAAACTTTGGACGCGCACATGATGTATTACAGCAGCAGGTGGACAGGTGGGCGCGCCTGCCTCTCTCCCTGGCGGATCGCATTGCCGTGATTAAGATGGTGGTACTCCCCCACTTTCTCTATTTGTTCGACAATATACCCATTAAATTGACTCAACACTATGTTAAATAGCTACAAACTTTGCTGCTAAGGCTGATCTGGGGCACAGGGCAGCCGAGAAATTGGCTGGCAAACACTGACATTGCCATATGACAAGGTTGGTTTAACGGCGCAAGATTTGTATGTCTACTACCTTTGTTCCCAAGCGCAGTATGCATACTACTGGGTACAACCACATGCCTTTACGCCTCATGTAGCCGTAGTAGACGGGGATGCATGTCCTACCCCACCAGGGAGTGTACTTACACATGTGAACAGACATACCCCCAAAACCGGAATTAACACGATAGACACCACTATAGCAGCGTGGCAAGCGATCGGTAAGCGGACTATCAAACTACCATTATATGCACCTGCACTCCCTCTGCCATATCACGCAGCACTGTTCATTACAGAGGAGAAGGGTCCTTTGCGGTCTCTCCGGGAGGTTGGCATCGTCCATATGGGGGACTTATATCCTGAAGGGCACTACATGACAGACAATGACTTAGGCTATATACATAAGCCCTCTCACCTTTTCCACTATACCTGCTTTCGCCTAAAGCGGGCTATACGGGATCACTACCCAGACTTCCCCGCAGAACCACCAACACTACAGGCCCTGCAGTTGCTCCTAGTCTTACCCACAATAAAGAAATTGATTACCTAACTTTACAAGGCGGTGCAGGAGGAGACGGGCAGGGGGCCAGAAAAAAGCTTACACAAATGGAATACTGTATTGGATCCTCCTATATCTGAGGAGGAGTGGGAGAAAGTGTGCCAGCTGACGAGCTGCCTCACCCCCAATGGCAACTTGCGGATCATTCATTTTAAATTTGTATACCAGACCTACCACACCCCCGTTAAGCTCCATAGAATAGGTCTCAGGGGAAATGATAGCTGCAAGCACTGTAAACAATCCGGGGCAGACTTTATAATTTTGGCCTGGGGCTGTAATCCTGTTCATCAATACTGGGAGGAAGTATTGAGATATTTGCACACCATAACGGGTTTGCAGTTGCCGTGTATGCCTCTGGTTTGTCTACTTCATCATACTCTGCACATTAAGGGGACGGTGAGCAGGTTTGTCCGAATTGACCTCCGACTGGCGGAACGCCGCATCTTATTTACATGGGATAGTAGGAGCAAGCCAGGTATAGAGTTCTGGCTGAAAGGTCCAGGAGGCGGTGGTGGTGGCAGTGGGGGTTGTGGCCTTTGTGGGACTCCAAGCTGTATGATTACTGCCTCCATAGCGTCTGCAGGTCCTCAGCTTTGTGGCGGGGCTGGCCTGGGCTAGGTCTCCCTTTATATGGTAATTTTATCTCCAGTTTTTCATTTTTAGAACTGGTTTTAGCAGTTCTTATTTATCTCCAGCTAAGGGGCTTTAGCTTTTGTCGCTAAGCAAGTCCATGCGATAGTTGCTAATAGTGCGATAGTGTGTTCGCGACTTTTTTAGTGAAATTTAGCGAGGATACGCCTACCTCGCATATCATTAGCGATATTTATTGCTTCAGTGCATGGCGATCTTTTTTTTCGTTGCTATCGCATGAAAACTGTCGCTAACAGTAGTTAGCGACAGCTTGCTAATAAGGCGATAGTTTTTTCGCCGCTTTAGTGGGAAAAAATCCTGCTAACGCGGTTGATAGTGCCCTTGGTAAATATGCCCCCAAATGTGGCCACTGGTAAAATTCCCTTTGAGATGATGATAAGAAGGAAACCAGGAACTAAGTTGATACCTTCGTATGGATGCGTTGAGGCAATGGTAAGAACTGAGTTGTGGTGAAAAGGGAGGATTAATTGCTGTCGGATTTTGGGTGAAGATGAAGCCTGGGGAGTGAGTCGAGGTTTGTCGAAGTTTCAGGGTACCTACAAAGTGATGGTTGTGGGATGAAATTGGTTAGAGTTGGACAATGATCAAATGTGGCACTTGTGGAGGGGTGTGTTGTTTCAGAAGGAGGGTAAGAGTTAGGTGCTGGTGAACAGAGAGCGTGGTTCTTGTTCAGGGTGGATGATGATAGAGAATGGAGATTTCTCAGAAAGCACAGCTGATGTGAGACAGGCTGCTGGAAAGGCCCTTGTTTCCAGGAATGCCTGTGAATCATCAGAATATCGAGTGGTGACACAGGAGAGGAGGTCTCGCAGACCACCAGGGTGGTTAGGGGATTTTGTGTGTAGTTAGTTTGGTTGTTGTTTCAGGGGTTTGGGTGTCGGGTGCTGCCTTCCTTGTCCCTGTGGTGTTCCCTTCGTGTATGTGTTTTTGTAGTCCTTTAGGGTGGGAGGGGGTGTTTTGTGAAGAAAAGGTGATGTGTTATAATGTTGTTCTTGTGGGGTGTTACTTGTATGTACGTGCTTTCAACATCTTTCAAGGGTATGGGATGTGAATTTGTATGATGCAGGTTCATGAGATATGTTGGATTCTGAAGTGGTTGAGGGCGACAGTGAGAAGCTGTTGGTGACTGGCTCTTGACACAGGATTTTACCTGTGAATAAACATGGTGTGTTCATTCCTGAAGTTTCCAGTCATTTTTGGAAGAAGGTAGACAACATCATGGTGCTGAAATGAAGCATTTGGTCTGCACACTTCTTTTTGCCCACTGTAGTTCATTCCCAATTGTAGCTAGGTCAGTATGGCATATCATCATGTGAGGGTGCTGATATTAAATTTTGGTGTTGTGTGGAAGTGGTGGAAGCTGTTCGGTAAGGCCTTCCTGTAGAAGTAATTGCTGGGGCTTTTCTCTGGCACAGTCTCTTGAAATGTGTTGTGTGAGTAGCATCTTTGCTTGCAGGTCACATGCAATTTGTCGTCTTGTTCTTTCTTTAAGGGACACAGCTAACATTTTGGCACGCAATTTGCAGAGGTGAAGACCATTTTGCCAAATTACTTCTTGACAACTGTCTCGATTGTGAGGCTTACTCAATCGGTCTCTTGTTCTTTAAAGTGCACTGGAAACCACAGAAATAACTTTTATATGCATTGCAAAAGTTGGAGGGTTGTCTTTCTCCACCTACACCATGAAAAGGGAAGAGAAAAGCTTTCCCGGGGAAATTTTACTTTTCATGCAGGAAACTTTTTTTCTGAGTAAGGGATTTCCAAATGTATGCCTTCAGCCAGGTGATGCCATAAGTGGCAAAAACCTTAGAATAATGTGGTAGGTGCCCTTACATTATGTGACGTCCATAAGTGAATCCTTCAGCAGCAATGAGAAGGGTCTCAGCTGTGTGCATGGCACAAAGTTATTTTCTGTCCAGTGGTATAGCACAGAACCCCTGAACCCTCTTCAAGTAGAGGAGCCAATGCCAATAAATGCGGCCTGAAGGATCCCAGGGCATGCATGTTTGAGAGTGGACCAGTCTGTGAGAAATGCAAGGGGCGCGCTTTCTGTTTCCGGAGCACTTTACAGTTGCTCTTCAGCAGCCATTTTGTTGTGGCTCTACACATTTCTTCAGAGTTCAGAGAAACAGGGGCTTGTCACTACTTTTAAATTTCAGTTGTTACAATGTCTAAGTGAACGGTGTGTGGCATTTCAAAGCAGGTTGTACCTGCTTCCTAGGTTTTCACCAACATGTAATGCATATAGTTTCTACTAGTGTTTATAATGCTGGCTGACAAGAGCGAGAACATAGAAGGGTAAAAAAGAAAGGCATATATGTATATATCCACAGTAGATCTATTTTTAAATGTAATTTGTGACAGCATGGACAAGGCCATAGGGCCAGCAGCAACAGAATAAAATGGCCTCGCACAGTGTTGCTGCAGCCAGGTAAATGTCCTCAGCGTAAACCCCAAACTTCTTAAAATTATTTGCATTAAAATAAACAGGAGAGAAATGTTTTCCCTTCAGAAACCGATCAAATGTTTTTGAGTATAATTTCTATTTCAGCTTGAACTACAAACACACCTTGGGTGACCGTTTCCTTGTACAATTACTTCTGTAGTTTGTAGTCGTGATCATAGGGGCTCATTAGGATGCCAGGCGGACCGTCATCCCTGCGGTGTTGGGACCGGCTGCCAGACATGCGGGGGTCCCACACCTCGAATTAGGATGCGACCGCCACCACGGCGTTCACAATCTTCAATTTAACATTGCGGCGGGTGCTGCTGTCAGCAGCACCCGCCGCAATGTTAAAATCGCATGTCTGACTTTTCACTGCACCACATGGGTGCAGCGAAATGTAGGGTACCATAGGTACCCCCCAAGTGCACCCCATCTCCCCCAGACTGAAGGGGGGCCCGCAACGGGCCCCAAAACCAATCCCCGCCAGCCTTTCCATGGCAGTGAGCCTTGGAAAGGCTATTCAGTCCCCACATCCTATAATGGCGGACGGTGCCTGCTATGCACCGCCACCATATTAGTGCCCCTGCTCCACCCAGCAGGTAATCGTTATGATTGCCAGAGGCGGTAAAGCGGTGGACGGACTTTGCATCGGCCATGATACCCACCGCCATCCTAATATGGCCTTGGATAAATCTCATTACAATGGCGGAACGATGGCCACCGCCTGCCCGGCTGTGGCAATCGTTCCGCCATTGTAATGAGCCCCTAAGTTATTTCATTTTCTAAGTCCTTGACCTTTACATTTATGAAGCAAAAGAATCCAAGAAACCTACAGAAGCCAAGATAAAAACATTCTTACCAGGACCACACCCTCTAATCCACAGAACAATACCCACAACCCCCATGACAGGTAGAACGACCAGAGGAGAACAACCCTCTACAATGTAGGTCCTTCAACTGTGGAACGTCCTCTCCCCAATTTACCCTCAAAATATGAATAAATGACATTCAGGAAAAATCAACCATCTACTACTTGGCTTGGAAAGTGTCCATCTATATTAATGAGCTCGACTGAGAAACTACCACTGGAATTTATTTAGCTACTCAGCCAGCCACTGACCCATTCAACCATGTAAATGCCTATGTGGTCAACTAGTTGGCCTTTTAGTTACTTTACTCACTCACGATTTACCAATCATACGTCCTACATTTTTTTCGAAAATTTTTGGTTGCGTATGCCCTTTTTTTCCTGTCCCTTATCAGAAATTCATTATTAACTGGGGAGATAAGCCTACACTTTTCGTGCTTGATCCCCATCTTGGGGACTAAATTTAACTAACTGACACTCACAGATTAAAGTATACATTCCCTCTAAACATTAAATCTGAAAAGTTATGTTTGAGCAGTTTTTTTGTTATTTTATGTCTTTTGCTTATTTGGAAGCTCTTTAGGCCAGGGGTGTAGAATCGGTTCAAAGGGCCCTAATGCAAGCAAGGAACTGGGCAGTCCTTCCGGCACTTAGGTAGTGAAATACAGCCAGAATTAGGGCACAGGGAGACCCTCAGGTCTAGCGCCACAGCATTCACCCCTGTTTTAGCCCACCATATGATCAGGTCAAAGAGCTAGGGGATAGGTGTCCTCAATTCCTGCCCCTATGATTAGTTGCAACGTATCGTCGTAAAGTACCTTAAAGTTTTAGCTAAGGTCTACTACAGATAGGTGTTCCTGGTTAAGCCGTTTATCCTTCAGCGGTTGACATAATGAGCAACATTGAGCTACACTATATGAGTAGTCAAAATTAAATAATGAAGATTCAATACAGAAACACAATTTTGTATTAAGTTCTTCGCGGTGGAAGCGAACCTGCTCCCTATGATCAATATAAACATCAATTTATCAAAATACATGACAGAAAAACATGAATTTGGGTTATTCAAATGATTGTATTGATCATCAGGTTAGATTCGGAGCTTCTTCGTGAGGCAGGATGTCAATCGACTAAATTTGGCGCGCCAATGGATCTTTACGCTCTCCAAACACGTCGGCCCTCTTTGTGCAAAGAAAAGTGTTTTTTAAACCACTTATTAGCACATGTCTAATAGGTAGAGCCGAGCAGACAATTTCATTTTCTGTATATATCTGGGGCATTGCGTACAATATACATCATTTTTCTCAAATGGCGGACGACGTAAACAGCCTTCGGGTAATGAAAAGTGTTGAGGGAGAGAGATATGCAGGAAGGGAAAGAAGCGAACGAAGGTCATTTTCACTTCATTCAAGTAATGATTACAAATAATCGGAACCTGCGATAACAAAGAATCACCACCACGCAGCATTTAAAGATGGCCGCAATCGCAGCTTTTTCCCCCCGCCTCCGGTCTGTGAGAGATACAATTGTACATTGGATTGCAGCGAATGCTGTAATTTTCTCAGTGCTTGCGTCAATACATCCATGGAGACGGCGCGCGCCGCATAAACTCCTTTTAATTTTCAATCGAATACCAGTCAGAGGAGAGAAAAAAAGGGGAGTGGAGAAGCGCTCTCTCTCAGTGGCAAGATGTACCCCTGCTTCCTTGGGTTTAGGGATTAGGCGGCCACACTCCATAGAAGAGTGTGGGAGGCGAACATCAGCTATGCTTGCATGCATGCCAAAACTCTTGATTTACATACCTCTCAAGTAAGGTTGCCACCATTCTAATACAAAAAAAAACCTTCAGGGGCAGATTTACAACTTCTGGCGCATCTCTGCAAATCAGCAGGGATGCGCTAGAACAGATGTGTCACGTAATTCTCCCCTTGCGCCACCACGGATGTGTCACATTTACAATGGGGTGCACCATGGTGCAAGGAGGGGCAGATGCGTGACGCATCTTGTAGCGTATTGTGGCGCATTGCTGGAGTCGCATCGCAAGCGCGATGCAACTCCTGCAATGCACAGGGGCCGCCCATACTTAACGTGGTGAGTCACTCCTTACGCCTGCTCCAAGCAGGCATAAGGATTTGACGCAGCAGCGTCGTAAAACTGACTCAGTGAAATCTCGTAGATTTCGCTGCTTCAGTTTTACGGGGCTTTCCTGCGAGGGAACTCCCACCCTGCGACAGAACGCCCACATGAAACCTAACGCAGGTTTCATGTGGAGCAGGGCTTTACAAATGTGACGCATCTGCCTAGATGCGTCACGTTGTAAATAAGTCGCAACGTGGCGCATGGTTTTTGCCGCCGCTGCGTCACAAAAGTGACGCTACAGCGGCGTAAAAGTGTCGCAATGGTCTTGTAAATCTGTCCCTCAGTGCCTAATTTGAGCTGTGGCTTCCGGTACTCAGCAGGCACTCAATTTGTCAGCACCGGCGCTTGTCACAAATTGCCGTAAGGTGGCGCTGTCTGGCTAATGCAGAGATGACCACAACAACAGTTAATTAATAATGCTATATTCATTAAAATTACTTTTACCTGCTTTTTAAGGCATGCATATAGTTTGAAAGACTGAAATAGTCTGAATTGTCACACTTGTAGGTGTGTGCTGAGTAGCAGTTGTGTTGCTACTATCATTGGCAGCATAACAGGGCAATATGTGGTGGTAGCTGCAGTGGCCTCCTGATGAGAGCCCTGGCACTTATGTTTTTTTTACAAATTATGCACTAGTTTACTTTTTGCTGTTCTAGAACAACCAACAGCTGTTAAATGAATAAGAATCCAGCTAAAATTGTCAGTATTTGCTGGTAACATAATTGTCTCTAGGTTTTCTCTAATAATCATTCTAAAATTAAATAGACTGCTCACAAATACTTTTGAACTGCTTTCTTTGAGTGTTTTTGCTGTTTTAGATTTATTTTTCAGAAAGGAAACCCCACCATGCACAGTGCTGTCATCAATTATGCCATTTCAGATGTTATAGTAATTTTACCAATGATGTTATAATATAGAATGTGACGAGAGATGTAGTATGTAAGGTAATTAGAGTGCAAGGCGGGGGTGCCAGTTATGGTACTTTAGGGCATGAGCTATAGCTATAGTTACTTGAAGTAACTATAAATGGTAAATTTCAGAGGTTTTATTTGCTTAAAATGCTTGCTCTTAACTTACATTTTCACCTGACTAATACATCACTTTAACCTTTGGTTTTTGCAGTGAATTTCAATTATTTTTTTTTAAATGAAAGAAGTACATTATTGCAATACCCAAATATAACATCACTTGAAACTTTTTTTAGTGAATTTGTATGTTTTTTCAATGTAAAGTAAAATGATTATTGCCATACGCTGCAGCGTCAACTGCCCGCGACCGCACACGACTGACTATGTGATGTAATAATATAAAGAGTGTACATTTATGTAAAGGAGACCTACAGGCTTTGTCAAAATGTCAAATATAAAAAGCTGTGGATCTATTGGCTTTATCAAGGGGTCAGCACACCTACATATATAAAGCAGGCCTATTGGCTTTGCCAAAAAAGTCACCAATAACTACACCAAATGTATGTTTCGTAATTCCCACATTGCAATATTTAATAGTAGTGGTTGTGGCAAATTATTTTTAATAAAACCTTTTTAATAAAAAAACTTACAACGTGTTTGAGTCTTTAACCCCTTCGGTGCTGGTGACGGAACCGCTCCGTCACCAGCGTCGGTTGAGCTGTGCTGGTGACGGAGCGGTTCCGTCATGGCCCGCCCAGCTCGATAGAACGCTCATGCGCGGCACGAATTCCACGCCTGCGCTGAGCGTTCTATTGAGCGGGGCGGGCCTTGACGGAACCGCTCCGTCACGAGCACAGCTCAACCGAGGCTCGTGACGGAGCGGCTCCGTCACGAGCATGCGGCCGCCGCGCGGCCGCGAAAATTCGTTAGCACTGCGGCGGAATAGCCGCCGCAGTGAAGTGGTTAAAAAAAGGCCATAAAGTGCAGCCATAGAAGGTCCTGCACCCACATGCAGTCAAATCATTGGAGGTCACGGTGGTCCCCTATACCCCAAAGGCCCCAGCCAGCACCCATTGTAAGAGGGCAGCATTTTTACTTCTGCATCCAGGGCGAACACGTCATCAGGGATGTATTATATAAGTTCATAAGTAGTGCAGGGCGAGGGCGCAAGTTTCAATTACCTTAATTACACTATTATAACTGAAAGATTTCAGTGGTTTTTAGAGTTTAAAATGTTAACATTTTAACTGACATTTTCACCTAACTGTAATGTTACTTTAACCTTTGATTTTTCAGTAAATTTCTAGGGTTACCTAAAGTAATATTTTATTGTGAAATTATGCAAACATTGCATGGGCGGCCACCCTCGCCGTCCCACGCCATACACGGCCTTCAGCGGTGCGCAGCATGTGATAGGCATAGGTCCTGGCCTGTGGACAGGTCATGTGCCCAACCACTTGTGGGCAGCCACCACCCATATGCACAGCCTTCTACAGGGTGCTGCATATGTTAGCCGCAGGGCCAACTGCCCATTTGTGGCCAACCCACCACAATCACTAGTGTCCCCTTTTTAGGTCTCGCCTAGCATTGCAGCGCGAATACACTGCCATCGCTTTGCGAGGCATGCAGTATACACTAAAGTGTGGAAGCTTTGTGGAAGCTCCGCCCACTCTCCAGCCCATCTTTTTCATTGGCTTAAGTCCTAAATGCTGCCTTCGGATTGGTTGTGGGCATTGTTAGTCCCTTCTCCTGACGAGCATGTCGTCATTTGTATCCTTCCACAGCTATCGGCCCCTTTACTCCAGCACAATTTTCTTCCCTGTCTTTCCCCCACACCCCAACCCACAGTCCGTAACTTCTCAGATCGTGCCCCCCCTGCCCGCTCGCCACCGGTACTCTAGGGAGAGAGGTGCCCAGAAGCAGCATTGCACCTTTGCCAATGCTTTTTATTTTCTGTGCACCGTGCGTGCTTTCACTTTCATTGCTGTTTCACAATGACAGCCGCCGCACACACCACACACAGGACCCTAGAAACCACCGCAATGGAGCGCACACTGCTAGCCCCTCCTCCGGATCGCCCCTCGGGATTCTGGTGCTTGTAGTTCAATAGTGGATCACCCAGGTCGGTGCAAGTCGGTACTTGTTGGACTGATGAATCTCTAGACCCGATACATGTCCCGGGTTTTTGGGTATCACCCGAGACATGGCTCGGGTTTCGGGATAACTTCCCTCATCAGTAGAGAAATGGTTAGGGGTGGAGGAGAAGGCCGCCACACAACCGTCAATGGCCTCGATGCCCGAACCAGCACGCAGGGCAGCATCCAGGAGCCCGTCGGCTCAAAGCTCAAGGGAGCCAATTAGTAGAAACCACCGCAATGGAGCGCACACCGCTAGCCCCTCCTCCGGATCGCCCCTCGGGATTCTGGTGCTTGTAGTTCAATAGTGGATCACCCAGGTGGGTGCAAGTCGGTACTTGTTGGACTGATGAATCTCTAGACCCGATACATGTCCCGGGTTTTTGGGTATCACCCGAGACATGGCTCGGGTTTCGGGATAACTTCCCTCATCAGTAGAGAAATGGTTAGGGGTGACAACCGTCAATGGCCTCGATGCCCGAACCGGCACGCAGGGCAGCATCCAGGAGCCCGTCGGCTCAAAGCTCAAGGGAGCCAATTAGTAGCATCGAGGCCATTGACGGTTGTTTGGCGGCCTTCTCCTCCACCCCTAACCATTTCTCTACTGATGAGGGAAGTTATCCCGAAACCCGAGCCATGTCTCGGGCGATACCCAAAAACCCGGGACATGTATCGGGTCTAGAGGTTCATCAGTCCAACAAGTACCGACTTGCACCCACCTGGGTGATCCACTATTGAACTACAAGTACCAGAGTCCCGAGGGGCGATCCGGAGGAGGGGCTAGCGGTGTGCGCTCCATTGCGGTGGTTTCTACTAATTGGCTCCATTGAGCTTTGAGCCGACGGGCTCCTGGATGCTGCCCTGCGTGCCGGTTCGGGCATCGAGGCCATTGACGGTTGTTTGGCGGCCTTCTCCTCCACCCCTAACCATTTCTCTACTGATGAGGGAAGTTATCCCGAAACCCGAGCCATGTCTCGAGCGATACCCAAAAACCCGGGACATGTATCGGGTCTAGAGATTCATCAGTCCAACAAGTACCGACTTGCACCCACCTGGGTGATCCACTATTGAACTACAAGTACCAGAGTCCCGAGGGGCGATCCGGAGGAGGGGCTAGCGGTGTGCGCTCCATTGCGGTGGTTTCTACTAATTGGCTCCATTGAGCTTTGAGCCGACGGGCTCCTGGATGCTGCCCTGCGTGCCGGTTCGGGCATCGAGGCCATTGACGGTTGTTTGGCGGCCTTCTCCTCCACCCCTAACCATTTCTCTACTGATGAGGGAAGTTATCCCGAAACCCGAGCCATGTCTCGGGCGATACCCAAAAACCCGGGACATGTATCGGGTCTAGAGATTCATTAGTCCAACAAGTACCGACTTGCACCCACCTGGGTGATCCACTATTGAACTATAAGTACCAGAGTCCCGAGGGGCGATCCGGAGGAGGGGCTAGCGGTGTGCGCTCCATTGCGGTGGTTTCTACTAATTGGCTCCATTGAGCTTTGAGCCGACGGGCTCCTGGATGCTGCCCTGCGTGCCGGTTCGGGCATCGAGGCCATTGACGGTTGTTTGGCGGCCTTCTCCTCCACCCCTAACCATTTCTCTACTGATGAGGGAAGTTATCCCGAAACCCGAGCCATGTCTCGGGCGATACCCAAAAACCCGGGACATGTATCGGGTCTAGAGATTCATCAGTCCAACAAGTACCGACTTGCACCCACCTGGGTGATCCACTATTGAACTACAAGTACCAGAGTCCCGAGGGGCGATCCGGAGGAGGGGCTAGCGGTGTGCGCTCCATTGCGGTGGTTTCTACACACACAGGACCCTGCCCATCTCTGAGCTCCTGCACAGACGGTGACATCCATGAACTCACTTTTTGTTCACTCTTAATATAACTGCCACGTCTCACGTTTCCATTCCTACCCAGAGCTTCAAAGCGGGAGCAGTGCAGCCAGGAAACAAAGCCAAGGCTATGCTCACTTTGGCTGCACGAAACGTGGTTTGAGGTCGCTGGTCTATGAAGCCATCTGACTTAAAATTACCGAGCCCGAGAAATCTCATTTACTTCGTGTTGCGTGCATGTGTGACTAAAAATATGTGTATGCGACTGCGAGTGTAAATTTCAATAAATTATAATTTTTGTGCGAGAGCGCACGTGTATTTATTGTATGTGTGTGATTAAATATTTGTGTGTTTGAACATCTATTGCTGCATACCGTGCGTGTGCACAGCTTCTGTGAGAGTACGTTTCTAAATTTAGTCATATGTGTGTGTGAGTATTGTATGCTTCAGAGTGCATTCCTATGCACACGTGTATACGTTGGCTGTGGAGACCTCGAGACATCAACTGACATTTGACTTGGGTTTGAACTACTTGTTCAATTACACGGCTTTCACTCGGAGGCTGTGTCCGCAATTTAGTGAACAAATTGGATCCATTGAGTGATTTTGTGTTTGGACTGGAACTGTTCCGAGTGCTTTCCAATCTTGTAGATATTTCTTAGGATTGTATGCTTTACAAACAATTACTTTTGCCTATGGACTTCTGAAGTTTTGCAGTGATTTGTACACTATGCTGTTGGGGCATTATGGGAATAGTAGTTCGTGCATGACTTGGATGTAACCTCGAGGCCGGCATTTGAGTTTTAAAAGTACACATTATGTGTCCACAGCCTCACGTCTATAACAGCTTCATGCTTCATTTCCCCAGGATGCTCAGAACGTAGGTTTATGGCCATTTAATTCGGCAACGAACTGTTTTATTTTCCAGTCTAAGGACACAAGCAAAGGTCACGGGCTAGGCCCGGACGAGTCTACATACCAATTAATGAAGTACTGAAGGTTGAATAGGTCTCTCCAGTGTCACACACAGTTTGTTTTTTTGCGGAGCACGTTCTAATTTATCAGTAAGGACCGAGGGGGTTTGCTCTTAAATATTCGGTTTTTAAATTTGATATGGTATTTTTACATGCCCCTACCTTGCAAGAAGATGCCTTCTCTGTGTAGTAGTCAATTTTGTATATGTTGTATACATGGCAAAGTGGTCAGAGCATGCATTACGCGTGTAATAAGAGCATCTATGTCTATGAATTATTTCCATGTCTGTGAGGGGGCTAAGTTATAAATGTTTGAAAGTTATTGGTGCTTACCAGATTGAGAAAGGCTGCTGAGTCAGCCGAAATGCGTCTCTTCAGTCGCTGGGTCGGAAGAGGCCCTATGAAATAAAGAAGCCTTAAACCCTAGAGCCCTTGTGTGCGTGCTCTCATCCTGGTGGAGTAAGGGTTGTTTGTAACATATAAAATATATACTTATGTATGTATGTATATATATATATATATATATATATATATATATATATATATATATATATATATATATATATATATATATATATATATATATATATATATATATATATATATATATATATATCAGACGCATTTACAAGAGTGTTTATGTACATGTGTATAAATATGTGTGCAACCATATATGCATATGTGCACTTTATATCCGTGTGTATGGCAATATCTATATATTTACAGGTGTTTTGTGTGTGAGAGAGGAGAAGGAAGCCTTAACATCATGAACAACATTTGAAACAGAGCATGTCTATACCTATACCTTGATTTATAATTCTGTGTTTAGTACGTGTTTCGCTTCCTTGGGTTTAAGGTTTGCAGCATCCTGTTATGTCTCGCAGCAGTATAGGTGGCAGGACCTCTGGAGTGTAGTGCCACCAGCAGCAGGAAGAGAACTGACTTCAGGACAAGTGACAGGAGGGAGACTATAAACCAGCTTAGGAACATCTTTGGATGTACCTGTAATACCGGTTTCCAACCCGCTTCCAAAAGTGTGTAACTACAGGTTACTGCTCTGAATCATAACTGGGCAGGGATGAGTTGCTGCCTTCTGCTGCACCATCGTGGGTGGAGGCATCACTGATAGGGATCTCTAATAGCTTTTAGATTAAGTATTTTTTATAACATAACTTAAACACATTGGCAGTACCTATAGCTCTGGCTAAACACTTACAAGGTCCCAAAGGCGAGACCGATTGCATTGCAAATGCTTGTTTTAATGGTTGCCGCAATCCTGCGGGACTATAGCAGAAGCCAGTGTGACCCAACGCTCCCATGGGACTCTTGTGGGACCAGGGGGAAGTTGCTGACTATCGCAAGAGTCTCACAGGATCATGGAAACTTCTCTGGCACTCCCCCACAAGATCCAAGTGGTCAGGGTAGCCCTACCCTTCAACATTATACTATATTTTCTAAATTTTCAGGACACAGGGTACTCAGAAATAGCATATGCAGCATTTCTCTTCATGTTGTGGCCAGCCAATCAACGCGTGAGTTCCCGGGGGAAAAGGGGGTTGAAACCGCTGATGAGGGAACAAAAGGCCCGCTTGGCCGATCAGATCGCTCTATTATTTGAAGTTGCATGCCAGTGGGACTTTAATGGGGTTCTGCAAACCCAACTGTCCAGATATACAAGTATTTATAGCCTTATTTTCTTAAAAATTACTGAACGAATTTCCACCAAATCACAAAAGCATGCTTTCTGGATAAAGATCTGTCTGACAAATTTGGTGTGTTTTAACTGTAGCACTCTAAAAATATTCATATGGCATTTGCATGAGGACATTGCGTTTTAGGACCTCACTTTTTTCTCAGCCCTGCTTGATGGATCACGCTAAAACTTTCAAGGAAGGAACTGATGTAGATGACCTTTTTTAATTTCGAAAGTTTTGTGAAGATTTGTCAAATGGCACCAAAGCTATTAGCAAACTAAAACATCAATTTCCTATAGTAACTAGGTCCTAACTATAACTTTCCAATATATATATATTCAGAAAAGAAAAACGCACTCCACCTCCTGGTGTGCATAATCAGGCCCAACCACTGTGCTTTATTCAAAACCTATTTTATACTGGTAGAGAAAGTAGCATTACGCGTTTCGACTCCACTGAGTCTCAGTCATATGCAAAAGATCATTTAGTCACCTCCTGATCTGATTTTATATCCGGCATTCATGGACAGTGACAAGGGACAAAATACATATTTTCTAGCGGCGGTTCAAAAGCTGCGAGGTGTGACTGCCGTCTATACGTTCAGTTTGTATGTTTTTATGATAAAACAGTGGCTATTCTTTGTTAATACTAGTTGCAGGGATTAATCCACATTTTTTCTTGTTTTGCATCCTCATTTCACCAAGATAAGCATCTGCGGGTAGGTGACAAATGAAAGGGAATATACGGCAGAGCGAGGGTTATAAAATTATGTCAATTGTGTGGCAACTGACTGCCATCAGGAGTGTTTAAGAACTGATTAATGTATGCGGAGAAACACCTGCTAAATGGATGTATAATATATGGGGCAATGTGACATTTAAAATCAATCTCACAATCACACGTAAAGATGGCATGGCGGTGGATTATGTGAACTATTTACAGAGAACTAATTATCCTTTCTTTGTCGATAAACATGCGTCATCCAATAGGAGGAAGTCAAGCCACTTTAAAAGTTGGAGTGTGACACCATTAAGCTATATAAACATTGATAAAGGAGAGGATTCCGAAACGCATGTGTTTGGGCTAATAAACTACATTTTTAACCTGCTGAGTGCTGTCCTTTTCATGGACAATTTAACTACGCGCTGCCATACACATAACGGGGGCTCCCGCTCAGAAAGAGTTCGACAGCAGTCAGTGGCAAGTTGGTGAAATATATACACACACACACACACACACACACACACATATATATAATATATATATATTTTGTATAACAAAAAACCCACTAACAATTGGCCAGTTATAGTTATCTCACGTAGTTATGACTCATGCCCTAAAATAACAATAATTCATGTCTCCACCTTGCACAGTTTTATCATTAATGATGTAATTTCAAATGTTGCAGTAATGTTATCAATGATATCCTTGAACATGTCATGAGCGGTGCAATATGTAGGGTAATTAGCAGTGCATGGAGCAGGCGAAAGTTATAGTTACCCAACGCTGGTGCCCAATGCCCCCTGCTGATCCCATGTCATGGGTAGCAGGGGGTTGGGCACAGGGCCTGGCGCCCAAACCCCAGAGAGTGCATTGGCTGAATGCAGGGAGGAGTAAACACAAAATGACATCACAGAAAGAAATGCAAAAAAGATACAAAACCAATTAATTTTGCCTCCCCGTGGACAATAGAGTACATCCAGGTTATTTTAACGAGGCAAATATTTGTTTTCCTTTCTTAGGTTGCTCCCTTTTCATGGTTTACCTTGTCCTGATGAAGATCTGTATTTAAGGTCCAAACTGGCCTTCTTCTCCCATTTGTTGGGTCAAAACATCAACAATTCCCTGCTTGTATAGCCTTGACTGAATACATTGTTCACGGGGAGGCAAAACTGATTCATGCAATTACCTCTTTAAAGTGGGATGAAAGTTAATTGTTGAACTGGATATACGGACATGCTCTGTTTCAAATGTTGTTCATGATGTTATGGATTCTCCCTTCTTATTTTTAGGTCTCGCCTGAGCCAGCACATTCGCTGTCCTGGCGAGACATTTAGTGAGTGGGCTTTAAAAAGCCGACCACAGCTGTTTGGGTGGCATAGAGTGTGCGGTTAGGCGCACAGTTATGAGCAGAGGCGCCATCTGGCTTTCCTCTCGCTCTCCCAAGCGCAAGTGCCTCGCTCAGCCTCTCTGTCTTGCTTGAGATTCAACACCCCTCCCCCTCCCCAACCACAGAGAGCGTCTTGCCGCCACAGGTAATTGCCTTTGATTTCCCGTCCAAAGCTTGTTCATGCGCTCATTTCCATTCCCCTCATTCTGTCACTTACCAAATGAGCTTGCGCCATGCGTGCAAGACTTTTGGCACAGACTAACTGGTTCAGCAGTTTAAACGTCTTCAGGAGGGCATGAAGGCACGGGAAGAAGGCATTTTCAAAGAGTTAAGTCAAAAGTTTTTGTTTACATTCGAAAAAAAGTTTCTTGGCAGGTGAATGCATGCTATTTCACTGTTTTCCTTGCCGTTCGTGCTTTCTTCTCTCTCACACTCATCTCCGCATCTTCCACTTTGACACTCCTTTATCCCTAGACTCTCTCGCCGCTCTCCTGTCTCTGTTGTTCCCTTCTTCTCAGTCGGTTTCGTTCTCTAGGCTTCCTCTCCCTTTGCTGTCTCTCTTGCTGTCCTGTCGCTCTCCTCTCACCAGCTTGCTGTCTCGGGTTACTCTGGGTTGCCTCCCCCGTCTGGCTCAGACTTCCAGCATTGCCTCCCCTCCCTCCAGACTCTGGCTTGTCTACCTCCTGAATGTCTTACACTCTGTCTACCCTCTGCACTCATTCTTTCCCGCAGTCTTTCATGCCCTCGTTTTCTTCCCCAACCCCAATACTTGCTTCTTGCTACCCCACTATCTCTGCTTTGTATTCTGTTTTGCTATCCTGTTTTCACCGATGTTCTCACAACTTTTTCTTCCATGCACTGCTGCTCTTGCTTCTTTCTCCACCCTTTCTCTCTCTTGAGTTCCTGGCTGTCGCTCTATCTTAGATTCACGCAGTTTCTTTCCGCTTTCGTTCGTTTCTTCTCTTCTCTGTTTTTTTTTATGTTCACCGCTTTGGTTGTCCTCCACAAGATGCTTACAACCGACTGGGGTCGGTCTGCACTTTGAGATATCTGAGGTGTTCCAGTTCAATGCCCACATTGCTGAGTCGGTGCTTGCTCACGGGGCGTTCCATGCTTCAAGCGCAAGTCATTACCTTGTGCCGCCTATTTCATTGCAACTCCTGTTACTGTAGGGGGCGCTAGAGGGCGCACTTGCTGAATGGCCGCACCTACGTGAGGCTCCAGCTGCCTGGCGTGATTATCCTGCATTTCTCCTGTTCCCCTGCACGCACCTGCCCGAAAATCCCCACGGAGGGGCGGCGGGCCACTCTCCACAATCGGTGCAAGTTTGGAGCCGATATTCCATTGTGTCCCGGAGTTACGAGCTGCGGACCCCCCGGCTGCGTGAGCCTTGCTGAGACGGAGCCTGCAGCCGGCGCCTGGACGTGCGCGAGCCCGGGGATCCCCACGAGGCAGGTAGGCCTCTGGCACTGAGTGGGCAACGCGACCGGCTGTGGCGCTGGGACTGCCGGCGAGCGTAAAGCGGTGAGGTGCCTGTGAAGCACACTGAGTACTGCGCGGGAGGGGAGACGGTGTAAGCCTCCCGCGAGTATCACGCTCCTAGGCGCTCCATTATTGACATTCTGGGCACATTGTTTTGGCGCAATTTTGGACCGGCTACACGCGCCAGCGGGGGGTCGGCGCGGCCGAAGGACTGCTTTCCCGCCTCATTCACGGCCTTGGGGACTGCCTGTGCTTGTTCCCTGGTGAGCGGCCGACTCTATTGCGGTGCCTGCCTCCTCCCTTCTAGGCGCTACGCCTCTAAATGTGCTTCCCGCGCTGGAGCGCTGGTGAACTCTCTCATCCTGACCTGCACTTCTGGGCGCTCTGAACAGCCCCGCTGGGAATCACTGTGCAGCCCTGCATTGACTGGCGCCCTGGCTGCGGGTGACAAACTGCTGTGCCACATAGGGTACGAGAGCTGTCTCTCTTTCCGCCTCACCTCCGGCGGCGGTACGCACAGCGCATAGTCACACTGCTAACACACTTTGCTGGCAACATGGGCAAGCCTGATAGTCGCCAACCCAAGCTGCAGTTTGACAGCGCGGCGCAGAAGAAGACGACGCGGCACACAGGGGACACGGCGCCACCTAGAAGCCCGATTGCGGTGGCCTCGACGTCGGCCCCACTGACCCCGGATATGGCCACCATACTGCAAGAGATGCGCCAGGGCTTCGCGACGGTGGTCGACAAGGTAGACCGGCTGACATCTAGGATGGATGGCATAGCCCAAAAGATAGACGTGCATGAAGAACGTATAAATGAGGCGGAGCGCAGGATCTCGGCTGCTGATGACGCGACTGCGGCACATGACACTCGCCTGGCTAGGATGGACAATGTACTGAGGGTGATTGCCGCCAAGAACGAGGAGTTGGAGGCGAGGAGCCGGCGGAACAACGTCCGCGTCACGGGCATTCCCGAATCGACCAACACCGGGAAAATGGAGCTCTACATCGAGAAACTGCTAACAGCGACAGTGGGGGAGGACGCGCTCTCGAGTCAATTTATTGTGGAACGTGCACATCGTTCTCTTGGTCCTCAACCCAAGCCCGGAGCCCCACCGAGGCCCATCATAGCACGCCTACTCAACTACCGGGATCGAGATGCGGCACTCAGAGCCGCCAGAGCGAACCAGAACCTAACATATGATGGCGTGCCCTTCTCCATTTATCCAGACTTTACCCCGGTAGTCCAGGAACAGCGACGGAAGTTTCTTGCCGTCAAACGGAAACTGCGGGACTTGAACATTGACTATGCTCTCCTGTACCCAGCCAAGCTGCGTGTTACACACCAGGGTACGCAACACTTCTTTCTCAACCCGCAACAGGTTGAGGACTACCTTAAGACTCTGCCCAAACGGCCCAGGAGATCTGAGGACGCTGCGGACTTGAATGCTTCTGACATTGAGTAGGCCGCAACTGGCTCTCTGCAGCTACGCTTCTTGCATCTCACTGATTTGCCTTCACTTCCCTCCCGACTAACGGGGACTCATTCAACGTGGTGGTGGCTGCGGCCGCCTATGGGGTGCCGCGGGAGAGTGTTGGACTGCAGGTGGTAATGTATGCCAGGCCCCCACCCCCTTCTTCCCTCTCTGCCCTGGATGGCGACTCCAAGGGTGGACTTGTGCGGAGTGGGATAGCTGGGGGTGGCGGTACGTGCACCTCTGATGACCTCTACTGGGTGTTCCCCAATGACCTTTACTTGGATTCATGTTTATTGGATAGTTTTGACTATTTTCTGTGTTTGTGGGTGGGGGGCGGGACTAGGGTGCTGGCTGGTTGGGGTGGCTTCAGTGGGCGGGGGGTGGTGGGTTACTTCTTGGAGGTGTCGACCTTGCAATAGGCGAGCTGCGGCATCTGTTCGAATAACTGGTGACATTAGCATTGTATGGTTCTGTATTGAGGAATGTTTGCCCTTTTTCCGGCTGCGGCTGGCTGTTGAGGCTGTTGGGGAGGGGAAGGGGTGGGGAACATGTCGGGATGGTTGTTGGGTTTTTGGTTTTAACATGTGCATGCGATGTTCTGTGCTCTATTGTCTGCCCTATGGGGGGCTTCTTAGACATGACTGGGGGATGTGGGGTGGGGATGGGTGGTTTGTGCGTTATTTGTGGCTGGGGGGTGGCACGATCGACAAAGGCGTTTCGGCGCTGCGCCATTCTGCTATCTTGTGGGGTGTCGTTGACCTGGGCCGATTGGCTAATGGCATATTGTTTGCTGAACATTGTTTAGCTGTTTCCACTCTCTGCTGTTGCTACAGTTCATTTACCCTCCTACATGGCTGATACACGCCTAAATGTTGTCACTTGGAATGTGCGAGGGCTGGGAGACCATAGGAAGAGGAGGCACATCTTGAGGTACCTAGATCGCCATAACATCCACATTGCTTTCCTCCAGGAAACACACTTTGCGCCCAACAAAACATGCGCATTTGGGAATAGGTGGGCCTCTCATTCGATATTCGCCAATTACTCCTCGTATGCAAGAGGTACGGCCATTCTAGTTAAGAGGTCCACACCATTTCAGCTAGTGGGCTCTAGGGCTGATCCACAGGGGAGGTATTGTTTGTTAATGGGGCAGGCTAGGGCATATGTCAGTGACATTAGCATGTTGTTATGGGCCCAATTCAGATGACCCGCACTTCTTCACATCCTTATGGGCTGCGATAGTTGAGACAGGGCCACAGCACCTCATGTGGGGAGGAGATTTTAACGTGACACTGCGCCCCCCTTTGGACAGGTCGCACCCTGCCCCACACCATTATACTAATGGGCGAGAAGTCCTTAGTGCGACCATTGCCGATAACAATCTCGTTGATGCCTGGCGCTCACATTGCGGGACGAGACAGGAGGGTACACACTTTACGGCACAGGCCAAGTCGTGGGCGCGGCTTGACTACTTCCTCCTCACCTCACAACTGTACACGGCGCTTACACACGCGTCACACCTCCCTAGGACATATTCCGACCACTCCCCTGTTCTTATTACACTGACCGGCTCTGAGCTAGGCCCCCCAGTGACGGCGTGGCATATGCAACCCTCTATGCTACTGGACTCGGTGTTCCAGGATGAGCTCCGAGAGGAATGTCTGGATTTCTTTAAAAGAAATAGGGACTCTGTCCAGGACGTTGAGACCATATGGGACGCCTTTAAGGCCACGCTCCGGGGCTTATGTATTTCAAAAGGATCGGGGGTACTCAAGAGTATACTGGCTAAATTGCGCTCCATAGAAGATGACCTGCATAGTGCTGAGAGCCGCCTTAGGGCTAATCCTGACAGTGCAACCCTTGCAACCATTCGTGTGAAATTAACGGAGTTCTCCGAGGAGGCTGCTCGTGAGGTGAAGTTTAGGAACAAGTACTGGGTGGCCAGGCGATATGGGGAGGGCGAGAGACCTGGGAAAGCTCTGGCGGCGACGGTCAAACTGATGCGATCGCCGACGGTCATACTGGAACTGGAAACGGCTGAGGGATTGGTTCTCAGGGACACTACCCAAATCCTGAATGAATTTGTGCAGCATTACGGTACGCTGTACACCTCTAACGGGACTGGAGGGCTCACACTAGACGACTATCTGACTGATGTCTCTTTAGGGTGGTTGAGCGATGCACAGCGAGAGTTCTTGAGCGCCCCCTTTGAGCTGGATGAGGTCAGAGAGGCTATCATGGGCATGAAATCGGGTAAGGCCACTGGATTAGATGGTATACCCATTGAGTTCTACAAAACGTTCATTGACTTCATGGCGCCGGTACTGCGGGAGGTCTATGAGGATGCGCTGGAGGTGGGCCATCTACCGGTCTCCATGAGAATTGCCCTTATTACGTCACTGCTTAAGCCTGGGAAGCCAGCCTCGAGCTGCGATTCCTACCGACCGTTGTCCCTCCTAAATTGTGACGTTAAAATTCTCGCGAAACTGATTGCAACGCGCATCAGCCTCCTACTGCCGACTCTGATACTACCCGATCAGGCCGGATTTGTGCCTGAAAGGGCGACGTCACACAATCTCCGCACTTTTTTTTCGGTGTATGATTCCATTCATGAAGACCTCCCGATGGCGGCTATTTTTTTGGACGCCACCAAGGCGTTCGATTCGCTCGAATGGAATTATGTGTTCAGTGTTCTTGAGCGAATGGGATTCCCTCCTGTGTTTATCTCCTGGATTAGATTACTGTATACCAGGCCGGAGGCCAGAGTCCTCATTAATGGGAAATTGTCGTCAGCCTTCCCGATCTCCAGAGGGACGAGGCAGGGCTGCCCCCTGTCCCCCCTCCTTTTTGCCATAGCCACTGAACCACTAGCTGCCAAACTGAGACAGCGGCATCGGGAAAGTGCACTGCGTTGTTTTCAGAGACAGTTACTCGTCTCTATGTATGCGGACGACATTACCCTTTATGTTCGCCACCCTAGCGATAACCTGCACCCCATACTTAGGGAGTTCATACGATTTGGTGCCCTTTCTGGCATCCAGATTAACTGGAAGAAGTCATGTATCTTCCCCCTTACTGCCTCGACGAGTCCGTTTCAGCTGGAGTTCCCTCTTGCTTGGTGTTCGGGAGATTTCAAATACTTAGGCATACATGTGGAAAGAGGCAGAGAGGAGCTGATACGTGCCAATTATGGCACTGTAATGGACAAGATGCGTGACAGTATATCTAGATGGATCACACTCCCCCTCTCCATGGCGGGTCGTGCCTCATTGATTAAAATGGTTATACTCCCTCAGCTGTTGTACCTCTTCATGAACATTCCGTTTCACCCCGGATCCCATTTCTTTCGGTTACTGCGTTCGGAAATGCTCCGCCTAGTGTGGGGTGGCAAGACACCCAGGCTCAAGTGGGATATTCTAGTCAGACCATTCTCCCAGGGGGGTTTCGGGATACCTGACTTTGAGCTTTAGTACCGAGCTGCTCAGGCCCATTATGCATACTTCTGGATACGCCAGCAGAGGTATATGCCGCAATTAGCGGCCGAACACTGGTTGGCCCATCCGATCCCCATTGAAGGTGCCCTCTACTCCCGGGTTGAGGGTAGGGATAAGACTCCTTCCACGGTGTCCAGCACGGTGACGGCGTGGCACTCCATTGGTGCTATGCTTGACCTGGACTTTCTTTATGCCCCACGGCTGCCGCTAGCCTATCACCCGAACCTGCCGCTCCTGCAAGAGGCTGGCTTTCAAAAACTGCTTGGGAAACTAAACGTCAGTACATGGGGGGACTTGTATCTGGACGGTGTCTTCCGGACTAGAGATCAGTTTTACGGGAGCATACAACCCACACCTCTTGACGTGTTTTACTATGTCAGACTCAGACACGGGTTACAAGCCATAACGCCTGACTTCCCTTGCGAGCCCTCAGTACTTCCTCCCCTGCAAAACATGTTGCTTCTTGATAACCCTATTAAGCTGGTGTCCACACTGTATAAATCTGTTAGGACTAACATCACCTATAATGATCTGCCCGCTAGGCGTAAATGGGAACAGGACCTGGCCTTCGCTCTCACAGACACCCAATGGGATTTTTGCCTGCAACAGACCGAGCGCATCTCCTCTAACAGCCGTTATAGGATACTTCATTATAAATTCCTACACAGGCTATATTACACTCCAGCGCGCCTCCACAGGTTCCAGCTTAGGCCTACTGATACATGTGACAGGTGTGGGGCTCCAGGGGCGGATTTCCTTCACCTTGCCTGGGGGTGTGCTGAAGTGAACTTATACTGGACTCAAGTGTTTACGGCACTATCCAAAATGATACACATGACGGTTGCTCCATCCCCGTTGGTGGCCCTTCTGGGGTATGTTGCGCCTCTCCAGGCGGCTCACCGTAAATATGTGGCGCTGGCTATGCTTCTGGCCAAACGCAGGGTGGCCTGTAGATGGGGGAGAGGAAGGGCGCCAAAATTTAAGGACTGGATGAGTGACATGGTGTACTGCCAGGAGCAGTTAAGTACATATTCTGAGCTACTGCCGCCCACTTCTAGGCCTACTGACATCTGGGCCCCGTTACAATGCTATTTGGTACCTAACCCGCTAGAGGGTGATGGCACTTGAGGTTGAGTTATTGAGATATTGAGCGGTTGTTGTTTCTTGATCTCACATTGACACTCCTGGTCTGATGTATCTGGCATGATATGTGCGCTGCTTGTTGCTCCTGCCCCCCCCCCACCCCCCCCCCCTTCTTTGTGCTCCCTGGTCACCCCGTTTCAATCAGAACGTCCTCCCCCAAGTCTCGCGCGGCCTACTACCTCTGATACTGTGGCCCGCCTCGCACTTGGCTTGTAGTTGTGTAGCTATGCTGCCCACGTACCCCTCAGGATTTGTTGTGCCCCCCCCCTCATGCTTGGGTTCGGATGGACATTGCACATGTTACTGTTCATGTTTAGTTTAAGGTATAACTTGTAAAAATGCAAGACTCATAGATTTCGCTGTACTGACGCTGCATTTGCCACTCTGATTATGCTGGGGCCTGGAATGTTGTCACATTCATGCATATCTGCTATGATTTATATTTCTGTATGCATTGATGGCGGCCGGCCTCCGGGTTGTTGGTGAGACGCTGTGTACTCCTGGAAATGCTAAATAAATGTTTTGCACTTTAAAAAAAAAAAAAAAAAAAAAAAAAACTCCTGTTACTGTACTTTTCCACTCACAGGATGCAGTGAGAAAATGCATGTTTCTGCTTAACACACCGCTTAATGTATAAGCTCAATAGCACGCGTTTACTTGGGTCTATTTTTCTCATTGAAGATGGAAACCTTTTCTGTCACTGCACATATGCATCATGCTAACTGTGAACTGTTGATGTAAACATTGGCCTTTTTTGTTTGTATTTCAATGCCAGAGTAGTTGCATTTCCTGCTAACTTTTTTTTTGATCAGGGTGGCCAGTTTTGTTTAAATATGGATTGCTTGAAAATATTTGAACTGCCTTGGTGTTTTGACTCCTTAGTATCTGAGTTAGTGACGTTGGACTCATTCCAAGCCACACTCCCATTGAGCTGATGCACACAACTCTTGGCTGAAGCATGTTTGTGATAAAGGATCAATCAGCATAACAGTTGTGTTCCCCTTGATAGACACCACAAGATAAGAGGCATCAGACTGGTCGCCTTCAGGCACTACCTTCCTCACACCTGAAATCCAGTTGACTGACAGAGACCATTCTAAACAATCGGTCTTCTGTCAGTAAACTCTAAAGTTTTATTTGCCTGCCCCCAACAAGATAGAAAATAATGATCCCATATGCATTATCAGATACCTTTTTGTTATTTTACTACCACCCGATCAGTTGATGGGTTTGGGTACATCATGTAGATTATTCCATAAGTCCCCAGTCAGCCGTTCCTCACTTCCCCCTCCATTTTGGACTAATCATGTTTTCAAGATCGTAAAAAATGATTGAAAGGGTAGTGGAACATTCTATCACTAATGCATTTTTTCATCCATCATTCAGTCTTTCATCATTCCTTCCATCCACTGGCTATTCCATCCACCCATCCGTTCACATATCTATCATCTATGCCATCCATCCATTCATACAGCCACCCAACCTCTAACCCGGGCAGGTACATCTCTCACCACGGCACAGAAGCAGCCCAGCGGGAATACCTAGATACCTTTAAATGAGTAGCCTACCGGGAGTACCTAGCACCGTATAGGAGCTGCCCAGCGGGAGTTGGTCTCTCATCCAGCCAAAAGCCAAAGCGCGGTGCTCGCTTCAGGGACACCACACTTTTTTTCTTCTTTCTTTTTTTTAAACTGTAATGAGCGCGGCCCCGTCTTCATGGACACGGCGCTCTGCAATACAATAGGTGTTGCTTTTGTTATTGTAAATGACAATTTTTTAAAAGGCATTGCCATATACAATGCCAAAAGCTCCAAAACTCGCAGTTGTGGGAGCCATTACATTGGCATAGCTAATAGGTCTCGCCTTTGGGACCTTATAAGGGTTTAGCCATGCAACAGTTGATGTTGCTGCACCAAGTTTATTGTGCTGGATAGACACTTATAAGGTCCCAAATGCGAGACCTATTGGCTATGCCAATGCTTATTCTTCTTTAATTTTCACACGCGCACCATCTCTGAGCACTTTGTGTATGGAGCAGCCATTTGAATATAAATAATGTATGTATACTGTTGAATTCCAATAGTATTGATTTTTTTGCATCTGTTTTGAATTTCTTTCTTTGATGTAATTCTGTATTTATTCCTCCCTTCTGAGAAATTAGATTTATCTCTTTCCTGTGGATTGATGTAGTCGAATTGTGATAGGGTACAGTAATTAATTTAACTTGTTCAGATTATCTGGCAGGACAGTGACGCAGTGCCAGTTTGGGGTGGGGTGGTGCTGCTTTCACTGTCTGTGGGGATAGGTTCCTCTGCCTCCATGCTGGCATCCTCCACTCCCTCTACACTGGTGTCCTCACTATGTACCATCAGGAGATCTGTGGAGCAAATGAGATACATTTTATTCACCTGATGTGTAGCACAATAAATGTATACATAAATCCTAAGCTGACATTTATACTACCTCACTCATAATGCACTAAAATGGCAAAATATTTGTCTTTTGGAGTACAACTGTCTGATGCATGCTGCTAGACTATGTGGACTTGGGCATGGAGTTGTGGTCTGAGAGGTGTCAAAAGCTAATATTTCACACTTACTTTGTGAGGGTACCTGTGCTGAACTGTCAGTGCCAATGACATCAATAGAGGGGACCTGTTCTGGCACAGAGTACCAATTACAATTTAATAAAAATGGCTAAAAGTGACCTTCAGGACACGTGGCACCCTGTGACACTTTGACCCTAGCAGTATCTGATCAGCTCTCTGCTTTGCGGTCACACACACTGGTCCCCATGTTGGCATCAAATAGTGTTATGTATGCACCATCTGTATTTATCGATTACCATCCTTATCCCGCTACAAAGCTATGTCTTGTAAGGTTTTTGTACTATGTCAAAAATAGATGAAAAATAATTTGTCACATAAGAAATACTGCTACGTTGCACAGACTGTCTAGGGTGCACAAAAGCTATTGCTCCGTAGCGCAAATCAATTTTGCTTCCGTCCTTAGTTCCATAGCGGAAGCCCATAAATAGCAGGGGATGGGCACATCCATCAAGCCTGCAATATGCCTCTGAAGGATGAATCTGTCCTCCGTCTCAGTGTGTGTTCCTGCTATGTGTGTCCTCATTTCCTATAATTTGCGCGTCCCTGACTCTTTGACCATAGCTGTTTAGTTCCTCCGGTCTGTACTGTCTCTTTTTCTCGATAGGAATGAATGTTGGTACAAACCTTGTAAGGCGAGGTATTTTGCAGAACAGGACATTGAAATGCAGCACAGGTCTCCCCAGTGAGGATCTTGTGGATGCAAATTCACCAAAATACCTGGTGTAATGACATCACTATGTTGACCTGTAGGAAAAAGCCTAATTTTGCATGATCATCCCAATTTGTATGGACTGATTTTTGTGTTTTTTACTCTGTGCAATGGGACATATTTTACCTACCTATACATCCCTAGTATAATGTACAATGTGTAGCCAAGGTCTGTAAGTTAATTGTCACTACTGGACTGCTGCACCATTTGTCCACCCTTTACAGTGATAGTGGAAACATGACTGCAGGCCTACCATTCTAGCTTGTCTTTGCAGTTTTAAAACTGCCACTTTGACCTCTCAAAATAGCCCTTTTTGACAGGCCTCTTGGAGCCCTGTTCTGCTACAGCTTGCCACATTGTCCCCCGGCAGGAAACTGAGCTTCAAAAAAGTGACTGTCAGCACGTAGAAATCCTTACCATACAAAGGCACCCAAAGTATTCCGCCAGCGAGAAACCTTCCTTGGGTGTGAATTTTGAATTGTTCCTGCTCTGAGGCTTCCAGCCAAAGGCCTTCGACTTCACAGGAATGTTGTCCGATGTCTATCTGACCTTGTGGAGCTCTTCTGGACCACAGCCTGTTGCCTTACCCTGCTGAGGATTTTTGAATTCCATTTCAGAGACTATGGTCCTCATTACGATGCTGGTCGGACCGGCTACCATGGTCCTATCAGAGGCAGTCAGACCGCTGCGGTCTCGTTGGAAGCGGTTGGTCCGACCGCCAGATTACGATGCTGACCTCTGAAAGACTGCCGACTCCAACATCCTTTCTCCAATTGCATTCATAGGGGAGTACTGGGATCTCCAACCTCTGTCCAGATTACGATGAGGCACGCCGATGGCATAAAAATGGCGGTCTGACCGGCTGCCTTGAGTCATCAGAAACAAAGGATTCGTGTCATGCATGTGTGCATAATTCACATTATTTCTGTACGTTTTGTATGCATTTGCAGCTGCATATTTGGGGATATGTGCTGCACCTTAGGTGTGGGAATACAAAGGTGGTCCATGACATTCATCCACTCTTGAGACTTCCAGCGCCTACCGCTGATCGTTTTCACTATCTGTCCTCATTTCCTCAATGCCGAGGCACCGGACCACGCATGCGATATGTATAGATGATCCATTTTATATGTATAGGCTCTGAAACACGCTTTTGAATCACTAGTCTAATTTCACATCGGTGCCTTCTGCTTTAAGCTGTGTTAGCACATTAGGGCCCTTCCGGACTTGGTCCCTCTTTGGCCACTCTAGAACACAATGGCCATTCTAGCACATCACGCCGATCGGTTGCTGTTAGACCTGGCATCATTGGCATGAGTCTCTCCTCCATTTTTTCTGTTTGCCTCCTCTGTTTACGATGTTTTTGCTGGTATATGCTTTGGGCACTGTGCCACTGCTGATCAGTGTCACAGTGCAAGTGCTCCCTATGTGAAATTGCTGTATTGATTGACTTCCATGTTTGGCTTATTTGGTTTACTATCAGTCCCTAGTAGAGTGCACCAGGAGTGCCAGGGCTTGTAAATACAAATGCTGCTAGTGGGCCTGCAGCACATGTTGTGCCACCCACAAGAGCGGCCTAGTAAAAGTATGTCTGAAGGTCTGCCATTGCCAGACCACGTGCAGTCTGACTGTCACGAGGACTGCGCAAGTACACCTACTTGCCAGTCCCTAAACCTTCCCTTAACTTCATGTTAGTCACCCCTATGGTAGGCCCACGGGCAGGGTGCATTGTAAGCCTAAGGTAGGACAAGCCTGACAAGGTTGGCATGTCCTAATAGTGAATTACATCCATAGTCGTTTTTCACTATTGTAAGGTAGCCTGCTCTCCATCAGTTAGAATGGGCTGCCAGGATTATTAATGTTATAATCCTAGCGGGCTCGGGGAGCATGGTGCAATGTCGAGTTTGGTATCCCTGAACTCAGGGTTTAATAACGCATCCGTTTGTGTGGATGGTTTTTGGACTCTGTGTTTGAAAATAGCACTTTTAGAAAGTAGCTATTTTCTTGTCTAGCTGTCTACCGGTCTCTGCTGGTTCTGGTGTGTGTGTGACAGGAGCTGGGTGGCTCCAGAGAGTCTGAATGAGTCAGTGTGGGATGAGTGGGGCAATTGCATTGAGAGTAGGGGAGAGTAGCTCTTGATAGCCTGCCCTGCCTGATACAATGTTGGCTCCGCCCCCCTGCCAGGCGACTGATGACTCTGTGCTTGCCTGGGACTTTCCTGGCCCGCCTCCTGCCGGGCAGCTGATGGCCCTGCCCCTGCCAGTAACAATGCTGGCTCCGCTCCTGCTGAGCGGCTGAGGACTCTGCCCTGCCCAGTGAATAGGCCAGGTGCTCTGGCCTGGCAACACCCACAACAAACCCAGGATGGGGGGAAATTCCCCTGCATGGACAAAGGGATCAAAGCCAAAAAGGGGTATAAGAGAAGGACCCCTGAACCAAGAAATCAGATCACTTCTGACAAGGAAACCTGAACCAAGGACAAGAAGCCTGCTGATCTAAGGACTGCCTACCCCTTCTGCCAGAGTGCTGTTTGTTGGGGGAATCCTGCATTGCTTCTTTATTTTTGCCAAGGAACCAGGAGAGAGGAACTTTTGTGTGTACTCTCACTCTTTGCTGAGAAAATCTCCAAGGGCTGGAAGAGTGCCAGTCTCCTGTTGAAGTCACAGGGCTAAAGGACTTCATCTGTTACAGTGCTATTTGCTGGAGTTTGTGAATCCAGCACCTCTGAAAGAATCCAGCAATCTCGACGCCGACGGACGCCGCCGAATCCAGCTCGACATCGTGAGTAACGGCTCCAGTGTCCCGCTTCCTCGACGCCGGCCGCCGGGCCCGATCGACGCCAGCAGCAACGCCAGTGAGTAGTGAGTTCGGCTCCAGCTCCAAGTGACCCCGTGTCTGCACCGCCGCTGATCGCATCGACTTCGAGCCCTCTCGACGCCGTGAGCGCTGCTCACTCTTGCACCATCGACATCGACGACGCCGTATCCTGCTTCATCCCGTGAGCGCTGCTCCCGCCTGACTTCGGTCGACGCCGCTGCAGATCGCCCCGACTCCGAGGCCCGATCGACGCCGAAGACGCGACGCCGGACATCTCGACGCCGCTGATCATCGAGTGCTTCACTTTTCCAAGGTACTGTGTTGTGGGGGTCTGTGCGACTCCGGGCTCGACGTAGCGCTCCTCGCGGTCGACGCCGAACCTTTGGATTATCTTTGCCTCGACGTCGTGTGACTCCCGTGTGGGTTACATTGTTGCCAAGAACTGTGTTTTAGAGAAGAAGAGTTGCTTTTGATACTAAAGATTTTTGTGCTAAGAAGAAACCGTGCTTGAACCATTATTTTTCCTTCCAAGAGTATTTATTAAGACTGTGGTATATTTTTGTCGTTAATTGGTCTTGTGCTAAGCCTTATATAAAAATACTTATTTTTATAATACTACTGTGTCGTGTCCATTTGTAGTGTATTCACTCTATTACTGTATGTGGTCATAAATGCTTAACGCACTGCCTCTGAGATAAGCCTGTCTGCTTTGCCAAGCTACCAAGGGGGTGAGCAGGGGTTATCTAAGTGTGTGATCCCCTTGCCCTGACTAGAGAAGGTGTGTCCCTATTTGTCAGAAGTGTATACCTCTGCCAACTAGAGACAGCCGCTTCTAACATTGGTGGGTCAGCGGTGGGATTTTGAACTTTGCATTTATGACCCATGTGCAGTGATTAGTGTGCGCTACATAGTGAAAGCAGACCATAGCGCAGCCACAATCTGTTTTGGTTGGATATTCTATTTTTGTTCTCCGCTTTTCCTGAAGCTTGATTTTTGAAACTGCCAGTTTTGACCATGAGTGACGCCGGAGTCACTCCCCTTGTTGTTGTTGAGGAGGAATTTGATAGGAGTAAGATAAGTGATTATTCCTTAAGGGAGCTGAAATCCCTTTGCAAGCAATTTAAAGTTCCTACCACAGGCTGCAAAAACAAACCAGAATTTCGCAAGGCATTGGAAGCCTGGTTAGAGGCCAGGAATCCCTCTGCCCCGGTGGTGGTACCGACAGAGGAAGGGGAGGAGGAAGTGCCCGTGACTGGGCCTGTATCCCCTCCTGGCAGCAGTGTTTCCTCCAAAGGTCTTTCCCCTGAAGAAAGAGAAGAAAGGGCGAAGGAGCGAGCCTACAACGTGGAAATGGCAAAACTTAAGATAAATGGGCAGTTGGAGATAGAGAATGCAAGAGGCAGGAGAGAAGCTGATTTGGAGATCAAAAGATTAGAGTTTGAAAGAGAGAAGTTAGCTTTTGAGCGTGAGAAAATGGTGAGGGACATGGAGCTCAAAGCTAAGGAGTTCGAATTGAATCCCTCTGGTGGCAGCGTCCCATCTGTGCCTGCAGAAAGTAGGTTTTATTTTCCCAAAGATGTGATCAAAGATTTTCAGAAGAATGAGGATATTGGTCAGTGGTTTAAAGCATATGAGTTAGCATTGTTGGCCCACCGGGTCCCTGAGAAGGATTGGGGAGCGGGGTTGTGGGGTCGCTTTGTGAATGAGGGAAGAGATACCCTGTTAGACATGCCTGTTGAGAATAGGACGTCTTATGCTCATATGAAAGATGCTTTAATGTTAAGGTATGGCCTAACCCCAGAAAAGTACAGACAGGCCTTTAGAGAATGTAAGAAGTTGCCTGGTACCACGTGGGTGGAGTATGTGTCATATTTTTGCAGAGCCATGGATGGTTGGGTAAAGGGCAGCAAAGTGGAAAGTTATGATGCTCTTTATGATTTGTTTGCTTGGGAGCACTTGTCTAATAACTGTTTTCCAGAGCTGCGCCAGCACCTTATTGATAGCAAGATATCTAACCCTAGAAAACTTGCTGAAGAGGCGGACCGCTGGGTCAGTACCAGGGTCCACAAGGGTCCAGTGGGAGACTCAGCCAAAGGTGGGCAGGGTCCCCAGCAGAAGAGTGGGGGGACAGGGGTAAACAGAAGGAGTCCCAGAAAGGGCCCCAAAGTAATCCCCAAGGGAACCAAGGGAAAGGTTCCCAGCCTCCCCCTGTGAAGAAATCAGAGGCCCCGCCAGGTAAACCTGCTCATAGGGGCCCACTGACCTGCTTCGTTTGTAAGCAGGTAGGACACCGTTTTTATGACCCTCAGTGTCCCTTGAAGAAGTCTGGTGCACTACCCAGTGCACCACCCCGTCAGTTGGCTAGTGTAGCTCTGGGAGGGGAGGAGATGGTTGCCCATGGTGGGGAGGGTCCCGCGGAGATGTCCCTGGTCTCTCTAGGAGACATGGAATTGGTCCCTCCACCCCCTCTGCCTAGTAACACTAAGAAATATAGGCAGTGGGTGACCATTAATGGCCATAGAGTGGAAGCTCTCAGAGACACCGGAGCGAGTGTGACAGCTGTCAAGTGTCACTTGGTGTCCAGAGAGCAGGTTGTTCCCCACGCATTCTACCCTGTGATAGCTGCTGACAACTCCCAGAAAGAGTGTGAGGTAGCTCAAGTTTCCTTTGAATGGGGGGGAGTTTCAGGTACTCTTCAGGTTGCTGTGAGGCCCGCCATGCCTGTTGATTGTCTCCTGGGCAACGATTTAGAAGACTCCCCTTGGGCTAAGGTGGAGAGGGAGACACATTTGAAAATGTTGGGTGTGCCAGAGTGGGTGTGTGCAACCACTCGATCCATGACAGCAAGTAAGGGTGTTGATGGGGTTCTGGAGCCTGAAAGTATGGCCCAGGACCCAGCTGTGAAGAGAAGAGGCAGGGGGCGCGGGAAACCGTCCCCCGTAGTTCCCGTGGTCCAGGAGGAGGCAGACCTTGAGGGGTATGCCCTGGAACCCACAGGTGAACAAGTTGCTGAACTGGGAGACCTGCCCGAGCTGACCCACTGGCAGCAGGATGGTGGTCCCTCCAGGGAAGAATTTTGTGCAGAACAGAAAGTGTGCCCATCTCTTGTGGGTATGAGGCAGCAGGCCTCAGCCCAGACAACAGGTGATCAGTCAGGGTCACATTTGGTCTACTGGGAGAACGATCTCCTGTATAGCGAGCCTAAGGCTGCTGAGCCTGGGTCAGCCCGTGTGCTGGTGGTACCCCAGCGCTTCAGAGCCTTCCTACTGGGTTTGGCTCATGACGTTCCGTTAGCTGGACATCTGGGGCAGGACAAGACCTATGACAGGCTTGTCACCCATTTTTATTGGCCTCAGATGAGAAGGGATACAGATATCCATTGCATGACCTGTCAAACTTGCCAGGCAAGTGGGAAAAGCGGGCGGAAGCAGAAGGCTTCCCTCCAACCTTTTCCCGTGGTCAGTACCCCCTTTGACCGGGTGGGGATTGACATTGTTGGGCCCCTGGACCCCAAGACAGCCCTGGGCAACAGGTTCATCCTGGTCTTGGTGTACCATGCCACCCGGTACCCGGAAGCCATCCCTCTCAGAACAGTGACGGCCCCCGTGGTGGGACGGGCACTGATGGGTGTTTTTTCCCGAATGAGGTTCCCCAGAGAGGTGGTGTCAGACCGGGGCACCAACTTCATTTCCAACTATATGAAGTCTCTGTGGAAGGAGTGTGGGGTAACCTACAAGTTCACCACTCCTTACCACCCTCAAGGTAATGGGTTGGTTGAAAGATTCAACCGTACCCTTAAAGGCATGATTATGGGTCTTGAAGAACCAATGAGGCGTAAATGGGACGTCCTCTTGCCATGCCTGTTGTTTGCTTACCGTGAGGTGCCACAGAAGTCTCTAGGGTTCAGCCCCTTTGAGCTTTTGTATGGACACCCGGTAAGAGGACCTTTGAGTCTGGTCAAAGAAGGCTGGGAGCAATCTCCCAGGAAACCTCCCCAGGATGTATACAGCTACATGCTGGCCTTTAGGAACCAGACTAGGCGCTTCAGAGATCTTGCTCAGGCAAATCTGGAGGCCAGCCAGGAAGAGATGAAGCGGTGGTACGACCAGAAGGCCACTCTGGTAGAGCTTCAGCCTGGACAGAAAGTTTGGGTCATGTCCCCTGTGGAACCTTGTGCGCTCAAGGACAGGTGGACTGGACCATTTGAGGTTGTGGAGAAAAAGAGCGATGTCACCTACATGGTGGACTTGAAGTCTCCCAGGAACCCCTTGCGGGTCCTGCATGTCAACCGTTTGAAGCCCCACTTAGAAAGGTCCGAAGTGGGCATGCTCCTAGCTACAGATGCTGGAATGGAGGAGGAGAGTAAGCCTCTTCCTGACCTCCTGTATGCAAAAGAGCAAGATGGGTCAGTGGATGGTGTTGTCCTCTCTGACACACTGACCCCTGAACAGCAGCAGGATTGTCGCCAATTGTTGGGACAATTCCCTGATCTGTTTTCCTTGATTCCTGGTGTCACTCAGTGGTGTGTCCATGATGTGGACACTGGGGACAGCACTCCTGTGAAGCACAAGGCTTACAGAGTGACTGACAAGGTCAGAGCATACATCAAGGAGGAGGTCTCCAAAATGTTTGCCTTAGGGGTGGTTGAGTCCTCTAGCAGTCCTTGGGCCAGCCCAGTGGTCTTGGTCCCAAAGGCTGCAGCGCCTGGTGCTTCACCGGAACTGCGGTTCTGTGTGGATTACCGAGGACTCAATTCAGTCACCAAGACTGACGCGCACCCCATCCCCAGAGCTGATGAGCTCATAGATTGGTTAGGGGCTGCCCGGTACCTTAGTACGTTTGATCTAATGTCTGGGTACTGGCAGATCGCCTTGACTGATGGGGCAAAAGAGAGGTCAGCATTCTCCACACCAGATGGGCACTACCAGTTCCGGGTTATGCCCTTTGGGATGAAGAATGCCCCTGCCACCTTCCAGAGGTTGGTCAACCAGGTCTTGGCTGGGCTGGAGGATTTCAGTGCCGCCTACCTAGACGACATCGCAGTGTTCAGCGCCAGCTGGGAGGAACACTTGCGCCACCTCCAGGAAGTGTTGTTGGCCCTGCGCAGAGCAGGCCTCACAATCAAAGCCAGTAAGTGCCAGATTGGGCAGGGTTCAGTGGTGTACTTGGGGCACCAAGTAGGGAGCGGCAAGGTGGCCCCCCTACAACCCAAGATTGATACCATCCTGGCATGGGCACCGCCCAAAACCCAGACTCAGGTGAGAGCCTTCCTGGGTCTCACGGGTTACTACAGGAGGTTTGTCAAGGATTATGGTAACATTGTGCACCCCTTGACTTCGCTGACTTCCAGGAAGCAGCCACGACTTGTGAACTGGACTGACGCCTGTCAGACGGCCTTTGACACCCTGAAAACTGCAATGTGCACAGCACCCATACTCCAGGCACCCGACTTTTCGAAAGAATTTGTTGTCCAGACGGACGCTTCAGAGCATGGCGTGGGGGCTGTTCTAGCTCAGGTGAATGAAGAGGGCCGAGACTTACCTGTAGCCTTCATCAGCAGGAGGTTACTTCCCAGGGAACAGAGGTGGAGTGCGATAGAAAGAGAAGCATTTGCTGTGGTCTGGGCACTGAAAAAGCTGAGACCCTACCTGTTTGGGACTCACTTCCGGGTGCAGACAGACCACAGGCCCCTCAGATGGTTGATGCAGATGAGGGGTGAGAATCCAAAGCTGTTGAGGTGGTCCATTTCCCTACAGGGGATGGACTTCACGGTGGAACACCGCCCTGGCACAGATCACGCCAATGCTGATGGTCTGTCCAGATTTTTCCGCCTTAGTGATGAGGACTCCCTAGGGTAAGGGTAGTTCTCCCCACATTTCAGCTGGAGGGGACACGTGTTAGACCTGGCATCATTGGCATGAGTCTCTCCTCCATTTTTTCTGTTTGCCTCCTCTGTTTACGATGTTTTTGCTGGTATATGCTTTGGGCACTGTGCCACTGCTGATCAGTGTCACAGTGCAAGTGCTCCCTATGTGAAATTGCTGTATTGATTGACTTCCATGTTTGGCTTATTTGGTTTACTATCAGTCCCTAGTAGAGTGCACCAGGAGTGCCAGGGCTTGTAAATACAAATGCTGCTAGTGGGCCTGCAGCACATGTTGTGCCACCCACAAGAGCGGCCTAGTAAAAGTATGTCTGAAGGTCTGCCATTGCCAGACCACGTGCAGTCTGACTGTCACGAGGACTGCGCAAGTACACCTACTTGCCAGTCCCTAAACCTTCCCTTAACTTCATGTTAGTCACCCCTATGGTAGGCCCACGGGCAGGGTGCATTGTAAGCCTAAGGTAGGACAAGCCTGACAAGGTTGGCATGTCCTAATAGTGAATTACATCCATAGTCGTTTTTCACTATTGTAAGGTAGCCTGCTCTCCATCAGTTAGAATGGGCTGCCAGGATTATTAATGTTATAATCCTAGCGGGCTCGGGGAGCATGGTGCAATGTCGAGTTTGGTATCCCTGAACTCAGGGTTTAATAACGCATCCGTTTGTGTGGATGGTTTTTGGACTCTGTGTTTGAAAATAGCACTTTTAGAAAGTAGCTATTTTCTTGTCTAGCTGTCTACCGGTCTCTGCTGGTTCTGGTGTGTGTGTGACAGGAGCTGGGTGGCTCCAGAGAGTCTGAATGAGTCAGTGTGGGATGAGTGGGGCAATTGCATTGAGAGTAGGGGAGAGTAGCTCTTGATAGCCTGCCCTGCCTGATACAATGTTGGCTCCGCCCCCCTGCCAGGCGACTGATGACTCTGTGCTTGCCTGGGACTTTCCTGGCCCGCCTCCTGCCGGGCAGCTGATGGCCCTGCCCCTGCCAGTAACAATGCTGGCTCCGCTCCTGCTGAGCGGCTGAGGACTCTGCCCTGCCCAGTGAATAGGCCAGGTGCTCTGGCCTGGCAACACCCACAACAAACCCAGGATGGGGGGAAATTCCCCTGCATGGACAAAGGGATCAAAGCCAAAAAGGGGTATAAGAGAAGGACCCCTGAACCAAGAAATCAGATCACTTCTGACAAGGAAACCTGAACCAAGGACAAGAAGCCTGCTGATCTAAGGACTGCCTACCCCTTCTGCCAGAGTGCTGTTTGTTGGGGGAATCCTGCATTGCTTCTTTATTTTTGCCAAGGAACCAGGAGAGAGGAACTTTTGTGTGTACTCTCACTCTTTGCTGAGAAAATCTCCAAGGGCTGGAAGAGTGCCAGTCTCCTGTTGAAGTCACAGGGCTAAAGGACTTCATCTGTTACAGTGCTATTTGCTGGAGTTTGTGAATCCAGCACCTCTGAAAGAATCCAGCAATCTCGACGCCGACGGACGCCGCCGAATCCAGCTCGACATCGTGAGTAACGGCTCCAGTGTCCCGCTTCCTCGACGCCGGCCGCCGGGCCCGATCGACGCCAGCAGCAACGCCAGTGAGTAGTGAGTTCGGCTCCAGCTCCAAGTGACCCCGTGTCTGCACCGCCGCTGATCGCATCGACTTCGAGCCCTCTCGACGCCGTGAGCGCTGCTCACTCTTGCACCATCGACATCGACGACGCCGTATCCTGCTTCATCCCGTGAGCGCTGCTCCCGCCTGACTTCGGTCGACGCCGCTGCAGATCGCCCCGACTCCGAGGCCCGATCGACGCCGAAGACGCGACGCCGGACATCTCGACGCCGCTGATCATCGAGTGCTTCACTTTTCCAAGGTACTGTGTTGTGGGGGTCTGTGCGACTCCGGGCTCGACGTAGCGCTCCTCGCGGTCGACGCCGAACCTTTGGATTATCTTTGCCTCGACGTCGTGTGACTCCCGTGTGGGTTACATTGTTGCCAAGAACTGTGTTTTAGAGAAGAAGAGTTGCTTTTGATACTAAAGATTTTTGTGCTAAGAAGAAACCGTGCTTGAACCATTATTTTTCCTTCCAAGAGTATTTATTAAGACTGTGGTATATTTTTGTCGTTAATTGGTCTTGTGCTAAGCCTTATATAAAAATACTTATTTTTATAATACTACTGTGTCGTGTCCATTTGTAGTGTATTCACTCTATTACTGTATGTGGTCATAAATGCTTAACGCACTGCCTCTGAGATAAGCCTGTCTGCTTTGCCAAGCTACCAAGGGGGTGAGCAGGGGTTATCTAAGTGTGTGATCCCCTTGCCCTGACTAGAGAAGGTGTGTCCCTATTTGTCAGAAGTGTATACCTCTGCCAACTAGAGACAGCCGCTTCTAACATTGGTGGGTCAGCGGTGGGATTTTGAACTTTGCATTTATGACCCATGTGCAGTGATTAGTGTGCGCTACATAGTGAAAGCAGACCATAGCGCAGCCACAATCTGTTTTGGTTGGATATTCTATTTTTGTTCTCCGCTTTTCCTGAAGCTTGATTTTTGAAACTGCCAGTTTTGACCATGAGTGACGCCGGAGTCACTCCCCTTGTTGTTGTTGAGGAGGAATTTGATAGGAGTAAGATAAGTGATTATTCCTTAAGGGAGCTGAAATCCCTTTGCAAGCAATTTAAAGTTCCTACCACAGGCTGCAAAAACAAACCAGAATTTCGCAAGGCATTGGAAGCCTGGTTAGAGGCCAGGAATCCCTCTGCCCCGGTGGTGGTACCGACAGAGGAAGGGGAGGAGGAAGTGCCCGTGACTGGGCCTGTATCCCCTCCTGGCAGCAGTGTTTCCTCCAAAGGTCTTTCCCCTGAAGAAAGAGAAGAAAGGGCGAAGGAGCGAGCCTACAACGTGGAAATGGCAAAACTTAAGATAAATGGGCAGTTGGAGATAGAGAATGCAAGAGGCAGGAGAGAAGCTGATTTGGAGATCAAAAGATTAGAGTTTGAAAGAGAGAAGTTAGCTTTTGAGCGTGAGAAAATGGTGAGGGACATGGAGCTCAAAGCTAAGGAGTTCGAATTGAATCCCTCTGGTGGCAGCGTCCCATCTGTGCCTGCAGAAAGTAGGTTTTATTTTCCCAAAGATGTGATCAAAGATTTTCAGAAGAATGAGGATATTGGTCAGTGGTTTAAAGCATATGAGTTAGCATTGTTGGCCCACCGGGTCCCTGAGAAGGATTGGGGAGCGGGGTTGTGGGGTCGCTTTGTGAATGAGGGAAGAGATACCCTGTTAGACATGCCTGTTGAGAATAGGACGTCTTATGCTCATATGAAAGATGCTTTAATGTTAAGGTATGGCCTAACCCCAGAAAAGTACAGACAGGCCTTTAGAGAATGTAAGAAGTTGCCTGGTACCACGTGGGTGGAGTATGTGTCATATTTTTGCAGAGCCATGGATGGTTGGGTAAAGGGCAGCAAAGTGGAAAGTTATGATGCTCTTTATGATTTGTTTGCTTGGGAGCACTTGTCTAATAACTGTTTTCCAGAGCTGCGCCAGCACCTTATTGATAGCAAGATATCTAACCCTAGAAAACTTGCTGAAGAGGCGGACCGCTGGGTCAGTACCAGGGTCCACAAGGGTCCAGTGGGAGACTCAGCCAAAGGTGGGCAGGGTCCCCAGCAGAAGAGTGGGGGGGACAGGGGTAAACAGAAGGAGTCCCAGAAAGGGCCCCAAAGTAATCCCCAAGGGAACCAAGGGAAAGGTTCCCAGCCTCCCCCTGTGAAGAAATCAGAGGCCCCGCCAGGTAAACCTGCTCATAGGGGCCCACTGACCTGCTTCGTTTGTAAGCAGGTAGGACACCGTTTTTATGACCCTCAGTGTCCCTTGAAGAAGTCTGGTGCACTACCCAGTGCACCACCCCGTCAGTTGGCTAGTGTAGCTCTGGGAGGGGAGGAGATGGTTGCCCATGGTGGGGAGGGTCCCGCGGAGATGTCCCTGGTCTCTCTAGGAGACATGGAATTGGTCCCTCCACCCCCTCTGCCTAGTAACACTAAGAAATATAGGCAGTGGGTGACCATTAATGGCCATAGAGTGGAAGCTCTCAGAGACACCGGAGCGAGTGTGACAGCTGTCAAGTGTCACTTGGTGTCCAGAGAGCAGGTTGTTCCACACGCATTCTACCCTGTGATAGCTGCTGACAACTCCCAGAAAGAGTGTGAGGTAGCTCAAGTTTCCTTTGAATGGGGGGGAGTTTCAGGTACTCTTCAGGTTGCTGTGAGGCCCGCCATGCCTGTTGATTGTCTCCTGGGCAACGATTTAGAAGACTCCCCTTGGGCTAAGGTGGAGAGGGAGACACATTTGAAAATGTTGGGTGTGCCAGAGTGGGTGTGTGCAACCACTCGATCCATGACAGCAAGTAAGGGTGTTGATGGGGTTCTGGAGCCTGAAAGTATGGCCCAGGACCCAGCTGTGAAGAGAAGAGGCAGGGGGCGCGGGAAACCGTCCCCCGTAGTTCCCGTGGTCCAGGAGGAGGCAGACCTTGAGGGGTATGCCCTGGAACCCACAGGTGAACAAGTTGCTGAACTGGGAGACCTGCCCGAGCTGACCCACTGGCAGCAGGATGGTGGTCCCTCCAGGGAAGAATTTTGTGCAGAACAGAAAGTGTGCCCATCTCTTGTGGGTATGAGGCAGCAGGCCTCAGCCCAGACAACAGGTGATCAGTCAGGGTCACATTTGGTCTACTGGGAGAACGATCTCCTGTATAGCGAGCCTAAGGCTGCTGAGCCTGGGTCAGCCCGTGTGCTGGTGGTACCCCAGCGCTTCAGAGCCTTCCTACTGGGTTTGGCTCATGACGTTCCGTTAGCTGGACATCTGGGGCAGGACAAGACCTATGACAGGCTTGTCACCCATTTTTATTGGCCTCAGATGAGAAGGGATACAGATATCCATTGCATGACCTGTCAAACTTGCCAGGCAAGTGGGAAAAGCGGGCGGAAGCAGAAGGCTTCCCTCCAACCTTTTCCCGTGGTCAGTACCCCCTTTGACCGGGTGGGGATTGACATTGTTGGGCCCCTGGACCCCAAGACAGCCCTGGGCAACAGGTTCATCCTGGTCTTGGTGTACCATGCCACCCGGTACCCGGAAGCCATCCCTCTCAGAACAGTGACGGCCCCCGTGGTGGGACGGGCACTGATGGGTGTTTTTTCCCGAATGAGGTTCCCCAGAGAGGTGGTGTCAGACCGGGGCACCAACTTCATTTCCAACTATATGAAGTCTCTGTGGAAGGAGTGTGGGGTAACCTACAAGTTCACCACTCCTTACCACCCTCAAGGTAATGGGTTGGTTGAAAGATTCAACCGTACCCTTAAAGGCATGATTATGGGTCTTGAAGAACCAATGAGGCGTAAATGGGACGTCCTCTTGCCATGCCTGTTGTTTGCTTACCGTGAGGTGCCACAGAAGTCTCTAGGGTTCAGCCCCTTTGAGCTTTTGTATGGACACCCGGTAAGAGGACCTTTGAGTCTGGTCAAAGAAGGCTGGGAGCAATCTCCCAGGAAACCTCCCCAGGATGTATACAGCTACATGCTGGCCTTTAGGAACCAGACTAGGCGCTTCAGAGATCTTGCTCAGGCAAATCTGGAGGCCAGCCAGGAAGAGATGAAGCGGTGGTACGACCAGAAGGCCACTCTGGTAGAGCTTCAGCCTGGACAGAAAGTTTGGGTCATGTCCCCTGTGGAACCTTGTGCGCTCAAGGACAGGTGGACTGGACCATTTGAGGTTGTGGAGAAAAAGAGCGATGTCACCTACATGGTGGACTTGAAGTCTCCCAGGAACCCCTTGCGGGTCCTGCATGTCAACCGTTTGAAGCCCCACTTAGAAAGGTCCGAAGTGGGCATGCTCCTAGCTACAGATGCTGGAATGGAGGAGGAGAGTAAGCCTCTTCCTGACCTCCTGTATGCAAAAGAGCAAGATGGGTCAGTGGATGGTGTTGTCCTCTCTGACACACTGACCCCTGAACAGCAGCAGGATTGTCGCCAATTGTTGGGACAATTCCCTGATCTGTTTTCCTTGATTCCTGGTGTCACTCAGTGGTGTGTCCATGATGTGGACACTGGGGACAGCACTCCTGTGAAGCACAAGGCTTACAGAGTGACTGACAAGGTCAGAGCATACATCAAGGAGGAGGTCTCCAAAATGTTTGCCTTAGGGGTGGTTGAGTCCTCTAGCAGTCCTTGGGCCAGCCCAGTGGTCTTGGTCCCAAAGGCTGCAGCGCCTGGTGCTTCACCGGAACTGCGGTTCTGTGTGGATTACCGAGGACTCAATTCAGTCACCAAGACTGACGCGCACCCCATCCCCAGAGCTGATGAGCTCATAGATTGGTTAGGGGCTGCCCGGTACCTTAGTACGTTTGATCTAATGTCTGGGTACTGGCAGATCGCCTTGACTGATGGGGCAAAAGAGAGGTCAGCATTCTCCACACCAGATGGGCACTACCAGTTCCGGGTTATGCCCTTTGGGATGAAGAATGCCCCTGCCACCTTCCAGAGGTTGGTCAACCAGGTCTTGGCTGGGCTGGAGGATTTCAGTGCCGCCTACCTAGACGACATCGCAGTGTTCAGCGCCAGCTGGGAGGAACACTTGCGCCACCTCCAGGAAGTGTTGTTGGCCCTGCGCAGAGCAGGCCTCACAATCAAAGCCAGTAAGTGCCAGATTGGGCAGGGTTCAGTGGTGTACTTGGGGCACCAAGTAGGGAGCGGCAAGGTGGCCCCCCTACAACCCAAGATTGATACCATCCTGGCATGGGCACCGCCCAAAACCCAGACTCAGGTGAGAGCCTTCCTGGGTCTCACGGGTTACTACAGGAGGTTTGTCAAGGATTATGGTAACATTGTGCACCCCTTGACTTCGCTGACTTCCAGGAAGCAGCCACGACTTGTGAACTGGACTGACGCCTGTCAGACGGCCTTTGACACCCTGAAAACTGCAATGTGCACAGCACCCATACTCCAGGCACCCGACTTTTCGAAAGAATTTGTTGTCCAGACGGACGCTTCAGAGCATGGCGTGGGGGCTGTTCTAGCTCAGGTGAATGAAGAGGGCCGAGACTTACCTGTAGCCTTCATCAGCAGGAGGTTACTTCCCAGGGAACAGAGGTGGAGTGCGATAGAAAGAGAAGCATTTGCTGTGGTCTGGGCACTGAAAAAGCTGAGACCCTACCTGTTTGGGACTCACTTCCGGGTGCAGACAGACCACAGGCCCCTCAGATGGTTGATGCAGATGAGGGGTGAGAATCCAAAGCTGTTGAGGTGGTCCATTTCCCTACAGGGGATGGACTTCACGGTGGAACACCGCCCTGGCACAGATCACGCCAATGCTGATGGTCTGTCCAGATTTTTCCGCCTTAGTGATGAGGACTCCCTAGGGTAAGGGTAGTTCTCCCCACATTTCAGCTGGAGGGGACACGTGTTAGACCTGGCATCATTGGCATGAGTCTCTCCTCCATTTTTTCTGTTTGCCTCCTCTGTTTACGATGTTTTTGCTGGTATATGCTTTGGGCACTGTGCCACTGCTGATCAGTGTCACAGTGCAAGTGCTCCCTATGTGAAATTGCTGTATTGATTGACTTCCATGTTTGGCTTATTTGGTTTACTATCAGTCCCTAGTAGAGTGCACCAGGAGTGCCAGGGCTTGTAAATACAAATGCTGCTAGTGGGCCTGCAGCACATGTTGTGCCACCCACAAGAGCGGCCTAGTAAAAGTATGTCTGAAGGTCTGCCATTGCCAGACCACGTGCAGTCTGACTGTCACGAGGACTGCGCAAGTACACCTACTTGCCAGTCCCTAAACCTTCCCTTAACTTCATGTTAGTCACCCCTATGGTAGGCCCACGGGCAGGGTGCATTGTAAGCCTAAGGTAGGACAAGCCTGACAAGGTTGGCATGTCCTAATAGTGAATTACATCCATAGTCGTTTTTCACTATTGTAAGGTAGCCTGCTCTCCATCAGTTAGAATGGGCTGCCAGGATTATTAATGTTATAATCCTAGCGGGCTCGGGGAGCATGGTGCAATGTCGAGTTTGGTATCCCTGAACTCAGGGTTTAATAACGCATCCGTTTGTGTGGATGGTTTTTGGACTCTGTGTTTGAAAATAGCACTTTTAGAAAGTAGCTATTTTCTTGTCTAGCTGTCTACCGGTCTCTGCTGGTTCTGGTGTGTGTGTGACAGGAGCTGGGTGGCTCCAGAGAGTCTGAATGAGTCAGTGTGGGATGAGTGGGGCAATTGCATTGAGAGTAGGGGAGAGTAGCTCTTGATAGCCTGCCCTGCCTGATACAATGTTGGCTCCGCCCCCCTGCCAGGCGACTGATGACTCTGTGCTTGCCTGGGACTTTCCTGGCCCGCCTCCTGCCGGGCAGCTGATGGCCCTGCCCCTGCCAGTAACAATGCTGGCTCCGCTCCTGCTGAGCGGCTGAGGACTCTGCCCTGCCCAGTGAATAGGCCAGGTGCTCTGGCCTGGCAACACCCACAACAAACCCAGGATGGGGGGAAATTCCCCTGCATGGACAAAGGGATCAAAGCCAAAAAGGGGTATAAGAGAAGGACCCCTGAACCAAGAAATCAGATCACTTCTGACAAGGAAACCTGAACCAAGGACAAGAAGCCTGCTGATCTAAGGACTGCCTACCCCTTCTGCCAGAGTGCTGTTTGTTGGGGGAATCCTGCATTGCTTCTTTATTTTTGCCAAGGAACCAGGAGAGAGGAACTTTTGTGTGTACTCTCACTCTTTGCTGAGAAAATCTCCAAGGGCTGGAAGAGTGCCAGTCTCCTGTTGAAGTCACAGGGCTAAAGGACTTCATCTGTTACAGTGCTATTTGCTGGAGTTTGTGAATCCAGCACCTCTGAAAGAATCCAGCAATCTCGACGCCGACGGACGCCGCCGAATCCAGCTCGACATCGTGAGTAACGGCTCCAGTGTCCCGCTTCCTCGACGCCGGCCGCCGGGCCCGATCGACGCCAGCAGCAGCGCCAGTGAGTAGTGAGTTCGGCTCCAGCTCCAAGTGACCCCGTGTCTGCACCGCCGCTGATCGCATCGACTTCGAGCCCTCTCGACGCCGTGAGCGCTGCTCACTCTTGCACCATCGACATCGACGACGCCGTATCCTGCTTCATCCCGTGAGCGCTGCTCCCGCCTGACTTCGGTCGACGCCGCTGCAGATCGCCCCGACTCCGAGGCCCGATCGACGCCGAAGACGCGACGCCGGACATCTCGACGCCGCTGATCATCGAGTGCTTCACTTTTCCAAGGTACTGTGTTGTGGGGGTCTGTGCGACTCCGGGCTCGACGTAGCGCTCCTCGCGGTCGACGCCGAACCTTTGGATTATCTTTGCCTCGACGTCGTGTGACTCCCGTGTGGGTTACATTGTTGCCAAGAACTGTGTTTTAGAGAAGAAGAGTTGCTTTTGATACTAAAGATTTTTGTGCTAAGAAGAAACCGTGCTTGAACCATTATTTTTCCTTCCAAGAGTATTTATTAAGACTGTGGTATATTTTTGTCGTTAATTGGTCTTGTGCTAAGCCTTATATAAAAATACTTATTTTTATAATACTACTGTGTCGTGTCCATTTGTAGTGTATTCACTCTATTACTGTATGTGGTCATAAATGCTTAACGCACTGCCTCTGAGATAAGCCTGTCTGCTTTGCCAAGCTACCAAGGGGGTGAGCAGGGGTTATCTAAGTGTGTGATCCCCTTGCCCTGACTAGAGAAGGTGTGTCCCTATTTGTCAGAAGTGTATACCTCTGCCAACTAGAGACAGCCGCTTCTAACAGTTGCAATTAGACTATTCAGTATTCATCACTCATTTAATATGTACCAGATCTTTTGAATATATGTATAGGCTGACACACGTGTTTTGATTTGTTTCTTAGGACAGTGATTCACATCACACTCATCATTTATGGGTGTAATTAGTGAATGGTGATGAAGTCACTACACACCCTTGTTTCCTGTACCTCTGGCGTAATTGGGCCATTGGTTTTCGTGATTGGACAACATACCTGAGTAGCCTGGCATGACACCAGGAATAGGTCAGTGACCATGCACTTGACCTGACTTTTTGAACACACACATAGCGCCTCATCTAATTAGCATTCTTACCCGTAGGTTGCCATACCCCATCCTGATAAAGTCTCGCAGCTGAGGCTCAAAGTTACCTCCTTGCATCAGCCGAGTCGAAACGTCGACGACCTCCATTGTACAAGACCTGTACCTGCTTCCTATCTGATATACCTTTGAAGATGGATTGAGTGCACGTTGTGAATTTACAGAATTACATGTAAATAAATGTTATACATCGGAGAGGTCTTCTGTAACTGGTTTTGACTACCAGTGATTTGAAAAGCATCTAATTGTATTTTCCTTACTTCTTTGATTTGCACTCTTACTACCTACCACCACCACTCCCCTACTTTTGCTCTTTTTCTGTTCGCAACCTATAATTATTGAGCTTTTTGCCAAAAGTCTATTAATATATGTTTTGTAAAAATTGCTTGATTCCGGTCCAGGGAAGACATGGCTTGGCAGTTCGGTCTGGACTGTTCCCATGAGACACAGGGTCAAGACTTATTTGCATATGGCTATGTCTGAACTGGGGTGGCTTTGTGATCAAAATAACAATGGATTAAACCCAGATCTGTGACTGAGGGTGAATGTTTAGCCAGTGTGCAACATTCCGTCCATCCTATTGTGTGTTTTGCTGTTCACCCTATGTGGGAAGGGTATGCCCAGACGTGTGTCCCGTGCTCACTACGCCACTGGAGTCAAGTTATCCTGGCTGAAGACGGCTGATAACCAGAAACCGGTTCTAGGATGCTTGATTCCGGTCCAGGGAAGTCATGGCTTGGCAGTTCGGTCTGGACTGTTTTCATGAGGCACAGGGTCAAGACTGATTTGCAAATGGCCATGTCTGAACTGGGGTGGCTTGGTGAGCAAAATAACAATGGATTAAACCCAGATCTGTGACTGGGGGTGAATGTTTTGCCATTGTGCAACATTCTGTCCATCATATTGTGTGTTTTGCTGTTCACCCTATGTAGGAAGGGTATGCCCAGACGTGGGTCCCGTGCTCACTACGCAACTGGAGTCAAGCTATCCTGGCTGAAGATGGCTGATAGCCAGAAACAGGCCCTAGGATGCTTGATTCCGGTCCAGGGAAGACATGGCTTGGCAGTTTGGTCTGGACTGTTCTATGCCCAGACGTGGGTCCCGTGCTCACTACGCCACTGGAGTCAAGCTATCCTGGCTGAAGACGGCTGATAGCCAGAAACCGGTCCTAGGATGCTTGATTCCGGTCCAGGGAAGACATAGCTTGGCAGTTCGGTTTGAACTGTTCTAATGAGGCACAGGGTCAAGACTGATTTGCATATGGCCATGTCTTAACTGGGGTGGCTTGGTGAGCACAATAACGATGGATTAAACCCAGATCTGTGACTGGGGGTGAATGTTTTGCCATTGTGCAACATTCCGTCCATCATATTGTGTGTTTTGCTGTTCACCCTATGTGGGAAGGGTATGCCCAGGCGTGGGTACTGTGCTCACTACGCCACTGGAGTGAAGCTATCCTGGCTGAAGACGGCTGATAGCCAGAAACCAGTCCTAGGATGCTTGATTCCGGTCCAGGGAAGACATGGCTTGGCAGTTCGGTCTGGACTGTTCCCATGAGGCACAAGGTCAAGACTGATTTGCATATGGCCATGTCTTATCTGGGGTGGCTTGCTGAGCAAAATAACCATGGATTAAACCTAAATCTGTGACTGGGGGCGAATGTTTTGCCATTGTGCAATATTCCATCCATCTTATTGTGTGTTTTCCTGTGAACCCTATGTGGGAAGGGTATGTTCAGACGTGGGTCCTGTGCTCACTACGCCACTGGATTCAAGCTAACCTGGCTGAAGACAGTTGATAGCCAGAAACCAGTCATAGGATGCTTTATTCCGGTCCAGGGAAGACATGGCTTGGCAGTTCAGTCTGGACAGTTCCCAAGAGGCTCAGGGTCAAGACTGATTTGCAAAAGGCCATGTCTGAACTGGGGTAGCTTGGTGAGAAAAATAACGATGGATTAAACCCAGATCTGTGACTGGGGGTGAATGTTTTGCCATTGTGCAACATTCCGTCCATCATATTGTGTGTTTTGCTCAACATGGAACAGAGGCAGAGCGATGAAGCAGGTACACTTCCCTCCAGAGATACACGAGACATCCGGACACGCCGACAACATTACCGATGGTGAGACAAAGTGGCCCTAATCCCATAGTTAACATCTCAGAATACACACTGAACAGTGATGAGGAGGCCCTCCTACAGAAGGGACTTTCCTTTGTTCCAACCAACCTACCTGATAGCTTCAATTTGAAACTCGAACGCCATCAATTTTTCAGGAAGTTCAGGTTAAAATACTATTTCACTAAGATACCCTTCAATCCAACATTCACAAGCACTGGCCTAAGACCCCCTTCAAACTTTAATCCTCCTTCACACATGATGTCCCATAAAATCATGGCTTTTGAACAAATAGTGATGAGGGATGTTATGCAATCACTGGAACAAAAGGAATATGTTAGCTTTAACACCTCTAAATATTAACGCTCTGCCCTCAATTCTCTCAAAAACAATACTGGGATCGTCATAAAACCGGGAAGGGAAGACTGCTTTTTTAAATCAGCTGACCTTCTCTACAGACTCAGAGATAGGGGCTATCCAATCAGGCTTCTTAAAAAAGCCCGGAAAAGAGCATGGTATAACCATAGGTAATTTTAGTGACGCCAAAAGAAAAAGTAAACACCACTCAAGACAGACTCACGTGCGTCACCACATTTTTTACCAAGAGTAACCAGATCAAAAAAACGATCAACAAACACTGGCACATGGTTGCAGATGACGTCAAAATGCATGAACCTCCACTGCATGCATTCCGCAAAGGCAAGAGTCTCAGAAACGCACTTGTTAAATCCCTTCTTCTATCCAAAGAGTCAAATGTCCAGTCCCATCTATGGAACATTCCTCCCATCAAGGGCCATTATAAATGTGGGAGTTGTAAGGTGTATCCTCTGACCAAAGAAATAAAATCTTTCTCTCACAACGATTACACATCCACCCTCAGAGAACACAATACCTGTAACTCTTCAGGAGTTATATATGCCATTCAGTGTCCATGTGATTTCCTATATATATGCCAGACATCAAAGAAAATAAATTGCCGGTTCTTGCAACACTAGTGGAACATTTCATGAAATTTGGACATACTGCAGAGAGCCTAAAATGGTGGGTGATCGAAGAAGGTACATACTAATCCCACAGGAGGATGCCTTTCTCACAATCTCAACTACCGTGAATGGAAATGGTTTCACACTTTCGACACAATACACAGGGGATTAAACGAGTATGAGGAAATCGCCCGACAGGCAGCAAGCTTGCGCACAAGCTAGACCTGCGATGCCATCTTAGACTACTTGATACCTATCAGTTCATACATACGAGTACCTCCTTATGATGGACCTAGGGGTATTTAGAATTACACATTGGCTAATGTGTTTTCAACTGTACATACAACTGTATATATGTTGATATTTTCATGTTTGGATTGCACTTTTTCACACAATTCGTATTATGTTTTATATGTATATAAAACTGTCTGGTACTGCATTCAATATGCTATCGTCCTTCCTTGCTGAATATAACGGTGCCCGTATTGTTTACTCTGCTGAATTATATTGTACAGATCGCTTTACAACTAGGCCCAAATTGTTTACCTTGTACATATGATGTCAGGCAACCGCATACAATATGTAATTGCCCTTGCTTGCCCAATATAACTGTACCCGTATTGTGAACTAGTGTTTAGATCGAGGTACAACGGTGCCCTTATTGTTCACTTTGTTCATATGATGGATATTGTATAGATCGCGTTTTAACAGGTACCTTGATTGCCAGATACATGAACAGTATTGTGTAATTTTGCCTGAATTGTTTACACTGTACTCAGTATGATTGCTGAATATTGTACAGATTACATGACTATACATGGTTGCCAGACAATTATGCACTTTCAGGCATCAGCTAGATTCCCTTATACTCCCTCACTTGGGTTACTCATATGCCGCTTTGAGCCTCTGCGCTCGATTCTGACACATCGAACGGCACTCCCCCAATGTGCACGTTACGCACGGTTTCACACCGGTTTAACTACCGGCGCGGCCGGCTCCCCAGTCCTTGCCAGCGATTGAATGGAGCAACATGGACTACTCGGCAGTCTCCTTCAAAGGTAAAACTTTTGACCCTGCCCTTGAGGCATGTCTTCACAGTTAAATAGGGCCATGCTCTCGGTGATTCTTCCCCTACAACTCGCTCGGCAGTATTTTTCGACAGGGACCGCATCGCCGCTCCATTGTAGTAGTTTTATTGCTTGGCCCCAGCCAGGGATCTCCAAGACCTTCTTGATGTGACACGTTTTGTCCAATCTGTTTTTTATCCGCCCTTGAGACTTCCAGCGCATAACGCTGATAGTTTTCACTATCTGTCTGCATTTCCTCACTGCCGAGTCACCGGACCACGCATGCGATATATATAGATAATCAATTTTATATGCATAGGCTCCTAAATACGCTTTTGAATCACTAGTCTAATTTCACCTCGGTGCCTTCTGCTTTAAGCTGTGTTAGCACATTAGGGCCCTTCCGGACTTGGTCCCTCTGTGGCCATTCTAGCTCACAATGGCCATTCCAGCACATCATGCCGATCGGTTGCAATTAGACTATTCAGTATTTGTCACGCATTTAATATGTACCAGATCTTTTGTATATATGTATAGTCTGACAATCGTGTTTAATTCATTTCTTAGGGCAGTGATTCACATCACACTCATCATTTATGGATGTAATTAGTGAATGGTGCTGAAGTCACTACACACCCTTGTTTCCTGTACCTCTGGCGTTATTGGGCATTGGTTTTCGTAATTGGACAACATACCTGAGTAGCCAGGCCTGGCACCAGGAATAGGTCAGTGACCGTGCACTTGACCTTACTTTTTGACCACACACATAGCGCCTCATCTAATTAGCATTCTTACCCATAGGTTGCCATACCCCGTCCTGATGAAGAGTCGCAGCTGAGGCTCAAAATTCCCTCCTTGCATCAGCCGAGTCGAAATGTCGACGCCCTCCATTGTACAAGACCTGTACCTGCTTCCTATCTGATATACCTTTGAAGATGCATTGAGTGCACATTGTGAATTTACAGAATTACATGTAAATTAATGTTATACATCGGACAGGTCTTCTGTAACTGGTTTTGACTACCAGTGATTTGAAAAGCATCTAATTGTACTTTTCCTTACTCCTTTGATTTGCACTCTTACTACCTACCACCACCACTCCCCTACTTTTTCTCTTTTTCAATCAATCTATCAATCAATTTAAGTTTATAAAGTGCCTGGTTGCACTAACCAGTGCGTCCCCGCGCTGCGACAAGGTCCCATGCCAGAAAAGAGAAACATAGTTTGAATCAAACAATGGAATTATCAGATGGAAAAAGCCACGTCTTGAGATTTTCCCGGGAAGGTCGTCTCAGATGGTTCCAGTCGGAGACCCACCGAGAGCTTGTTCCAGTAGGATGCCGCTAAGAACCCGAAAGAGCGTCCGCCCATCCTAGCTCTTCTAATGATAGGTATGCGTAACTGACCCGTACCACTAGATCTTAAGCCTCGCGTGGGAACATATGGGGTGAGGAGATCGTGTAAATAGGAGGGGCCCTTCTTCTGCAGGATCCGGTGACTGATACACATAGCCTTAAACAGAACACGTTTCCTCATCGGAAGCCAGTGTAAGGATGCGAGAGCCTTGCTGGATGACGCTCTTTGGGAGCATTAGAACGAGACGTGCAGCCGCATTCTGAATGTGCTGACGTCTCTGAGCGCACTTGGTGTTAGCACCCAGGTACAGAACGTTCCCATAGTCCAGTCGAGATGTCACAAGGGCATGGACCATCGACTTTCTTGCTGACACTGGGAAAACATCTAAGGTGTTCCGGAGAGTGCGTAGGACCCCCACACAGTTTCCCATCACTCGCCTGGTGTGAGTCGGAAAGGACAGTTTAGGATCCAGTCAAATCCCCAAGTTCTTCAACTGGTCTTTGGGAGAGGGGGTCCGGCCCAAGGTGGATGGCCACCAGACAGATGACCAGATCGAGGGGGCCTTGCCTATGATTAAAAGCTCTGTTTTATTACCGTTTAATTTCAAACAGTTCGAGGCCATCCAGGACGCCAACTCTTGAAGACACAGTGAAAAATTCTGTGCAGCCTCTGCCGACTCTTGAGTCAGGGTACCACAAGTTGTGTGTTGTCAGCATATGACGCCACACTTACTCCAAACTTGTTCACAACCTCTGCCGCTGGGGCGATGTACAAATTAAAAAGAGTGGGGCTAAGTATGGAGCCTTGTGAGACCCCCTGATCTAGCTTGACACTTTCCGAAAGGAAAGGTTTTTGTGACACCTGAAAGCAGCGTTCACTTAAATAGGAATGCAACCATTCCATTGCTTTACCGTCCACACCGCCCTCATGAAGACGCCGTAATAGTGTGTGGTGAGTAACTGTGTCGAAAGCGGCACTAAGTTCAAGAAGGACTAGTGCCGCTGTCTGTCCTGCATCCACTATTTTATGGATTAGCTCGGTGGATAAGAGCAAGTCCGATTCCATAGAGTAAGTGGCGCGAAATCCAGATTGAGTAGGATGGAGTAGATTGTAATTATTAATATGCACCCCCAGTTGCATGTTAACAACCTTTTCTGCTACCTTCGCAAAATAAGGCAAGAGGGAAATCGGGCGGAGATTCTCCATCTGACTTATACTGATGTTCGATTTCTTTTTCAGAGGGATAACAATGGCCTCCTTCCATTTTTTAGGGACATTTCCTGAGGAAAAAGAAAGCTCCAGAAGATGTCTAATATAAAGTTCTAATATAGTGAGACTCCCCCTCAGGATCCTTGGGGAGGCCGGATCTCTGGATCTCTGGGTGAGCCAGACTTAATACTGGTAGCAACTACTTTGAGTCTATCCCCGCTAGGTACAACAAAATCACGGAGACAGTCCACCTCTGGGATCTTGGAAACCCCTTCGCTACTGGCACTACACTGTTGCACTGAGGCAGGGAAGGTGGCATATATCCTCCCCACTTTTTCCGCAAAAAAAACGCTATTTTGTTACAGGACTCAACTGAGCTCACATCAGGTGCAGTGACTCTAGCAAAAGATGTGATCTCTTTAAAGATAGAGAGAAGCGCTTTAGAGGAGTTCTCAGCTGTTTCAATCCTGTTATTGTAGTAGACAGCCCGAGCCTTCCTGATCAAAGCATGATATTTTCTTAGACTGGATTTATATTCAAACTTTGCTGGATCATCGAACTTTCTCCTCCAAATTCTCTCGAGGCACTTACAGGCCGATTTGGCCATTCTAAGTTCATTTCTGAACCAAGGCGCGGTCTTTCCCGGCCTGCCTGATGCTTTCGAAGACCAAAGAGCCTTGGAATCCAGTGCCTCTAAAATGCGATTATCAAGAACATCGCATGTCGACACAATATCACTGCCCCCGGGTGGCCCCCCCTTCTGAAGGGCCATATTAAAGCTAGACATGGAGAGATTCGCCCATTTCCTACTCAGTTTAGTGGTACTCGTTTTACATGGAACAGCAGACTGCGGCCGCATAATCTCAAAGGAGACAAAATGATCGGACCATGGGATCGGGGTGGGAGGCTTAATAAATAGAGCATCCCAGTTGGCAAAAATCGGGTCCAATAAATGGCCGAATTGATGGGTAGGGGAGTCTGATTTAAGCGCAACCTATAATTATTGAGCTTTTTGCCTAAACTCAGCTAATAAATGTTTTGTAAAAATGTTTTTGGTTTTGTTTGGTGCTTCTACTTGTGTGGTTTCTCAATACATGTATTCATAATTTGAAATTGAGTGCATGCATGAGAAAGGTCGTTGAGATACTGATTATCAGTGTTGTAGAACTGTGTATAATTGAATTCAACTCTTGACAAACTGGTCACGGACCACCTTTGTATTCCCGTACTGTTCCCAGGTCCGGTTTGACTTATTGGGTTACCCCATTATCTATAATGAGCACCTTAGGTGTGGACACCGTGGTAGCAGTGTTTGCATCGTAATACGGCACAGGGAAGCGTCCTGGCCTCGGCAGTCGGAAAGGGCTCGCAAGGAGTGGGGTCAGACGGATAGTCTGACTGGCATTATAATGGGGCCTGAAGTAAGACAGTAAAACTTTTGGCCAGGATTAGTATGAATTTTGTATCCAATCTGCACTCCATGGCGGTTGGCCTTAAATCACGCAAATGTCCCAGCTAAGTACAACCAGATGACTGCAGTTGTCACTTATTACATTTTGGTGCAATTGTCCTTCAAAATTCTTTAAATTCATATCTACTGTTTTAATTTTTGGAATTTTTTACATTTTGGTGTCATTTCGTTCATTAAAATATTCACTTGTTTTTATAAATTGTTGTGGTATTTTTATGGTCTGTGACTTTTTGACTGTTTTACTACTTCTAATTGTTTTACACAATTTCTTAAGTTATGACTGACTACACTATCCCATAGCTACGAGGGACTGAGCTCAGGTTTAAGCTGGTGAAACGTTTACTGGTCTCAATAAGAATAGTGACATTATTGCTTGTGGCGGACTACCACCCACCCAACTAATAATCCACTTTCTCACATGATCCTAGGTCCTCCCCCACGACCTCTTGTATCGTATTCCTTACTGAAATTCTACAGTAATGTAAGCTTGGAGAATCTGATACAGACAATGCTTTTATACCAAGCAACAATGTGACTACATTTCATTTGGGCCAGTTTTATGTAAACATATACCGAAAGATGGCAAGTTTGGAAGATAACATTCCTTGACTGGCAAATGCAAAAGCTCATAAAACTCCATGTAATGTATCACATTTGTACTGAAACATTTGGACTAGGGTGGCTAGTTATCGAATGCCTTCACTAAATGTTGAGCCAGTGCTAGCCTCTAAGCTTCTATTGGATCATGAAAATTACCTACTCGTTCTGCCCTCACTCAATGCCTGACTTTAAAATGGCGACCACTCTAGTCATTCTAACTCTGCTCCTCATTGCCTAACTTTAAGATGGCGCTGCCTCACTTCCCTACTGTTCTCTACTGTTCCACTGGGTATCATTGTTTATAGTATAGATCCCTACCTCAACTAACCCTGCCTACACTAGAGCACTTCTGAACTTTACCCCTTTACCCTCTTCAGTGTCGATCCACAACGATCATGGCACCTCCTGGCTTGTCGTGGACAGGAGAAAATTCCTACATGCTGATCTACCTCCCTAAACTCTCCAAAACTGCAGCGAAATCCTTCAAGCACGCCACCCTAAAGAGACACCCTGAGACGCTGATATCTGACCTATGCTGTAACGCGGGCAATGGCAAGTGCATAAATGACCTCATCTTCTTCTCCAGAAAGACAGCTGCCTGGCGCAAAACCCTGACACTCCTTCTTAACTTTCGCTCTAACAGAAACATCCCATACAGCACCAAACTCACTATTGCTCCCTCTTCCACCCTGCGAGCGGACCTCACTATCACCCTCTACAAAAATGGCATAATTCTGATTCAAACCTCTACCACTAACCTCAATAAATTCGCAGACCAATTCACGCTCCTCAGAAACCATGTGCATGACTCAAATAGGGCGCCTAACACCTACTCCAGTCCATCGTGCCCGATCACTCGCACACCCCGCCAAGGGTCTCCACTACAGCTCTGCCCATCCCCCCTAGCATGCCCACTGACCTCAACCATAGACGATCCCTGACACCCCCGATTGCCGCCCTCCCAGCACCCCCCACCTATGGGGTGACTAGCACGCTCTCACTGACCCCTGACGCAATACATACTAACCACACTATGACTCCCACCACAGACCACTCTCATCAGTACAGCTCGCCCTCTGGCAACCCCAGTAGAATCGCCAGACCTCCTACCTCCTCCCCAAATGCTTTCCATCAAATACGCGAGCTAGGTACTCCAAAGACACCGGAATCTGCTCAAACCAACCTACCTTCCCCTCCACCCTTACTTGCCACCTCGACTGTTCCCGAACCTCAGCCTCTTTGCCCACAAGCACCTCAAGCTCTTACTGATCTTGAAACTCCACCCTCCAAAGTGACCAAACTAACCCAGAGCATCCATAGCTCCATTCCGGACCTTATGAACCTCCTTTACCTGGCCGAGCTCTCCCTTGCTAACCTCAAGTCACCTCATTCCTCCCCCTCACTGATCACCAAGCCTCCCAAGCACCCACTACCGCTACCTCTGAGATAGCTCTGCCCGTGTAAACATCTCGGCCAACTCTCAGAGGAGGAATCCTGTGCTCTTGCACTCTCCCACACCTCTTCCACCAGAACTTCTCACCCTCATGGCCCTATGGGAAACGAAATCCCAGCCACCCTCCAAGACCACAACTCTACCCCTACCATCCCCTGTTCGCAAAGCACAAGTCCGGGTTACCCCATCAGCACGGTCTCCATTAACCCCAACAGGCCACCTACCCTTCATGACAGAAGCGTGATGGAAAGTAACCTCACACCGGTAGCCCTGACCGCCCAGACCCCGGTCACCTCCCCTGACCCCCCCCTTATCTAGTCTCTTAATCAACTGCCGTTTAGCAGTCAAGCATGCCGCTGATATTGCTGACCTCATCATGAACAAAAACTTAGATCTAGCTATTCTAACAAAATCTTGGCTCAACGAATACTCCCCCCCTTGCCTGGACTTAAAAGTTCCCCCTAACTACAATATTGCTAGACTAGACAGACGCTCCCACAAGAAAGGTGGAGGCATTGCCTGCATCTGTCGATCCTCCCTCCTTGTCACTGAACTCTTGGCAGACTGCACTGACTCCTGCAAATATGTCACACTCTCCATCTGCAGCAGCTCACTTCATCTCTGCAACTTACACATCTTCTACCACCCTCCAGGCTCCAACGACTCCTTCACTGATCACCTCTTGGAAATCATCACAACTAAGATTTCCTCCAAAGCTAAAGAGATTTTCCTGGGTGATTTCAACCTGCAATGGAATGACTCTGAAGACCCCCACATCAACGTTATCAAAAGCCTACTAACTGACCAAGCCCTAACCAAAGCCTGTTCTCAGCCAACTCACTCAAAAGGGGCCATCCTTGACTGGATCATTTCTAAGGAATCCTCAGTCAAGCTCATCTCCATAGACTCATGTGACTGGTCTGATCACCACTCCATCTCCTTCATTTTGCATGGGACCCGTAAATCTAAGACTTTGCAACCGGTGATCCCCAAACGCTGGACTAGAGATACTAAAACCCTCAACCTTACGGAACTGGAGGCTCGCTGCCAGCTTGACCTTCTGCCACCTCCGCACATAACTGCAGTCAGAGACCTAAATGAGCATTACTCATCAACTATCTCAATCATTCTGGACGACCTTGCCCCTCTAAAGCTAAAAAGAACACAAATTAAAGACAGGAATCCTTGGTTCTCAGGTTTCCTCAACATGGAGAGGAGGTCCCTACGGCAATGTGAGAGAAACTGGAGACAACACCCCTCTGCGACGCATCTTAAACTTCTCTGCCAGGTGAGAAACTCCTATAACAAGCCCATCCTCAATTCAAAAAAAGAATATTTCAGATCTGAACTGGGCAACGCCAAGAATAGACCCCGTAAACTCTTTGAACTGGCCAAACACCAATCTAACAAACTGGCTAAAACACCTAAAGAATCTCCCAAATCTCTAATTTTGTCAGAGGAATTCTCCTCGTTCTTCAGTGATAAAATCACAGTGTTAGGAACTGAACTCAGTACCGCCGCCTACTCACAACCCCCTCCTGACCTGCCCCCTTTCCCCGCACCACCCCCTATGGCCTCTCCTAAAAACTAAGCCTGTTGGTCTGACTTTGAATATTATGACGAAGATTCCATCTCCAAAATCCTCTCTACCCTAAAACCAAACAATGACTTTAATGACCCCCTACCCTCCAACTGCCTCAATGCTGCCTCACAATTTATTGTTCCTTACTGGACTGCAATAATAAATGCCTCTCTCCAACAGGGATCGATTCCGGACCCCTTGAAAGCTGGCCAAGTCCTCCCCATCTAAAAAAAAACAGCACTGGATCGATCCTCCCCCGACAATTTCAGACCCATCTCCAATATCCCGCTACTAGCCAAAGTACTCGAGAAATGCATACAGCTACAACTAAGTCAGCACATCAGTAACTTCCACCTACTTGATGACTTCCAATCTGGGTTTAGACCGGGGCATAGCACTGAAACCACTGTGCTCCACATGGTGGATGATGCCCTCCAAGCCCTAGACCAAGGCAAAACCTGCTTGCTAATCCCACTGAGCCGGGTCTGGTGGCTCAGTGGACTAATGCGTCTACTGCAGGGGCCTGTGTTTGACCCCATGGTCACAGGTTCAAATTCCGGTGGGTCCACTCAGCCTTTCATCCATCTGAGGTCAATAAAATGAGTACCATTGAGTTGGGTAACAACAAACATCTGTCATTCAGCGCCAAGATGCTCGTAGTGGTGAACGTGAGCTTTACAAATACACATGTTATGTTATGTTATGTTTTAGACCTATCCTCCACCTTCGACACGGTCAATCATGATAAACTTCTTGAACGCCTCAATCTCAGGATGGGTCTGGATGGTGTGGTCCTTGATTGGTTCAGGTCCTTCCTCCATAATCGTTCACAAAGATTTCTCATTAACGGCAACCTATCAGCTCCCTCTCCGATTACGGTTGGAATCCCCCAAGGATCAACCCTGTCCCCCACCCTCTTTAATCTTTATTTAGAGCCACTCACTGAAGTTCTTCGTACCGCCAACATTTCCTACCACATGTACCCAGACGATACCCAAATATACATCAATATCTCTTCATTGGAGGAGATCCTCTCCCTGAACGAGACCTTGAAAATGACTGTCCAGTGGCTAGCCGCTAACCAACTAAAACTCAATGCAAAGAAAACCGAATTTCCCCTAATCTCCCCTTCTAAAGTCAACCCTGAGATTCAGACATGGATCAAGGCCATCACAGCCCTACACTGCCCGCCGACCATCGTGGACTCTGCTAAATCTTTGGGCTTAATCCTAGACTTTAATTTGAACATGCGGGATCGCATCAACTCAATGGCTAAAGCAGCTAGATTCCACTTGAGCTGTCTTTGGAAACTGAAACCATTCATGGAAGATGCTGACCTAAAAATGGCAGTGCAAGCACTAGTCATCTCCAGACTGGAATATGGGTGCTCCACCCTCACTGGTCTACCCAAGATCTCCCTTGCACCCTTGAAAGCTTGCCTCAACGCGGCTGCCAGACTACTCACTGTCAACAGGAAATTCAACCACATCCTTCCACATTTGAAAGCACTGAACTGGCTCCCCGTAGAGGCCAGAATTCAGCTGAAACTGGCATGCATCACTCATAAGCCTCTTTATTCAAACTCCCCTGCTTATCTGGCACAAAAACTAGTGATATCTGGAGGAAGCAGGAACTCCAGGTCCGCCAGAAACCTCTTACTCCAACCCACCCTCCACAAGAAAAAAAGAACCTATAATAGGGCATTCACTGGGGCAGCCCCTAGAATCTGGAACTCCTTCCCACCCAACATCAGAAGAATCCCCTCTCTCGCACTTTTCAAGAAGGAGGCCAAAACCTTCCTCATGGGTAAATTCCTCGTCTAGTTGCCTGACATTCCTGACCATAAGTCTGTTGCTCCTCAGACTAGTGCTTCTCCGTTAGACCTCCAACTCTTCTCGCAGAGAACATTCGGGTTCCTCATTTTTACTTTTACTGTTTACTATGTTATTCCTATATTTTTTTGTTTTGTTTTTTGCCGACTTAAATATGATTGCATTTGTACTGTGTATCACTAGCATTCCCATGTTCCCTACACCCCGGCACATCGCCATCGCCCTATACAGTTCTGTATGTATCTCATTGCACCTTAACGTTGTTTGTACTCCTCTGTATATCCTGTAAAGCGCTCTGATACCCTCACGGGTCAAGTTCGCACTCTATAAAACACTAAAAATAAAATAAATACAAACAAAAAATGAGAATCTCATTTTAGCAAATTCAATATATTTTTAGGAAGCTCTAAAAGACCTGTCCACCAGCAAAATTAACTCCTTCCTAAATAACGTACCCTTTAACAATTTATTTTGAACCCCCATCATTTTAGGGATATTCTTGTGATAGCCAAACCTTCAGTATTTGTTGGCCAATAATCCTGTCCACCCTACGAAAAAAAATGTAATGGAGTCGAGACTTACAGAGCCTAAACAGTAGGGATGTTTAGCAGATATTGGAGACTTCTTTACTTCATACACAGTAAAGACCAGGTACTTGCTATTCCTATTTCCCTACTCCATTCACAGTACAACAACACTGCAAAAACTCAGTTGATAAGTTATTGACTTTGAAAAGAAAGAACATTAAAAGGCTCGCACTCTAGTACTTTGGTAACCTTAATGATGAAAAAGAGTCATTTCAGATGCTAGATTTTTCTAATATCAAAAAGAAAGGCCTACAAAACAATTAAAATAACCAAAATATATTATCTTAGTCAATTACAGGAGGGATAAATGGGCCTAGAAGGTTAATTCAATTGTTGAAAACGTCACAAACGTAAGTGACTAAACAAAAAATCAGCACATACGTGAAGATTTTGCCAATGCATTTAAAAACAAAATAACCCTGAGGCAGAAGTTTTGCTCCTCCACTTAACGGTGTTTGGCTGACATCATTGGAGGCAGGAAGATATAGTGCTTGAGTTGCCTGTACTGTGCCACTGCCAACGTGACACTGTACACCTGTCCTGATAGGGACTAGGCTATTGCTGGAAACTGGTCAGGTGGACAATGAGGGAGAGCGATACAAGAACACCTCAGCAAAGGGTATTTCTGGTGGTCGTGCGAGAGCTCAGAGTAAGAAAACTGGTGTTACAGGGAATGGTAAGAGCAGTAAAGTGGGGGGAAGAGAGTAGAGATGAGCAAGCAAGGATGCAGACTGGGCCTGGAGAGAGGTAGCTGGACCAAACCTAATATCTGAAGCAACTTAATCTCTTTAAAATATAGAAAATAGGACTGTAGGCTTTGAACATTTATTTATTGCATTTTAAGACGTGGTAGGGGCGATAGAGTGTTATGGACAGGCTAATGTGCAGATACAATGCGAAGATTGAGCTCCTGTTAGAATAATTTCAGAAAATAATTTGTTTGTGCGGCTGAGCTGAAGGATGCGCTTGTGTGCGGAACTTGCCACACAAAAGCGGCCTTTTCCACATGAGCAAATCGTGGCTGTGGTCCATTGTCTCCCAAGATAGGTAGTATATTAGCAATCCACCTTGCTCTGTGGCACAAAATATTCAGGTGCCATTTAAAGGAGTCTGGGTAGGAGTCATTCAAATATATTTGTTTTGGACACTGGAAGAAGGAGTAGGGTGGGTCAGGGTAAGCCAACTGGTACAATAGGCAAGGTTAGGAGTAATGAAGTGTGGGGGGTGTCGAGTGTAGGACAGGGTGAGCTGGAGGCTGCCCTGGACCTGGAGCGATCAGGCTGGAGAAGAATGCGGAAGTCATTTTCTGATTGGTGAGATGCATAACAGTCGGGTCTTAAGTTTATTAAGTTAGGACTCTGTGAAAGTGGGATGATATAAAGAGGGGTTGCCATGTTAGAGCCTTAGGGAGTAGGTTGATGTAAGGGGTTGTGGGTTAAAGGAATAGCTGATGTTGTAAGAATGTTGCCAGAGCATTTTTATTTTTTTGCAGGTACGCTGTTGTTTGTGAGCTCAAGTTGCTTCTAAATGAAAGTGAACTTTTCCAAACATGCCTGGGTCTATTCTCCCACAAAGAAATATGAGGTTGAATCAAGATTACAGTCTCTGTACTTGACAAGCCCCAGTAGACAACAGTGCCAGCGGCAGGTTTCTAAGAAAAACCTTGGGCCCCTTTGCTTTCATTTTTTTAAACAGATCAAATACTACCTGGCATCATAAAACACAAAGGGTCTCATTTGGATGTCTGTCCGAAAGCCTCCAACTGATATCCAAGGTTTGACTTCCGACTACCTAATAACAATGTAGGCGGTTGGAAGTAAAACCAGCTAGTCATTCTGGCTGGCTTCCGACGGGCTCAAGGAGCCCGTCGGCCAGTCGGAACCAGCACGTAATCCCTTAAGGACGGTCTTTCCACCGTTGAGATTACGATGTCGGTTTCCCATATGCTTCCCCGGCCTCCGGTTGGTTTCCCTGTTCCAGCTTTTTAAAAATGGGGATGATTTCCACCCCTTTCCATGTGTCAGGGATTTGGGCTCCTGCAGCTATGGCGTTGGTCAGACAATTGACATAGGGGACCCATTCAGACAAGTCATTCCAAAACAAATCGCCAGGGTGTAAGAAGGAGGGTTGACTCAGAAGTAAGATGAAAAGTAGGTTTAATACAATATAAGGATCCCATCCACAAAGTAGGTCTAAACAGCAGAAAGTGCAGACTTCAACTGCCTAGCCTTCAATTCAGAACATTACATTCTGCGCAACTACATTCTTGGGCACCTAGCAACAGCAGGATGCCACACAGGGATTTTATCTGGTCCGGGGGCCTTGCCCTGTTTGACTGAGGTGATGGCTAGCCTAGTCTCCTCAAGTGAAAAATATGGATCTAATAGAATGTGGTTAGAAGGGTAAAGGATTGCACATAGGAGTCTAATAGGGGCTGCTTATATAATTAGGAAAAGTGATCCACCCAAGCTGTTGGAGTCAGGATTCAGATGACATTCCATCTCTGGAGTTGAAGTCCTATTCCCATTGACAATTATTTTCCAGAACACAGAATTGTCCCCCATTTTAGCAGCCATTACCAAATCCCACCAGCAAGCTTCCTCCCATGCTGTCCGAGCTTATCTAGTTGTCTTCTTGTATAGACCCCTTAAGGCAAGCACCTCTTGCAAATGATTGTTTTTAAATGCGGTTATTGGTGCTTATTGACATTACAGCATGCCTACCATGGATTACTTTCAGCCTTATGTGTCTCAGCTACTGCTTTCTTTGAAGGGGGTTTAGTCAAAATCAATTTCAAGGATAAAGCCAGTTTGGTGTGTATGTCTGTGATAGAAACCAATGGAGAGGCTAGGGTAGCATTTCTGAGATGGCCTCTACAAACGCATTATATACTTCTGTAAGGGTTCCTTAAAACAGAGGGCCATTTGACAGAACTGCAGTTATTTGCCAAAAATGGAGCTATAGCTAGAGGTACAGGAGGTACATGAACGGAATGGGGTTTTAGGGCCAAATGCACTGTAGTTTGGCAGATTTGGGATAGTAGTCACTTTCCTTCCTGTTGTCTATATAAAAATTCTTCCAGCATGCCCCACATAGAGACCATGATATAATCAATTTATGAGAGTATCTGGCTATTCCTAAATGTAAGGGTTCCCTGCTTATCATATGGAGACCTGCCATTGCAGGGTCTCACCCCATTTGACAGTGTGAAGCAAACAACTTGCCAGGCAGCTACTAAGCAAGAGACAAGCTCTCTAGATTTAAGGGATGTTATGCCCCAGCTCTCATCTTCCTCTTCTAGGATCATGTTGTAGCCATAGATGAATTCAAAATTGATGTTGAGGTCTCGCCCTATAACAATCTGATCAATAAGGTCTGTTAAGCGAACAGACTGTTGCAAAATGGATATGGGTGGTGATTCGGTTCTCCTGCTTCTAGGCCTGCAAGATACGTTATACAAGCACATACAAATCCCCCCAGGAAAAGAAATTTTTAAAACCAAAATACCTGGGAGTCCATGTCTACAGTCACAATATTAGGTTTAAGTGTATTTTTATGCAAATCAATAGACCCCCCCAGAAGCCCTTCCATGAGCGGAAGGTAAGGCACTGACATAATAAGTGGTGTAACCCAGTTTGTGGGAAAGTTAAATGGCCCACATATCTTGGAATATGCCTGAAGCACTGATTGTGCCACCCACATGAGTAGCCCAGTGAACCTGCCTGAGGCCTGCCTCTGCAGTATCTGCAAGGTGAGTTTTAAACCACCATGTCGACCTGGCAAGTGCTCCCAATTGCCAGGCTCAAACCTTCCCTTTTTCTAAATGTAAGGTACTCTGAAGGTAGGCCAATGGTAGCCGCGTGGGCAGGGTGCACTGTAAGTGATCAGTTGGACATGACTTTGTGTGTTTTACATGTCCTGATAGTGAAATCTTGCCAATTTCGTTTTTCACTTTTCAAGCACTGTCTGTCCCATAGGTTATCATTGGAGCTGCCTTGTAACACTTTACAAGTGTAACTTTCAATTGGAAAGAGAAGGAGATTTAGAGTTTTGGTTCACTGAACTCAGGATTTAAAAACACATCTTTGTGTGAAGGTGGTTTTTAAATTGTGCGTTTGAAAATTATACTTTTGGAAAGTGGGCATTTTCTTGCTTTACCATCTGGTGCCTCTACCTGCCTGTGGAATCCACGTCTGGGTTAGACAGACAGTTGGGCTGTTTGTGCAGTCACACTAGACAGTCACACAATGGGAGCTGAGGTGTGCCTTGCATATCCCATGGCCCATCACCATGGGATATGCATGGATATGGGATATGGGATATGGGATATGAGCTACAGTGGTGGGAGGAGTTGTCACTGGCACCTGAATAGGGCTCTGCCTGTTCTTTCACAAAGCCATCTCCACCCCCCCACACACCCCTGTAGTATGATTGTGCTTTGGAGTATGCCTACTTCAAAGTGAAATGGGGTATAAGTATTGGACCTGTGACTTCACATTTTCAGAACACTTCTGGATCAAGAGGAAGAGCTGTTAGGATTACTGCCCCATTGAGGTGTTGCTTTGCTGGGTTGGCCTGCAGTTGCTCCTTCTGTCTTGGAGAGGAAAAGGACTGGACTTTGCTTTTGTATTGATCCAGCGCTGCTCTAAAACAAACCTCCAAACCATCACTATATATCCTAGGAGCTATCACACTTTACTCGTTGGTGAGGTACATAACACCACAAGTCTCTCATTCACACGATTCACCCTGCTCCCAAGATCAGTGAAAACCAGAGGATGAGCTGCTGGAATAGCAGAGTGTCCTACTTCATCTATTTAATCTAAATTTAATCTAGATTCTATACATTATATACATATGCATTTTATTAGATCTCACCATGGTTTTAATTATTGAGAAAACATTTAAGACACCCCACTGCTTGGTCAATGGATCAGCTAGTAAAAGTTAACTAATGGACAACAAGACCAGCTTTATTCTCCATTTATTTAATTTTTATTTTATAATTTTCTAGATCTCCTAGTATGACCTTACTTTATTAAACTTTTAGTTCGAGTTCAATTAAACATTTTATTAATCACCTAAAGAAAGAAAAAAATTAATTTAAACAGTTTACATTTATTAGCAGAATAGTTCAGAGAAATAAGACATATTACCAATCTTCTTGGCAATGGAAATCAGGATTAGAACAACAGAGTTCCCAAAAACAGCCTCTCTATTCTTTCTCGATGTCACCACCCATCAGGACTCCGACCCCGTCAAAAGTTAAAGTCAGGAAAAATGTCAAAGTCTTTGCAGCAAGGAAAAATCGATCAGTCCGACAGCATGTCGTGGTGCAAAAAGTAATTCAAAAGCTTCTATTTATGCTAGAGGCCTTCAGGGTGGTCTTGTCTCGCCAACAACAGAGCTGCTAGATGGGAGGCTATCAGATCTTCCACCGAGATCCAAAATATTAGTAGGGGGGGATTTTAATTGTACGTTCGAACCCCTAGACGATGAAGAGGTATTGGGTTTCAACTCAGAGGATTGGAGACAGACTATACCTCCCTTAGTCCTTGCACCCATTAAGAAATGGACAGCCAGAGCAATCCTGCTGAATGCTCTGGCATTAGAACACAACTTACGGGCTCTTAATGGACGGACCGCTTCAGATCGCGATGGGGCAATGACCTATAATAGGTTAGGTTGCCCATCTTGAATTGACTATATCCTTCTGGATGTACAATCATGGCCGGCCCTAGTTGATATGGAGGTTAGGCAATCTTCAGATAGTGATCATAATCCATTATGTATGGAACTTCACTGGGCAAACGGCATTGTTACAAGTGAAAATCCAGAGATGGTTACGAAAGAGGTTTTTCCCACTAATTGTAATCGGAAATTAAAATGGAATGTGGTCAAGTGTGAAGAGGAGAAGAGGAGAAACCATCAAAGAGTTAGTCTCAGCAGAAACCTTAGCCTTACAGCCGTGGCTCTAGTAACACCTAACCCTCCCGGACCTAACCTGCTAACCTCCTATAAAAATCTAATAGCCAAATTAGGAGACTTTTTCTGCAAGATGCCCCAGGAGAATTCAACGTTAAAGCATGAATCCTTTAAGAGCAACCCCTGGTACACGGCAAATTGTAGGGAAAAAAGAAAAGCTATTACTCTAGCGATAAAAAGTAAGGATTCCTTATAGTCCAAATAGCTAGAAAGGAGTACCGCAGAAGTATAATACTAGCTAAGAAAGATTGGGAGGAGGAGCACTGGCAGCAGCTTAAGGCCGCAGCCTGCGGGAAAAACTCTACTATTTTTTGGAAATTGATTAATGCTCTTGGTAGAAGGGGGGTAGAGCTAATTTTAAATCATATAACTGAACAGCAATGGTATTCCCATTTTTTAAATTTATATTGTGAGGACAGTCTTAAAGGCCTAATAACATGCCCAGTCATTCAACTTCAAAGTAAGCTCTGCATGAAGATAGGTTCCAAGGAAGAGCCATTTTCCCAGCGAGAAGTACAGGATGCCATTTTAAACATATTACCAGGGAAGGCGGCTGGCACAGATGGCCTCCCGGGGGATCTACTACTGCATGATCCTAAACTATGGGCAGACTTCATAGCATGTTTAATGAACTTAATCCAGCATGGTCACCCTGTCCCGGAATCCTGGAAGGATGCAGAGGTCATCACCATATACAAGAAAGGTGATAGAGAGGACCCTGCCAACTACAGACCAATACGTTTAATAGATACCATCCAAAAGGTAGTTGGCAGGGTCATCATAAATCGAACAGAAGCATGGCTTATAGATAAGGACATTCTGTCCCACTTCCAGGCGGGGTTTAGGCCTAATGTCGGTGCAATGGACCAGGTTTTTCGGTTCTGTACAGTCTATTGGAAGTCAGTGAAAGTCGCCAGGGGTAGTCTGTACCTGGCTTTCATAGACTTGAAAACAGCATTCGATGTTATTCCACGTGCCAAACTCTGGACGGTCCTATTTGATATGGGTTTGCCTGGTTATCTGCTGCAGCTTATTATCAAACTTCACGAAGGAAATTATGCAAGGATTCGCTGGGGAAGTCAGGGCCAATTGACAGGGAGGGTACCGGTCAATAGAGGAGTGAGGCAGGGATGTGTGATGGCCCCGACTCTGTTCTCCCTCTTTATAAATGGGGTGGTGGACCATTTGAGGGAGGACCCTGCGGATGCCCCCGTCCTTGCTGGTGAGAAAACACCTACACTCCTCTTTGCAGACGATACCCTCCTGATGTCCAAAATCCCTATGGGTTTGCAAAAACTGCTCGATCGCTTCAGTGTCTTCTGTAAAGATCGTGGGTTAACGGTTAATACCACAAAAACTAAGCTGATGGTATTATCCGCTAATAAAAATCATAGGAAGGCTTATCTCTCTCTGAATGGTATCTCTCTTGAGGTAGTGGATGAATTTGATTACCTCGGATTGATGGCTTTGCAATAATATGAGATGGGACTCACATGTATCTAAAATGGTTTCAAATCTCAAAAGGGTCTCTGGAGCGATACTAAAGAATCAGCGCCTCTCTATTAGCAGACCTATAGCCCCCGCCCTGGCAGTCTACGAGGGGAAAGCTCTAGCTTCGGCAGTCTATGGCTCTGAACTCTGGGGTGCGGAGAATATTAAAGCATTGGTAGTGGCTGAAAATAAGTTTATAAGAGACATAGTATCGCTGCCCTCCTCGACCCCTTTGAAACCATTATTTTTTTACATGGGCCGAAGGTCGATCTCTGACTTAGTCCAAATTCGCCCATTGTTATTTTGGGTGCGCCTTAGAAGGACCCCTGAATTAGTTAATTATGCTTTAGTGTTGGATGAGCTAATTAGTTTGAATGTGGCCAATAAAATAAAATGGCTTAACAATTTAAAGAAGTTGGCGGAATCCATAGGTCTGGGTGAATCTTGGGCCTCACAAACCCCCCCACTGAAACAATCCGTTAAAAAACTATATTGGGATTGGGTAGAGGCAAAGGAAATAAAGAACCCAAACTGGGGTCCTCTGACGAATAACTTCCTTGAACATAAGCCTTTCAGGAAGTTAGAGTCATTTTTGGACTTCATTCAGACTCCCCGTGATAGAACTTTGTTTCTTAAGTTAAGATACGGCACCCTCCCCCTCAATAAAATCAAGGAAGGGTGGAAGGCCAGGAGGGAGCCTGACTTAAAATGCCCAAGCTGTTCATGCCCGGAAGAATCTTTCGGACACTTTTTGTTTGCATGTATCGCTTATAAACAGGCTAGAGCAAAATGGTTGAAACCTGTTTGTAGGGAGTTAGGAGTTAGGGACCACAGATCAGCTCTGCGTATTATTCTAACCAACACTTCTTCTATGTATATTGTTTGCGGGGTCGCCAAATATTTGGCAAGCGATTCGCAAACTGTGCGAATCGCAATTTTCGGTCGTTTGCGAATACAATTCTCAAATTTTGGATGCATCATGCTTTTCGCAATTTTAGGAATCGCAACCATTTTGCGATTTCTAAAATTGCGTTTGCATTTAAGAAATCGCAATTTGAGATTTCTTAAATGCAATGCATGATAATTTTTAAATTGCGAATTCGCAAATTGGAAGGGGTAAATTAGCATGAAGTTGAACTTCATGCTAATTTACCGAAAACTTTCAAACATGCACAAGTTACATATTTGAAAGTTTTAATTTACACACACACATGTCCTTGGGGCATGTGTGTGTGTAAATTGCATTTAAAGTTACATTTCAGGGGTGCAGGGAGGGGTTCTTTGGACCCCCCTGCACCCTTAAAATTGCATTCACGTTTTGCGAATTCGCAAATTGAAAATCGCAAAATGTGAATGCCGTCCCATTCATTCCTATGGGCCTTTTGGCCCATAGGAATCAATGGGAAGGTTTTCCTTAATTGCGATTCGCAAATTGTGAATTGCAAATAAGGAAAAATAAGGAATCGCAAAAAAAGTTGCGATTTTTTCATGCATTGCCGTTTGCGATTTCTAAATTGCGATTCCTTAATTTTCGCAATTTAGGAATTGCAAATGGCAACAATGATGCATGTGGCCGTAAGCTCTCTTTTTTGAGCTCCTCCTTAATTGAGTTTCATCCTCAATGCCATCAGACTCAGTTTCAGATTTCTCATCAGTTTCCTTTATGGTGAACTTTATAATGTCTGTTTCATTCACTAAATCTGTTTTTTCTTTTGTCAGTTCTTTCACTCTGTTAGGAACCTCTCCATAGCTGGTACTTGGAAGCTCATCCTTATCGTGAGTTGTTTCCTTTTCACCAGTTTCAAGATTTATGTTCCTGCTTCCAGAGCTTTCAGACTGTCCTTCAGTACTTGTCTGACTACCAGTTTTGTCTTTACTTTGATCAGTGTTCACACTGGTATCAGGTCTTGCCAGATCTCGACTTTAAGGTCGATCTTCAGAATCTGGTACTTCAAGGATTTCACTTTCTCCTTCAGATGCAGAGCTTGTATCTGATATTTCCAGATGTTGACGAACAGTTCGAGCTTCAGTATCTGGATTTTTGTCTGGTTCACCTTCAGAATTCAAGTCAGTTGTGCCATCTGCTTTGTCCTGTGGATTCTCAGGCTCAGGCACACGGATTGTGTGGCTGGCATGGACCCATCTCTTTACTCCAGCACACTTAACTGCAATGGTGCTAACCGGAATGACTTGTCTTGGTTTCTGCCAACGAGGAACTAGGCAGTTTCTTCTCTTGTTTACTTTTATCCGTACCCAAATCTCCAGGGACTAGATCATGAGCTGGATGTTTCTCTTTTGAGTTTGCATCAGTTCCCACCTGATGGAACACAGCAGTTACCACATCAGACAGGTTCTTGCAGTAATCCAGTATGATATCATCATTAATAGTCAACAGTTTATCAAGTGGCACAAATGCTTGTCTAATCACTCTTCCTATCAGAATCTCATGAGGACTCAATCCTGTCTTTCTATCAGGTATATTCCTTAGGGTCTTCAGAACAAGTGGCAAAGCATCGGGCCATTTCAGTCAGGTGAACAAAAAACAAATTTTTGCAATTATGTCCTTTATTGTTCCATTTACCTGCTCTACTACCCCAGAAGCCTCTGGTCTGTAGGCACAATGTAATTTCTGACGAATGTCCAATGCCTCACAAATCATCTGTATTAACTCATTCTGAAAATGAGTTCCTCGGTCACTCTCAATCGTTATTGGGAAACCAAAACGTGGAACGATCTCTCTTAACAATAGTTTTGCAATAGTCACTCCATAATTTCGTCTGGTAGGGAAGGCCTCTACCCACTGGGAAAACAGGTAAATGATCACAAGCACATATCGAAGCCTATGACAGGGTGGCAATTCAATGAAGTCCAACTGCATTCTTGTAAATGGACCTCCCGCCTGTCCTATGGTTCACAACTGTTTTTCTTCTTGGGTTTATTTGCTGACATTCAAGACATCGCTGACAAAGGTTCTCAGCATCAGTTGGACCTTTTTACGCTACTGGAGTCACATAAACCCGACCTTTTATTTCTCACCGAGACTTGGTTCTCCGACAGCTCCCTCCCTTCCTTACTGGCAATCCTCCCTCCGTCTTACTACGCTCTTCGAGTCGACCGTTCTCTCGGCAAGCCAGGAGGAGGAGTTGCACTGATTGCCCGTAAAGAAATCATTTTTCAACCTTTAACTGTTTCCCCCCTGGGATCATCAGATTGTCTGGTGGCCCGTTCACTCTCCCTCACTCCCCCTCTCACGTGTGTCCTCATTTATCGACCCCCATCTTCCCCGCAATTATTTCTTCCTAATTTTTTAGACCTGGTGGCTACCCTGGCAGTCAACCATTCGTCTATTGTGGTCCTTGGCGACTTTACTTTTTGGCCCTCCGACCCTGCAAAATGTACAGCATCCAAGGAGTTTTCAGAGTCACTCCTTTCTCTTAATTTCATTTCTGCTGTTCAAGCCCCTACTCACAACTTGGGTCACATTCTTGACCAAATTTGGCATCGAGACTGCCCGGTCACTTCACTTTCCATCTCCCCCTGCCCTTGGTCTGATCACTTTCTTATTTGTTTTTCTTTATCCCTCTGTTCAGTCCCTAAGCCCCCCCTGCCAAAAACATCTGGGCACGATCATGGAATTGAGTTGATGTGGCCGCTTTGTCGACCATACTCTCCGCATCTAGCCCGGATCTTTCAGGACTGTCATCTCTTGGACAAGCGGAATCCATCGAGGGCTGGCTACGGGCTGGCTGCGATGCAGTCGCCCCTCTAAAGCGCATTGCGTCTAAGCGTCCTAAAGATGCTAACCGATGGTTTTCAGAGGAGTTGAAGACTCAAAAACTTTATCTTCGACAAGCGGAGCGCCTCTGGCGGCGGGACTATTGTCCTACTTCTAGAAATCATTACACCAATCTTTTGGCCCTTTATAAGAAATCTATCCTGGAAACTAAGAAGGCTTATTTCTCTTCTAAAATCCAGTTCGCTGAGAACCGATCGAATTAAATCTTTGACATCGTTCAAGAGCTAGCCTACTCTGACAGGGCTTCACTCAAACCCTCTCCTTCCCAATCCCTCTGTGACTCTCTTAATTCTTTTTTCCTTGATAAAATCAGCACGATCAGAGCAAACATTCCACCCCCGTCCCATTCCTTCACTAATCCTCCTCTTCCCTTGGCTGTAGCACGTTTGGATTCCATTCCTCTTCTCACGGCGGATTCCTTTCTGTCCCTTCTCCCTCTGGTTAAGTCTGGCTCCCCGTTGGACCCTTGCCCCACTTACATCCTGAAACAGATTTATTGCTCCTGTCCCTCACCTCCTCTTATGTTTCTGAACAGTTCACTCTCCCAGGGTATTGTCACTCCATCTCTCAAAGCGGTGGTAATTGTACCTCTTCTAAAAAAAACTGGTGCTGATCCTTCTGTTTCAGCCAACTACCGCCCTATCTCACTCCTGCCTTTTCTAGCCAAGGTACTGGAACGCCACGTAGTTAGAACATTGAGCGCCTTTGTGGAAGGGAACAGTGTCTTGGCCCCCAGGCAGGCTGGTTTCCGCCCTGCGCACTCGACAGAATCGGTTGCTATATCCGTCTTGGACAATCTCCGAGAGGGTATGGATACTAATCAGCCCCAGGCCTTGGTTCTTCTCGATCTCTCCACCGCTTTCGACACGGTGGACCATGCCATCTTACTTTCACGTGTCGAGGCGGCGGGGATCGGGGGGTCTGCCCTGGTCTGGTTGTCCTCTTTCCTGAGCGGCCGCACCCAAGCAGTTCGCTTGGGCGATTACTCAGCTGACTCCCGGCCTGTGCAGTGCGGGGTCCCCCAAGGTTCCTCACTGTCACCACTGTTATTTAATTTATACATTGCCCCTCTAATTTTTGCTTTACAACAGCTGGAAGTCTCTGTCTATAATTATGCAGACGATCTCCAGCTCATCTTCTCACTTTCTCCTTCTTCTGTATCCATATCCAACTTTCACTCTGTTATGACCTTCATTCAGGACTGGATGAATTACAACCACCTGAAACTCAATCCCGATAAAACGGAATTGGTGTTGACGGGTGGTTGTTCCAGTCCTTGGTCTTCACTCTTTTGGCCCCCTTCCTTAGGTCCCCCACCTATTCCTGTTTCCTCCGTTAAAACCCTTGGCTTTAAATTTAACGATCAACTTTCCCTTCACTCCCAAGTTAGTGCGGTTGTTTCCTCAGCTTTTCTTTCCCTCCGGACTATACGCAAAGTTTCCCGGTTCTTCACCCCATCCGCCCTCAAACTCATACTTCTGGCAATGGTGACGTCCCGCCTGGACTACGGCAATGCCCTTTATTGCGGCATGCCGGCGTACCTCGTGCGGCGTCTCCAGTTGGTCCAGAACCAAGCAGCCCGTCTTGTGTTTAACCTACCCAAGTCACACCACGTCACGCCCCTTCTCAAATCTTTACACTGGCTCCCGGTTCAGCAACGTGCCCTTTTCAAGCTGGGCTGCATCATTTTTAATGCCCGGTCTGGTTCTGCCCCTGTCTTTATTAGTTCTGCTATCCATGATTACACCCCGACTAGAGATTTGCGTTCATCCACCCAACAGCTTCTCATCGTTCCCCGTTTCAAACGGAAAAAATGGGGAGGATCCAAGTTTTCAACCGTGGCTCCCGCTTTTTGGAATTCTCTCCCACCTTCCTTGAGATCTTGTCCCCAGTCCTCCCTTTTCCGTAAAGCTCTTAAAACTCTTCTTTTTTCCCAGGCATTTCCCTCTTAAATCCGCTCCAGGCTTCTAGTTCTTTTCGTTCTTTGGGTTTGTAGTACTACAAAAGCCCCATGAAACCGCTCGGTGTACGCGCGCTCTAGAAATATTTTTAAACTAAACTAAACTAAACTTTTACTTCCTGCCAAGTTTCAACCACTGTTAGCATTAAAGGAATTGAAACAGGTTCCTCTTTTCTGTCCCAATATATAGATGCAAGATTCTTAGCACAGTACTTATCAACAAAGCGGTTGCCTCTGTGACATAATCATCTCCTTTCTTGTGAGCTGTACATTTCACAACAGCAATTTTCTAAGGTAACTGGATTGCATCAATCAATATTTTCACAAACTCAGCATTTCTGATGGGGGATCATGCAGAAGTTAAATAACCTCTTTGGGACCACAGTTGACCAAAGTCATGGACAACCCCAAAGCCATACTGACTGTCAGTCACTTTGGCAACTCTGATTTCTTTTCCCAGTTCACATGCTGGAATCAAAGCAATCAGCTCCGCTACTTGAGAAGAACAAATTCCTTTCAGACAAGATGCTTCCAGGACATCTGCCACTGTATATAAAGCATATGCAGCACTCAGAGCACCCTCACCTGTTCTCAAGCATGAACCATCTACAAACATTACATAATCATATTCAGGCAATGGTTCATCATTAATGTCAGGTCTTGGTTTGGTACAAGAACATCCACTTATGATCGACTTTATTTATCACCTCCACATCCATGACGGCAGGTAGCAATGTAGAAGGATTCACATTTACACATTGTGTTATTGTCACATTATCTGCACCCAGAATTCCCTTTTCATACTTCGTCATCCTGTTATTTGTAAGGAACTGTGTTGTGGTCCTAGTGAGAATTTCCACTGAATGAGGTACATATACCTTCACCGGGTATCCCATCACTATGCCTTCACTCTGTTCCAAACTCACACTTGTAGCAGCTACTGCTTTCAGACATCCTATCCTAGCCGTTATGTGCCCTCCGGTGCAGTCCTCCCAGGTTGTCAAGAACCTCGGTGTTAGGCTTGACAACAAGCTCTCTTTAAGAGCGCATGTTCTCGGCCTGGCTGGCACCTGCTTCGGTATTCTGAAAATGCTCCGCAAGTTTCTCCCTTTACTATCTGCGGAGCACAGACGGATTACGGTGCAGGCGCTAATCGGGTCGAGGCTTGATTATGCCAATGCTCTCTTTCTAGGTTTACCGGACTATCTGGTCCAGCGCCTGCAGGTGGCACAGAACTCTGCAGCCCGTGCGATTTTTGGTCTGCATAGACGAACACGGGCTTCTGGGCTGCTGCAGTCGTTGCATTGGCTGCCGATCCGCAAACGGATTATGTTTAAAGCCCTGACGCTGGTGCACAAAGCTCTGTTTGGCTCAGGTGCGGGATATCTACAGAAGAGACTGGTGTTTTATCGCCAAGCCCGCTCTCTTCGCTCTGAATCCCTCTTTACTGTTGTGGTCCCACGGGTGAGGAAGGCCCGTATGGGGGGGCGTTCTTTTAGCCTCAAGGCCTCCCAGTTGTGGAACTCGCTCCCACTGGTACTTCGCAGCACTCCCAATTTGCTGCAATTTAGAAGGAACCTGAAAACTTGGCTTTTTAATCTTTCTGTTTAGGTGGATTTTCTTTTTTCCTGCTTTTGGGATCTGTTCTTTGTGTTATGTTTTTACACTGTAGCTGTTGTGGAAAGCGCCGGGACACTCTTTTAGAGTAGCCGTGCGCTATATAAACGCATTTTAACATAACATAACATCCTGGCAATGCCTTAGCAACTGGATCCAATACAGCTTAAAAACATGCAATTGGCTTTCTCATTTTCCCATGTCTGAATTAGAACTGATAATGCACATCCCTCTCGTTCACTGCAATACAGTTCAAACTCTTTCTCATAATCAGGCATACCCAATGCTGGTGCTTCGCACAGACTGGTTTTCAGTCTTTCAAAGGTCTCCATTTCTGCCTTGTTTAGCACTATGGGGTCTCTTACATCTGCTCTTGTCAGTCTTTGCAATGGCTTTGCTATAAGGGAAAATCCACTGATCCATTGTCGACAGTAACCTACCATTCTTAGGAACTTTCTCACCTGTTTCTGAGTTTTAGGAATTATTCTGATTCTTTCTATGGTGACTTGTCTGACTCCTTGGGCAATCTTGTGACCTCGATACGGTACTTCTTTCTGACAGAATTGTAATTTTGATGGTGACAACTTATGTCCTCCTTCTGCCAAATGGTTCAGTAAAGCAATTTTATCTGAAACACATGCATCTTTGGTTCTTGATGCTACCAATAGGTCATCAATGTATTGAACCAATACTGAATTTCCAGGCATGTTCAAACTTTCCAATGACTTCTTTGACAGCTGATTAAAGATGAAGGGACTCCCAGTATACCCCTGAGGAATTCGGCACCATGCCAAAATTATGGTCTCCAAACTGGAATGCAAATACTGGCTGACTATCAGGGTGTAATGGAACTGTAAAGAAAGCATGAGATAGGTCAATGACTATCTACCATTCTGCATCATGTGGAATTTGGTACAGGATCACTGCTGGATTTGGCACAACAGGACAGTATGGGACAACAATTTTATTAACTTTTCCTAAATCCTGTACTATCCTAAATGTTCCATTAGGCTATTTCAATCCCATTATAGATGAATTACATGGACTGCTTATTATTTCTCTCAAAATTCCCTGTGCAATCATCTTGTTTATCACCGTAGTTATTCCTTCAATTATTTCTGCTGTCAATTTATACTTAGGAATATTTGGGTAGCTCACTCCTTCTTTTACAGAAACTTTCACAGGATCCACACCATTCATTAATCTAAAATCCTACACCTCTTCCTTGACTGTCTCTTTTAATTCGCCGGGTATCTTTTCTTTATCAAATACAGGAAACATGCTATTTTGCTCTGAATCTATCATTGTCATAGTCATCTTATACAACCTATCTCCATCTGGAGTTTGGAGTTCAATGTCATCTGGTGAACAATAAATGGCACAGTTCATTTTGCACAGTATGTCCCTACCAAGAAGGTTTAAAAGGACTACTGTTGCATACTACAAATCGATGCATATCTTTGAAATTGCCAATTTCAACCTCAACTGGTTCAGTAAGGGATGTTTTAATCTGCCTATTTGCTACACCTACTACTTGGATAAAGTCTCCTAAGAGAGGAAGATTTTGAACTTCTACTGATCTAACAGTAGAACGCGTAGCACCTGTGTCCACTAGGAAAGTCACATTTACACCATTCACCTTTCCATTCACAAAAGGAACAGATTGATCTACCTCTAGAGTTGCGCCAAGAACGCACTCTTCTCCCTCTCCTAGGCACCATCAATAACTTTCATCTGACTCAATCCAATCTTCCTTCATCTAATACTGTGGACTCACATTCACTCAAGGTGATCTTGTTACCTGTTCTCCTCCGAAGAATCCTGTCTCTGCACTGTATCTCTGTAGATGTACACTGTGTGGAAGTGGTGGTTGTGGAACCTGACTCTGTTGGGTAACTACTTGTTGCTGTCGCGATGACTGCTGAATTACCTCATTCTGCACCTGCGGATTCAATGATTTATTTTTGGGATTAACTCTTGGTGGCAACTTACACTCGTTCTTCCAATGCCCTAACCTGCCGCAATTGTGACATGGAAACTTTTTCTTCGCCTCTTCTAAATTACCAATTCCTTTTCCTTTATTTAGGTTCCTTTTCATTTTTAGCTTGACCTCCATCATGACTTTTGTTCTCTAATTGAGCTACTTGATGTTCAGCCACTTTCACTTGTGCCCACATGGCTTTCTCTTTAAGCTTTCTTTGCTTAACTTCAATCTTATCACTACACTATTTTGCATGCCTCAACACTTCATCGACAGAGCATGACTGCCAACCCATCAAATTATGCATGATCATATCCCCTATCTGTGGTCTTAATCCAAAGACAAATCGATACACAAAATGACTCATGTCCTTTTCGCTCAACTCCTCATATCCACTGTACTGCTTAAACACTAACAACAATCTTTCATAATATGAATGTACTGATTCTTTGGGTTCTTGCAACGTCCTGTCAATCTTTACCAAATCTATTTCTTTTGGAGAAATTTTATTCTTCAAGAATGTTATTACCTGTTCATATTTCCGTATTACTTCGGGTCCTGGAGCACCCGTTCTTGAATCTCTTTTGGCCAATCCACAGTAATTTTGCATTCAGACCATAAATCTGCTGGTACTACTATGTCAAATAACCCGTCTAAATCTTCCCATAACACTTTTGAGACCTTTACAAATAGATCCACATGTCGGTACCATTCCACTGGTTTCTCTCATAACCTAGGGAAATCATTTGTAAATGACAATATATCCTGTTTAGTCCAGGGAACATGCACATACCCTCCTCCTGGTATTTCTCTCATAGGAAATTCATTCGCTACAGGCTCTTTTTCTCTAACTGGAAACGCTAATGATGTTTTGTCATTGATTTCTTCCCTTTTCTTTGTCCTTTTACTCTTCCACCATTCCACATCTCCCCACTTTCTCAACAACATAATCAATAATTTTATCTGAGTTAATCTTCCGGCAGTATTCATATTGTCAATTTCTTTTTCAGTAAAATCTACTCTGTAAGGCTTTTGTAATGTCTTAATCTTTGCAAAGTCTACATCAAGTTCATTTGCCAGTCCCTCTAATCGGTCATGCAGATTTGTAGCTCTCCTTGTAATGCTTTTACACATGAACATTAATTCATCATCTTGGTATGCTTTTAATCTATCTGTTCCAATTGTTCCAATTGTTAATTGTTCCATGTCGATTTTTAATCTGACCACATCTAACAATTTAGGTCCATGTTCCTTTAATTTCAAAATTTTGAGCCAATCACTTAATTCCTTTTCTGTCGGTCGTACAAGAGTTTGCGATAAATTAATTTTCTCTACACTTCTTTCAGGTGTTGCAGAATCTGATTCCGCACCCATCGGAAACTTATATGGAAGACTTTGATTAAAGGTCAAATCAGGCGGTGTCATATGACTAGTATGCCTAACTTCAGATAAACCTGGATAAACCTTTTCTCTTACTTTTTGTAAACTTTGGTTCAAAGGGATAGTTAATGATGGTTCTTTTATTTTCTGATTTTCGAACACCGGAATCACAAGACCTATTGTTACTGGATCAGTCACAGCTTCTATATTTTTAGTGAGTTCCTGTGTATCTTTTCAGTCAATTCATTTGTAGATCGCACATATTCGGATGGACTTGGGTTTTCTTCAAATCTCCTTTCTGCTCTATCCATACTACCTCTAATTTCACAAAATTGTCTTGGAGTACCAGTAAGTCTGGTTTCCATTGATGGGGCATTAGAATCATATCTCAATTCCTCTCTCTTGGTACTACCTTTACTTTCAGGAAATCGTCTTGGAGTACCCATAAATCTGGTCTCCGTTGGTGGGGCATTTGGAGTCACTGCTACAGGACTAGGTTGATATGGAGGGGGTCTTCTATGTAATATCTCCTCCAGCTCTTCATCCTCTGTCTCACAATCCTCATAACTCTTTCTCTCTGGTTCCACATTATTCCTCTTTTCCGTACACTTCCGTCCTACCATTTCATCAACTGTTCTTACCGGATACATTCCATCACACATATCAGCATTTCTCCATCTCCGCATTCTACTCTCATGAGTCGTTCCCCACAAACCTCTCAATCCATCTATAGGTCCACTAAACTCCTCAAATCTTTCTCGCTCCAATTCATGCATCTCATCTTCCCACTCGGTCAACACCTCAAATGGAGTTGGTCTAGCTCTTGGTTCAAGCTTAGTCATTTTCCCTCTCAAATTTCGGAACACAGCAGTACCATGTCCTAACACTTAAAAAAACAAAAAAAAGTTCATCCCTCCCCTTGTTATTTCTATCTCCCCCACTTAATCCATTGTCATTGCTTGCCTCCTACCACCTGCCATAAAACAAAAAATCCTATATACAGGAACAGGTATTAATTCCAGCAAGGCCTACTTTGCCTGCCATCTTTAAAAGGTCCATAACGTGTTTTGTCTTGTAACCATAACTTCTGTCATTCAAGTGCCTTGAGGTGGTCTGTTCATTGAGTCGTCCAAATTAATGGCCATGCAGTTTTACATTTAACTACATGCATCCTGAAAGCTTTTTGTCCAAGCTTTCACTAGGTTTTCAGAATGTGTGGCACAAAAGAATTAGTCCATGTTTTAGAACGCAGTTTCATTTGATAGACCTCGATGTGGCACTAATGGTGTCGCGTTTACAAGTCTAAGTGTCAATTTGCTACCGTTTGCATTGGTACATGCCACAGAAATCATAAAAAGCAAGGGTCACGCCAACATTTAAAGAAAACCGTTAACACCTCCTTGTGCTGTGGTTTTGAAAACCTTGCAAGGCATGATCTGGTCAAGACCAGGGTGTTTAGGGTGGCTCACAATGGCAGTGTCAATCAGAGGGTAGCAGCTGCAGCTTCCTTAAAAGGCCAGAGAGAAAGCTTAGTGCATCCCGCCTTAAAAGTGCTGAACACAAACCGCCGGAAGATGCAGGGTGTAATTAAAGTAGCATTTCACAGGGATACTTTATTTCTGTTGTTGTAAATAAACAAATTTACTGCTCGCATTTCACCCATTATTCCAACATTGAAAAAATAAAACAGCATTTCACCTAGATTTCTTTTTAAATAAAGTACCTCTTGCAAGTAGGCCATAAAAGCGAGTCAGGAACCTTATGCCAGTCCTTGGCCTTGTTCTCTTCAACCCAAGGTGCTGAAAGCTGTGGAGTGCAGCTACAACAAAGCTAACCAAAGGCTTGGGCTTTAAAATAAGGCTCCGGTGTCAAGGATGCCACACCTTCTACACTGTACATCCAGGCCTGAAGTGCTGTGTCAGGCAGCTGAAGGGCCGTGGTGTAGCACCTGGTGGGCACTCCAAGACTGCTCATGTCCGCTTTTGGCAATCACGTCACCTGTTCTGCCCTGCCCCAGCCAAATTTATTTTAGTCTATGTGAGCAGCTGGTTTAGGTGAGGGTGGGCAAACGCTGCATTAGGCCTGAAATTAAGACACTAATAAAGACAGGCCTTGCTTACTTTTAATGCAGTTCATCAAAAGGCGTTAAAAAAGATGTTGGTGCCTCGAGCTACTCACAGGGTATCGGCAAACTACTGGTAGCTCGCGAGCCACTGGTTGGAGACACCTGCTCTAGACGGACACAGGAAAGAAGCACCATCTGGCAGGTTGGACTGCATTGCCCGAGTTTATTTTTGGACTTTTAGCTAGCATGTACCCTTTTGCTCGTTTTGTCCCTGAAGAGGAGCGCCCTCTTGCACCACGCCACTTCTCTGTAAATATGCCTGTCTTTTCTAGGAGGTCGCTCCGCTCAGAGGGACAACATCTTGCGATCATCCCCCGCACCAGACTGGCCAGAGTAGGCGGCTGATCCTTTAGCTTCCTGGCTGCCAAGCTATGGAATAGTCTTCCCGAAGCTATCCGCGGTATACAGGACCTATTGGCCTTCAGAAAGGCCGTCAAAACTCATCTCTTCCAATAATTCTTTCACTTCTCCGTGCCTCTAACTCTCTGCTTTCTGTCTGCTCGCAGCGCCGGGACGCCCCTTGGCTGGGGCAGCCGTGCGCTATATAAATTACTATAACATTAACATTAACATTCTAGTTGGACCCAACGTGTTAAAGACGCATTTGTGGTCGTTATAGCGACCTTGTTAATAATATTAATGGTAGTGTTTATATATTTAGAATTTCGGCACCCTATGCATACTGTCTTAGAAACCACTGCCCCGCCTCCAGAACATGTATTTTATACCTTGGCCCCACATAAGGAAAGGCACCGTCAGACTTACACGAAAAATCTATTTGTTAAAATGCTTCATCAAACACACAGTGCTAACAATACTACGAATTGTTGGGTCTGTAGCCTTCTGCCCTCTGTTATGCACAAGCATTATTTGTTTATATCTTTACCCCTGTCTTATTTAGGAAGTAGTGAAGCTTGGTTTAAATTACTCTCTATGATGTATATGCATTATACAGTAGATACTCAAAGATATTCGGAGAAGGATTATGAGATGATTCTAGCATATATAGAAGTACACCAAGGATATGACCCAGAGGGAAATGATGGGGAGGGGTCCTTAGATCCAAATGCATGCTAAATCTATACATTACCTGTCCAAGTTAACCTATAGCAACCAGACTCCTGTTACCAAGAAAAACGGATCCAGCTCTGCTCTAAATCAAACCTCCAAACCATCACTATATATCCTAGGAGCTATCACTCTTTACTCGTCGGTGGGGCCCATAACACCGCGAGTCTCTCATTCACACAAATCACCCTGCTCCCAAGATCAGTGAAAACCAGAGGATGAGCTGCTGGAATAGCGGAGTGTCCTACTTCATCTATTTAATCTAAATTCTATACATTATATACATATACATTTTATTAGATCTTACCATGGTTTTAATTCTCGAGAAAACATTTAAGACAGCCCACTGTTTGGTCAATGGATCAGCTAGTAAAAGTTAACTAATGGACAACAAGACCAGCTTACTTCTCAATTTATTTAATTTTTATTGGAAATTTTTTTAGATCTCCTAGCATGACCTTGCTTTATTAAACTCTTAGTTCGAGTTCAATTAACCATTTTACTAATCACCTAAAGAAAGAGAAAAATGTATTCAAACAGTTTACCTTTATCAGCAAAATAGTTCAGTAAAATAAGTCAAAGACATATTACCAATCTTCTCTGCAATGGAAATCAGGATTAGAACAACAGAGTTCCCAAAAACAGCCTCTCCATTCGCGATGTTTACCACCCATCAGGACTTCAACCACATCAAAAGTTAAAGTCAGGAAAAATTCCAAAGTCTTTGCACCAAGGAAAAACCAATCAGTCCGACAGCATGTTGTGGTGCGAAAAGTAATTCAAAAGCAGGCTTTTTTCTCTCTTTCAAACGACCTCTTTTATACCCTTTTTTCCTAACTATCTAACTAAAATTTGAAACTTTTAGGGTCCGCACTCAATTCTCATTGATCCATTCAAGGGGTGGATGAGGATAACCTCATCTCCTCATTGTCCATATTTCCGCCTATTCATAGTTCCAAGCACAATAAAGTTCTGATTGTTTGTTATTGCATTCTTTCACCCTTGTCCTTTAACTCGTCACTTTGCTGTACTTTCCCAGGCTCACAACACGGACATCTTAACGTAGCACCATTCTGCTCTTCAGGCCACGCTGACCTTGACACCAGCCGCACACGCACAGACTGCTTGCACATCTCTCGAGCACAGTCACGCATGCGTAGAAAGACATTCTCTTGGAGTCTCGCAAACCCTCCATGTTTTACTAGGCCGCATGGGCCATAACGGGAACTATCATAGAAACAAACACAATTAAACGTTAGATTTCGAAGTAAAGCTCTTCTGTTTACCTCCCCATTCTAAGTTCACGCTGTTAGTAGTTACCTAGCTCAAAAGCCACATATATGCATTGTTTTCTTATCATTCTCCGTCATTTGTGCCACAATTATACCTTTAAGAAGCATACATGCATAGCCTTTCATTAGAGTATAGCATTTCCGCACTATATTAGTAAGACAGTTTCACATAATTAATGTATTACGGTTTGCAACACAAGCAAATTAGTATCCCACGTGTATTTGTGTGTGTGCTTTCTATTTTACGTTGGTTAATTTAAAACCACAGAATTAATACATATTACGATTATGGGAAGGTTACTTCATGAGGGGTATACAAACAATTCTGTTTTCACCCTCGCTCCTTCAGTATCCTGCTTGAGAAGATATTCCAAGGGCATATGTGTGCTTGCCTCCTGTTAAGAAGACTGAGGGCCATCACAGACTTCATCTGCAGCCCCCCTGAACTCCTCTGCTGGGAGCCCAAACCAGTTCAGGACCCGTGGAGGTGGTTTGGCTGCTTTAAAGACTTAAAATCCACTCATTGCCGTTCCAGCACTGTTTTTCCTGCTGCAAGCTTGCCACGCAGTTGAAAACCAACGCATCACTGTGGTGCGGCTGAAAAATTGGCACAGCACCTGCTTGTGGCCAGAAGAACCGCTGCAGGCCAAGTACAGAGCATCGTGACCCTGACGTCCAAAACCCCCGTTCCAATGTAAGCCCTGCTGTGCGGCTGAAGGAATCAAAGCACCACCAATTCTAGGCTGCATGAATCAACGCAGCACCTGTTTCACTGCTTCTCCATTGATCCCAGTGCATCCAGAATTCCACGCATTACACATGTGTGCCAAGTTTCCAATGCATCGCCTCGCAGAAAGGAGTCACCTCTGGAAATCATTGCATCGCTTCTCCACACAGTAAGGAATCGACGCAACACATTTCCTGCGTGCAGCAGAACTGACGCCTCCATTCCCCTGAGACACAAGAACTGATGCATCGCTGTGTTTTCTGACACTTCCCTCCTTTGCTGCTGTTTTTCATTATGGATTTTGACTCATCAAAGATACTTTGTGATAAACTCAACACATCCTCAGAGTTCTATGGACAGAATGCTTAAACCATTTAAAAGTGATATCTTGAGTTATGTATGTTAGATTTTTGTCATTTTGGTCTTGTTTGGTTTAGATGAAGATTGGTTATGTTTCAAAACTGGTGTGGTGAGCATTTGTAGTGTTTTCACTGTATTACTGTGTGTTTATGTAGAAATGCTTTACACATTGCCTCTGAGATAGGCCTGGCTGCCGGGAGATTGGCCAGGAACTCCAATCCCTAAGTTTTCTGGAGCATCAGGCAGAAGATTACGCCCCCCTCCTTTATTGTGTTACAAATTGGGACTGCTGGACCAGATGTAAAACTTATGATGCAAGTATCCAAAGACCCTGTGTAGACTTCCAGGTCTAAAAGTTAGAATAATTTTATATAGTTAGTAACTCCAATAGGGTGAAAGTTTTGTTGACAATATTTAGAACCCAATATTATGCCAGGCGATATCTTTAATTTTAAGATATTTTATATCAAACTGAGCTGAGCTGAGCTGAGAGTATAACTTTATTTATACCATCCTCCATTTGGCCTTTTACCCGATTGTGCTACTTTTGATTCAACACCAGCAATGAGGATTTGAAGTCTATTAGCACAGACTGAAATTACGCTTTTGTTCTTAATAAACGATTCAGAAAAGGGGGTGGTGATGAACAGAGTGTCTGAATTAAGCAGACCACTCTTACCCAGTCCAAAGATCAGGGCTTGATCCATCACCGTTATTTAGCTCACTGCCCCATCCCAGCTCAGAACCTGGCTATATGCAAATTAGTCTGTCCCTGGCCCAGTGCATCATGGGAACAGGGCAGACCAAACTACCAAGCCAATTCTTCACCAGAAAGGATACAAGCTACCGGGGACCGGTTTCTGGCATTTCAGCCTCGTCGGCCCGGCTTGCTTGAATCCTGATGGAGCAGTGAGCAAGGGACTCATGTCTGAGTATACCCTGCCACACCTATAGTGGCCAAAAACGATTCAGAAAAGGGGGTGGTGATGAACAGAGTGTCTGAATTAAGCAGACCACTCTTACCCAGTCCAAAGATCAGGGCTTGATCCATCACCGTTATTTAGCTCACTGCCCCATCCCAGCTCAGAACCTGGCTATATGCAAATTAGTCTGTCCCTGGCCCAGTGCATCATGGGAACAGGGCAGACCAAACTACCAAGCCAATTCTTCACCAGAAAGGATACAAGCTACCGGGGACCGGTTTCTGGCATTTCAGCCTCGTCGGCCCGGCTTGCTTGAATCCTGATGGAGCAGTGAGCAAGGGACTCATGTCTGAGTATACCCTGCCACACCTATAGTGGCCAAAAACGATTCAGAAAAGGGGGTGGTGATGAACAGAGTGTCTGAATTAAGCAGACCACTCTTACCCAGTCCAAAGATCAGGGCTTGATCCATCACCGTTATTTAGCTCACTGCCCCATCCCAGCTCAGAACCTGGCTATATGCAAATTAGTCTGTCCCTGGCCCAGTGCATCATGGGAACAGGGCAGACCAAACTACCAAGCCAATTCTTCACCAGAAAGGATACAAGCTACCGGGGACCGGTTTCTTGCATTTCAGCCTCGTCGGCCCGGCTTGCTTGAATCCTGATGGAGCAGTGAGCAAGGGACTCATGTCTGAGTATACCCTGCCACACCTATAGTGGCCAAAAACGATTCAGAAAAGGGGGTGGTGATGAACAGAGTGTCTGAATTAAGCAGACCACTCTTACCCAGTCCAAAGATCAGGGCTTGATCCATCACCGTTATTTAGCTCACTGCCCCATCCCAGCTCAGAACCTGGCTATATGCAAATTAGTCTGTCCCTGGCCCAGTGCATCATGGGAACAGGGCAGACCAAACTACCAAGCCAATTCTTCACCAGAAAGGATACAAGCTACCGGGGACCGGTTTCTGGCATTTCAGCCTCGTCGGCCCGGCTTGCTTGAATCCTGATGGAGCAGTGAGCAAGGGACTCATGTCTGAGTATACCCTGCCACACCTATAGTGGCCAAAAACGATTCAGGAAAGGGGGTGGTGATGAACAGAGTGTCTGAATTAAGCAGACCACTCTTACCCAGCCAAAGATCAGGGCTTGATCCATCACCGTTATTTAGCTCAGTGCCCCATCCCAGCTCTGAACCTGGCTATATGCAAATTAGTCTGTCCCTGGCCCAGTGCATCATGGGAACAGGGCAGACGAAACTACCAAGCCAATTCTTCACCAGAAAGGATACAAGCTACCGGGGACCGGTTTCTGGCATTTCAGCCTCGTCGGCCCGGCTTGCTTGAATCCTGATGGAGCAGTGAGCAAGGGACTCATGTCTGAGTATACCCTGCCACACCTATAGTGGCCAAAAACGATTCAGAAAAGGGGGTGGTGATGAACATAGTGTCTGAATTAAGCAGACCACTCTTACCCAGTCCAAAGATCAGGGCTTGATCCATTACCGTTATTTAGCTCACTGCCCCATCCCAGCTCAGAACCTGGCTATATGCAAATTAGTCTGTCCCTGGCCCAGTGCATCATGGGAACAGGGCAGACCAAACTACCAAGCCAATTCTTCACCAGAAAGGATACAAGCTACCGGGGACCGGTTTCTGGCATTTCAGCCTCGTCGGCCCGGCTTGCTTGAATCCTGATGGAGCAGTGAGCAAGGGACTCATGTCTGAGTATACCCTGCCACACCTATAGTGGCCAAAAACGATTCAGAAAAGGGGGTGGTGATGAACAGAGTGTCTGAATTAAGCAGACCACTCTTACCCAGTCCAAAGATCAGGGCTTGATCCATCACCGTTATTTAGCTCACTGCCCCATCCCAGCTCAGAACCTGGCTATATGCAAATTAGTCTGTCCCTGGCCCAGTGCATCATGGGAACAGGGCAGACCAAACTACCAAGCCAATTCTTCACCAGAAAGGATACAAGCTACCGGGGACCGGTTTCTGGAATTTCAGCCTCGTCGGCCCGGCTTGCTTGAATCCTGATGGAGCAGTGAGCAAGGGACTCATGTCTGAGTATACCCTGCCACACCTATAGTGGCCAAAAACGATTCAGAAAAGGGGGTGGTGGTGAACAGAGTGTCTGAATTAAGCAGACCACTCTTACCCAGCCAAAGATCAGGGCTTGATCCATCACCGTTATTTAGCTCAGTGCCCCATCCCAGCTCAGAACCTGGCTATATGCAAATTAGTCTGTCCCTGGCCCAGTGCATCATGGGAACATGGCAGACCAAACTACCAAGCCAATTCTTCACCAGAAAGGATACAAGCTACCGGGGACCGGTTTCTGGCATTTCAGCCTCGTCGGCCCGGCTTGCTTGAATCCTGATGGAGCAGTGAGCAAGGGACTCATGTCTGAGTATACCCTGCCACACCTATAGTGGCCAAAAACGATTCAGAAAAGGGGGTGGTGATGAACAGAGTGTCTGAATTAAGCAGACCACTCTTACCCAGTCCAAAGATCAGGGCTTGATCCATCACCATTATTTAGCTCACTGCCCCATCCCAGCTCAGAACCTGGCTATATGCAAATTAGTCTGTCCCTGGCCCAGTGCATCATGGGAACAGGGCAGACCAAACTACCAAGCCAATTCTTCACCAGAAAGGATACAAGCTACCGGGGACCGGTTTCTGGCATTTCAGCCTCGTCGGCCCGGCTTGCTTGAATCCTGATGGAGCAGTGAGCAAGGGACTCAGGTCTGAGTATACCCTGCCACACCTATAGTGACCAAAAACGATTCAGAAAAGGGGGTGGTGATGAACAGAGTGTCTGAATTAAGCAGACCACTCTTACCCAGTCCAAAGATCAGTGCTTGATCCATCACCGTTATTTAGCTCACTGCCCCATCCCAGCTCAGAACCTGGCTATATGCAAATTAGTCTGTCCCTGGCCCAGTGCATCATGGGAACAGGGCAGACCAAACGACCAAGCCAATTCTTCACCAGAAAGGATACAAGCTACCGGGGACCGGTTTCTGGCATTTCAGCCTCGTCGGCCCGGCTTGCTTGAATCCTGATGGAGCAGTGAGCAAGGGACTCATGTCTGAGTATACCCTGCCACACCTATAGTGGCCAAAAACGATTCAGAAAAGGGGGTGGTGATGAACAGAGTGTCTGAATTAAGCAGACCACTCTTACCCAGTCCAAAGATCAGGGCTTGATCCATCACCGTTATTTAGCTCACTGCCCCATCCCAGCTCAGAACCTGGCTATATGCAAATTAGTCTGTCCCTGGCCCAGTGCATCATGGGAACAGGGCAGACCAAACTACCAAGCCAATTCTTCACCAGAAAGGATACAAGCTACCGGGGACCGGTTTCTGGCATTTCAGCCTCGTCGGCCCGGCTTGCTTGAATCCTGATGGAGCAGTGAGCAAGGGACTCATGTCTGAGTATACCCTGCCACACCTATAGTGGCCAAAAACGATTCAGAAAAGGGGGTGGAGATGAACAGAGTGTCTGAATTAAGCAGACCACTCTTACCCAGTCCAAAGATCAGGGCTTGATCCATCACCGTTATTTAGCTCACTGCGCCATCCCAGCTCAGAACCTGGCTATATGCAAATTAGTCTGTCCCTGGCCCAGTGCATCATGGGAACAGGGCAGACCAAACTACCAAGCCAATTCTTCACCAGAAAGGATACAAGCTACCGGGGACCGGTTTCTGGCATTTCAGCCTCGTCGGCCCGGCTTGCTTGAATCCTGATGGAGCAGTGAGCAAGGGACTCATGTCTGAGTATACCCTGCCACACCTATAGTGGCCAAAAACGATTCAGAAAAGGGGGTGGTGATGAACAGAGTGTCTGAATTAAGCAGACCACTCTTACCCAGTCCAAAGATCAGGGCTTGATCCATCACCGTTATTTAGCTCACTGCCCCATCCCAGCTCAGAACCTGGCTATATGCAAATTAGTCTGTCCCTGGCCCAGTGCATCATGAGAACAGGGCAGACCAAACTACCAAGCCAATTCTTCACCAGAAAGGATACAAGCTACCGGGGACCGGTTTCTGGCATTTCAGCCTCGTCGGCCCGGCTTGCTTGAATCCTGATGGAGTGAGCAAGGGACTCATGTCTGAGTATACCCTGCCACACATATAGTGGCCAAAAACGATTCAGAAAAGGGGGTGGTGATGAACAGAGTGTCTGAATTAAGCAGACCACTCTTACCCAGTCCAAAGATCAGGGCTTGATCCATCACCGTTATTTAGCTCACTGCCCCATCCCAGCTCAGAACCTGGCTATATGCAAATTAGTCTGTCCCTGGCCCAGTGCATCATGGAAACAGGGCAGACCAAACTACCAAGCCAATTCTTCACCAGAAAGGATACAAGCTACCGGGGACCGGTTTCTGGCATTTCAGCCTCGTCGGCCCGGCTTGCTTGAATCCTGATGGAGCAGTGAGCAAGGGACTCATGTCTGAGTATACCCTGCCACACCTATAGTGACCAAAAACGATTCAGAAAAGGGGGTGGTGATGAACAGAGTGTCTGAATTAAGCAGACCACTCTTACCCAGTCCAAAGATCAGGGCTTGATCCATCACCGTTATTTAGCTCACTGCCCCATCCCAGCTCAGAACCTGGCTATATGCAAATTAGTCTGTCCCTGGCCCAGTGCATCATGGGAACAGGGCAGACCAAACTACCAAGCCAATTCTTCACCAGAAAGGATACAAGCTACCGGGGACCGGTTTCTGGCATTTCAGCCTCGTCGGCCCGGCTTGCTTGAATCCTGATGGAGCAGTGAGCAAGGCACTCATGTCTGAGTATACCCTGCCACACCTATAGTGGCCAAAAACGATTCAGAAAAGGGGGTGGTGATGAACAGAGTGTCTGAATTAAGCAGACCACTCTTACCCAGTCCAAAGATCAGGGCTTGATCCATCACCGTTATTTAGCTCACTGCCCCATCCCAGCTCAGAACCTGGCTATATGCAAATTAGTCTGTCCCTGGCCCAGTGCATCATGGGAACAGGGCAGACCAAACTACCAAGCCAATTCTTCACCAGAAAGGATACAAGCTACCGGGGACCGGTTTCTGGCATTTCAGCCTCGTCGGCCCGGCTTGCTTGAATCCTGATGGAGCAGTGAGCAAGGGACTCATGTCTGAGTATACCCTGCCACACCTATAGTGGCCAAAAACGATTCAGAAAAGGGGGTGGTGATGAACAGAGTGTCTGAATTAAGCAGACCACTCTTACCCAGTCCAAAGATCAGGGCTTGATCCATCACCGTTATTTAGCTCACTGCCCCATCCCAGCTCAGAACCTGGCTATATGCAAATTAGTCTGTCCCTGGAATGGTATACTCAGATGTGAGTCCCTTGCTCATTGCACCATCAGGATTCAAGCAAGCCGGGCCGAAGACGGCTGAAATGCCAGAAACCGGTCCCCGGAAGCTTGTTTCCTTCCCAGTGTAAGAATTGGCTTTTGTAGTCTAGTCTGCCCTGTTCCCATGATGCACTGGGCCAGGGACAGACTAATTTGCATACAGCCAGGTTCTGAAACTGGGATGGTGCAATGAGCTAAAAAACGGTGTTGGATCTAGCCCTGATCTCTTGACTGGGTGAGAGTATTCTGCTTAATTCAGAGACTCTGTCCATCACCACCCCTTGTTGTAAATAATTTTGTCCACCCTAAGCGTGGAAGGGTATACTCAGATGTGAGTCCCTTGCTCATTGCACCATCAGGATTCAAGCAAGCCGGGCCGAAGACGGCTGAAATGCCAGAAACTGGTCCCCGGAAGCTTGTTTCCTTCCCAGTGTAACAATTGGCTTTTGTAGTCTAGTCTGCCCTGTTCCCATGATGCACTGGGCCAGGGACAGACTAATTTGCATACAGCCAGGTTCTGAAACTGGGATGGTGCAATGAGCTAAAAAACGGTGTTGGATCTAGCCCTGATCTCTTGACTGGGTGAGAGTATTCTGCTTAATTCAGAGACTCTGTCCATCACCACCCCTTGTTGTAAATAATTTTGTCCACCCTAAGCGTGGAAGGGTATACTCAGATGTGAGTCCCTTGCTCATTGCACCATCAGGATTCAAGCAAGCCGGGCCGAAGACGGCTGAAATGCCAGAAACCGGTCCCCGGAAGCTTGTTTCCTTCCCAGTGTAAGAATTGGCTTTTGTAGTCTAGTCTGCCCTGTTCCCATGATGCACTGGGCCAGGGACAGACTAATTTGCATACAGCCAGGTTCTGAAACTGGGATGGCGCAATGAGCTAAACAACGGTGTTGGATCTAGCCCTGATCTCTTGACTGGGTGAGAGTATTCTGCTTAATTCAGAGACTCTGTCCATCACCACCCCTTGTTGTAAATAATTTTGTCCACCCTAAGCGTGGAAGGGTATACTCAGATGTGAGTCCCTTGCTCATTGCACCATCAGGATTCAAGCAAGCCGGGCCGAAGACGGCTGAAATGCCAGAAACCGGTCCCCGGAAGCTTGTTTCCTTCCCAGTGTAAGAATTGGTTTTGTAGTCTAGTCTGCCCTGTTCCCATGATGCACTGGGCCAGGGACAGACTAATTTGCATACAGCCAGGTTCTGAAACTGGGATGGTGCAATGAGCTAAAAAACGGTGTTGGATCTAGCCCTGATCTCTTGACTGGGTGAGAGTATTTTGCTTAATTCAGAGACTCTGTCCATCACCACCCCTTGTTGTAAATAATTTTGTTCTTAATAAAAGCATTAGTAAGAAACCAGTGAAGATTCCTGTTAGAAACAAACTGTAGTTGATCCACAAGTTAGGCAGTGAGTTCAAAGGGTGGGCCATTTTGATTATCTCAGAAGACTTTGTACACAATTTCAAACCTGAGCACCACAATTTACTAAAAGCTACCTATCAATCTGGTCTTTCACTATCCTTCACTATTATATTAAAATTCAATCTAAATGTTGTGTTCATCAGTAGAGGTACTGGTGAGAGACAGGTCCTAAGTGTGTTATGTAGAGTCAACCTCTGGGAACACATTAGTGGTAACCAGTTACTGTAAGCTTAGACCTGTGCTTTCCTGTCTAAGATGAGAACTTACAGTGTGAAAACTTTCCTATGACTCTATGCGGGGTTGCATGTCCGACTGTGAAAAGCGTTAAAGGTGTGGAGCTAAGTATGGAGGTCCTAACACCTATAGATCATTTGTAACTGATGTGTTGTGTATTGCAGGACATAGTGTATGAGCTAGAGTCCCGTCTTCGGACTGTGCTATCTTTGATTCAACAGTTATGCTACAAAGTTTGTACAATGCAGTGTTTACCCTTCCTATTGATGGTTTGGTGCTGTTGGGTGTCTTGTCATGCAGAGAGCTGATTGAGTCTTGCTGCCTCCTACTAACCCATGTCAGAGTCTTCTGTTCTTAATGGAGGTTGTTGTTCAGTTAGTTGAGGGTGTTGCCAATGGCAGGTCCTCCCAAAGAGGGATCAGGTCTTACCTTACATCTACCTGTGTAAGTTTGATCTGCAGATAGTCTTCATGAATCTGTGTCATGTCCTTCAGGCACAGAGGAGGTCTTCCTATTCGGCTTACCCCTCCCCATGCTGAGAGGATCAAGCCTTAGTACCTTGCATTAATCTGTGCATTTGTCCTCTACTATTTTGTACTCTGATGCCTATGGCAGTAGCGGCCAGTGTCAGTGGAGAGTGGCGGAGTGGGGGAGGGGGTGGAAAAGAGATGACAACGAACAAAAGGGGGGGGGGAAAGAATGTACCTGCTGCCTGCAGCCTCACCAGTCTCCTGCTCCTCTTGTGGCTAGCTGCAGGCACAGGCTCCCATACTCCCCTGCTGCCAATCCTGAAGCCACTCTCAGCAGCTTCAGGATTGGCCTGAGCGTTGGTGATTTGCACTCCCATGGAGACTGCGAACCTGTGCTTTGCTGTCTCCAGCACAGCAACGCAGCTCGGTTGGAGACAGCTTCAGGGCACATGATGCTTTGGCCGGCCTGAGACGGCCACCCAAACCGTCATGCACACTAATAGCAGTGTGCACCACCCCCGTTGGTGCCCATCATTTCCCTAACCCCACCCCTGGGAAACAAAATAACCTAAGTGGACTTTTATTTGTAATTTTTTTTAAATTCTGCTGGCCGTGGGGGCGATGCTCCGCCACCATAGTGGAGGGCTACTGCTGGCCTATGGTTTTACCACCAAAATGCACCAGCACATTACACATGCGTACCTTCCATTGCCCACGTAGCTGTGTTCTGGTGTTCATGTGCGTGTTAAAGTGTGCTCAGCGTTGTCCTCTCGTTGGTGAGTGCAGTGGGAGTGTTAGCTTTAGGTTCTGACTAATCAGGGAGTGTTATCTGCAAGCGCTTCTCTTATAGTATTTCGGCGCATGTGGTTCATTCCCCCCTGCCAGCAGGTTGATGCCTGGTCCCGTAGCCTATCCTTCCTCTGGTCTTATGTATAAAGCAGTGGCATCTTAAAGATTTTTGATGCCCTGAGTAAGGCATTCCTTTGGGCTTGGGGGTGGCAGGTGGTGCGATGTCTGAAAACCCACAGCACGCATTGACTCACATTATTCTGGGCAGTAACGTTTTTAAAAAAACCTTGGGGCATAATACCAAGGGCCTTATCGCCGCTTTAGCGGGAATTTTTCCCGCTAAAGCAGCGATAATTTAATCGCCCTATTACCTAGCTGTCGCTAACACCAGTTAGCGACAGGTAGTAAGAGATAGCGAGCTTCTCGGGGCCCACTTTGCATGTCAGCGATATATATCGCTAATGACATGCAAAGTGGGCGTGCTAAGATGTTACCGACTGGAAACAGTCGCTAACATCGCTAACTCCTATTACCAACTTTTGGAAATAATCGCGCTAAGCGCGATTATCTCCAAAAGCTAACGCCTGCCCAGAGCAGTTCTTAGCCATGTTATCCAATGGTAGGTGGATAACATGGCTAAGAGAATTTGCTCGGTAATGCATGAATATCGCTGACTTTTCAGCGATATTCTTGCATTTCGGCCGATTTTTATCACTTAGGAGATAAACCTTGATAATAGCAAGGCTCCTAAGCGATAAAAATAGGCAAAGCACGGCGATATAAATGTTGTCTCTAACCAAGCTTAGCAATATTTTTCGCTTAAGCTTGATAATATGCCCCCTTAAGCCTTGTTTTAAAGGAGCGTTAATGTTTTCCAGTTAGCAGTGGGCGCCATTACTTGATAACCTCTTTCTGCCCTCTCCAGCACTTGTGATTAACCTTTGAGTGCTGTGCTCTTCAGAACAATTACCGCCTTTTTACAGCAGGGGCTGAGTGCACCGGCAGCGCAGCAAACAGGCCCCGCTTGTAGCCACGGTGAAGAGGATTGTCATGAGCAGTGTCCACTCTTCATGAGGCAATGTAAAAAACATTGTGAGTGTAAATTACTGATGTGGGGGAAGAGAGGTAGAGGAAGGCAGAAAATCACAAACTGCACTTAGTTAGCTTTTTTGTACCGCTGCCAAGAGGCTCCATGTCATTTGTGATACTCCCCGCCAGCCTGCATTCTGGAGCTTCTTATTGTGCTTGCAACACTGCCATTGTAGTCTCAACAACCTAAGTAGCGAAAGCAAAAAAACATGATTGGTTGTACCAAAGGTAACCTGCTCACATATTTTGTGAGAGTTGATTCTTCCCAATAAGTATAAAAACAAGCTATGAAAATACAAATTGCTTCAGCTTTTGTACAGTGAAGCACCTTATACGAAGCTAAATTAGCACACAACTTTGGGCAACGGGGAAAGCTTCCCTGACACAAACTGTAGGGTAGATGAGGTGGCGACAGAATGGGATCAGCGGATGGTACCACCACATACTGAACAGAAACAACCTTTCAACAACAGCCTAAACCTCCCTCCTTCAAAGAAGAGTTACAAACTGAACATCAGCAGACAAGCTTCTGTCCGACACAGAACAACCTGAGGACACTGCTGCTAGGTTCCATGGGTGCCTTTTGGAGATTCTGACCTGGATGAACCATGGCTTCCTAAAAATCAATACAGATAAGACGGAAGTCATGGAATTTGGGCATGTACAATCCCTGTGGAACTCCTCATGGTGGCCAACAAGTGCAGCGGAATGCCCTAAGCCGGTGCCCAAAGTCAGAAATCTTGGGGTGATTTTTGATAGTCAGCTCAATTTTTCAGCTCATGTAAACAGCCTTACCTCCTCCTGCTTCTTCCTTATAAAAAAGCTGAGAAAAATCTTCCCTTTCATTGGCCAGGCTCTGCAAAAGACAGTGGAGGTGGGTCTTTTGCTTTCGAAGTTGGACTACTGTAACGCGCTGCTTTGGGAATTGATAAAGCCCAGAGCAACAAATTACAGTCCTTGCAAAATGCAGCTGCTAGGATGCTGTTAAACATTCCTAAAGGCAGTTCAATTTCTAAGGGAATCAGAGCTCTCCACTGGCTCCCCGTACAGCAAAGGGTGGAATTCAAGGCTTTGTGTATTGTCCATAAACTAAGTGTATTATGGGGGGGGCAAGGTTATGCAGAGACTATTTAGGCCTTATATCCCTGCCAGGACATTAAGGTCTAGCAATGCCTGCCTCATGCAAGTAGACAAAATTAGGAGAGTGAGATGGGGTGGAAGAACATTTTCCCACCGTGCAGCTAAGCTGTGGAACAAACTGCCAACTGCCATGCGACTGCAGCCAAACATCTATCTTTTAGGAAGGATCTAAAAACCTGCCTATTTTCACCAATATAGCCTGTAACCATGTGACATTCCTCCCACTTACACTAGCGCCAAGACGCTGTTGCATTTGCGCACTTTATAAATGTATATCCTATCCTATCCTAACAGGTACAAATTAATCATATGCAGCCTAGCTTCTCTCCGACACAGATCAGAACAAATTGAGCATCAGCAGCTAAGCTTCTTTCAGTCACAGAGCAAGCACAAATTGAGGATCAGCAGCCATGCTTCTCTCTGACACGGAACAGGTATAAATTGAGCATCTACATCCCAGCTTCTCTCTGACACAGAACAGGCACAAATTGACAGCTAAGCTTCTCTCCGACACAGAACAGGTACAAATTGAGCATATGCAGGCTAGCTTCTCTGTGACACAAAACAGTGCAAACTGATCATCAGCAGCCAAGCTTCTCTCCAACACAGGACAGGTGCAAATTCAGCTTCAGCAGCCAAGCTTCTCTCCGACACAGAACAGGAACAAATTAAGCATCAGCAGCCAAGATTCTCTCTGACACAGGACAGATACAAATTGAGCATCAGCAGCCAAGCTTCTCTCCAACACAGAACAAGTACAAATGGAGCATAAGCAGCCAAGCTTCTCTCCAACACAGAACAAGTACAAATGGAGCATAAGCAGCCAAGCTTCTCTCAGGCACAGAACTGTACAAATTAAGCACATGCCAGCCTAGCTTCTCTCTGACACAGAACAGTACAAATTGAGCATCTACAGGCAAGCTACTTTCAGACACAGAACAGGCACGCATTGAGCTTCAGCAGCCAAGCTTCTCTCAGGCACAGAACTGTACAAATTAACCACATGCAGCCTAGCTTCTCTCTGACACAGAACAGTACAAATTGAGCATCTACAGGCAAGCTTCTTTCAGACACCGAACAGGCACAAATTGAGCTTCAGCGGCAAAGCTTCTTTTCGACACCAAAGCCCAACAGTTACAAACTGACCATCTGCAGCCCAACTTTCCACTGACACAGAACAGGTACAAATTGAGCGTCAGCAGGCAAGCTTCTACTCGACACTCGACATTATGGGTCGCAGCATGTGCTGACACTGTAGCGATCCTAGGACTTGATCCTGTGGGATAAATCCTTGGGGAATCCACCGCATGAAATATATTTAGAAATAATAGATGCCCAGATGTGAGCACAATCCCAGGGATTAAATATGTTTCGCAATGTATTCGCCGAAAGAGCTGTGATATATACTTCCTTCGGGAGTGGAAGTTATTCCCCTGTGAACACAATAAAAACTCAGTCTAAAAAAGAAAAAAAGCATTGTGTTTAAGATTGCATTATGGCGTTACCACCGCTTTGACGGCCATCTGTGCAGTCAATGACCCAGTACCTGCATTTGCCTTAGTTCTGCTGTAGGTACTAAGTGCTCCCACAGGAGAGATGCTGACAATGTGCTGCCCACAGCCTGCCTGCCAGAGAGAGCTGCAGCAAGCACAATCTCCTCCAGGCTCTCCAAAGTCATCACTTCTTCCATCGCTGCGGCTGCTCTTATCTCTCCTGCTCGTTACTGCCTGTATTGCTGCTGCTTATCCAAATTGTTCAGGTCGTCCATTTTATTTCCGTCCCCAGCTGATAAGCTTCTTCAGTATTGTTATGAGCCTGTATCCTTTAAGATTATACATTTTTGTTCTTCTTTCTATTCTTTCTCACCATTTGCTGCTCATTTCTCTCCAAGTGGTGGAAGAATTGTCTTTATCGAATGCATCTTCATGGTGGAACTGAACGGTGTTTACTTTAACATCATAACAATAAAAACAAGCATTTACAACGCAATGGTCGCGGCATTATTAAAGGTAGAGCTATTGGCATTGCTCATGACATTTTTTTTCATTTTTAAAAAAAACATAAATAAATGGTATTGTCATTTACAAAGGCAATAGGTGAGCATTAGAGAGTAGTAGAGAGTATTTGCGGACACAGAGCCACACACACAGACAGAGCCGTGCACACACACACAGACAGAGCCTCACACACAGCCCAACACACAAAGCCCCCCCCCACACACACAGAGCCCCCCCACACACACAGAGCCCCCCCCACACACACAGAGCCCCCCCACACACAGAGACCCTTACACACACAGAGCCCCCCACACACACACAGACCCCCCCAAACACACAGATCACCACACACACACACACAGAGCCCCCCCCACACACACACACAGAGCCCCCACACACACACACAGAGCCACCCCACGCACACACACAGAGCCCCGCCCCACAAACACAGGGCCCACACACACACTGAGCCCACACACACACACACATAGAGCCCCCACACACACCCAGAGCCACACACACACACCCAGAGCCACACACACACACACCCAGAGCCACACACACACACAGGAGAGCAAGCACAGTGAGGGGGCAGGGAAGCAAGCACAATGAGGGGGCAAGGAAGCAAGCACAGAGAGTGGGCAGGGGAGCAAGCACAGCCAGGGGGCAGGGGAGCAAGCACAGCCAGGGAGCAGGGGAGCAAGCACAGCCAGGGAAACAAGCACAGTCAGGGGGCAGGGAAGCAAGCACAGCCAGGGAAGCATGCACAGCCAGGGGGCAGGGAAGCAAGCACAGCCAGGAGCCAGGGGGCAGGGAAGCAAGCACAGCCAGGGGGCAGGGAAGCGAGCACAGCTCGGCTCCCCGTGAGAACCATGAAAGAGTACATATATCTGTACATTGGCCCAACACAGCCAGCATGTACCTTGTCTTGTTTATTGGTGTATATCTGGCTTTAACTGCCTGCCGTGTGCATTGGCTTACGGTGGAATGCATCTGCCTTGCCCTGTGTATTGGCCCGGGGAGGGGCAGCGCTACCAGCTGTTTGTGTCGGCCCAGGCTGAGGCTCCAACTGCCTCGCTATGTGCTTCGGCCTGGGTCAGGCTGCAGCTGCGTTAGCTTGTGTCTTCGTTGGCTCAGAAGCGGGCTGCGACTCCTGAGGAAGCCAGCCTCGTAGCAGCAGAAGCCACTGAGTACCATCCTGACAGTCCAAGGCAGCTACGCTCAGTGAAGACACAAGCTTTGCATGACGTCCATGGTGTCCATTGCTGAGGCAGCACATGAATACCACCGGCCACCATCTGCAATCAGAAGCTTCTCCGAAAACACTGAGGTGAGTGCGAGGACTAAAGACTGTTTTTCTGTCCAATCAAGCGACGGGTAAGAACTAGAGTGGACAACGAACTGACTGCACATTTTATTTGTGGGAAACGTAATTTGCACCTGAGCCTTATTCGTGCTCTACCAAAGCTGGCTGGGGACAATCTTAGACAGGGTGACATGGGCGACAGAAACATGAAGAGGAGGACTTAAGTGCCATAATTAGTGCTGCATGCCTACTAGTAGCGTCTAATTTACAGGTCCTGGGTATAATGTATAACACTCTACTAGGGGTCTATAAATACATTAGATATGCCAATCAGGTGTAAGCAAATTTTACCATAACTTAGGGTATGAGCACAGGCACTTTAGCACTGGTTAGCAGTGGTAAAGCACACAGAGTTCTAAGGCCAGCACGGGTTGCCACTATACCTAACAGGTCGGTAAATTGAGTTCATTAAAGCATTGATTTATTCTTTTCGACTTCTTTCAAGTTCATAAATAACACTTTAAGGGAAAACATGACAGTGCACAGTGGTGTAGGTAGAGGGCTGCAAATGACACAAGACAGTACCAGGACATAGAAAGAGAAATTATGAAAATAGGGTAAAAAGACAGAGAAAATGAAAGCGTGAGCAGAAAAGACAGATGTGACAGAAGAGCATGGAAGCAAATTAGAGGGTTATAATGCAAAAAGAGGAGAGGGAGCTATGAAGAAAGGAGGCAAGGAAGGAGTGTTGAAATTATGGATGAAAAGTTGATAGGATGGATAGATGTATGAAAGCAAGAATTTTAAATTGAAGAGAAGTCTTCAAGGGAATCCCAGGCAGGCGCGCAACACCCATTGGACTCACCGGGCTTTAGCCCCCCGTCGTGTGTGGCAGCCCGGGATGAGACAGATCCGGGGCACACACACAGCCACACCCGAACGTTTCACAGGTCTTTAAAAGACCATTTGAATGTTAATTAGGCCTTGCTGTTGTTTCACCCCTTGTTGGAGGCCCTGCAGCTCCACTCTGCCTACTGATTAAAGGTTCAGCCCCCCCCCGAAATTTATTCTTAGCCCCCCCCCCCGAAATTTGGCTCTAGTTGCGCCTCTGATCCCAGGTATGCTTGCTTCACTGGCTCGTCACAATACAGGTATGTTTCAAAGTGGTGGATATTTTTATTTTCTATTTACTCCCTGGAGTTTTACAAATTCTCTACATGCCTTTAGTCATGCTAACTTCTTACCAGCAACTAATCTTTAACTCTACCCACTGTACTACGCTGTACACTCCAGTACTCACCGGTCCTCCCAGTCCATCCTGTCTTTCTGTGTTTTCACTGTGACCGCTGTCAAGCTCACTACCCACCTCTGGCTATATCCGTGGACACTGTTGTCTGAAGTTCTGCATTCTGCCTCAGAGTTGCTCTACTTCGCCAGGAAATTGGCAGCTGATGATTCATCCCTGCACTGCTTTCCTTACATCATCAACTGTTTAAGAATCCTTCACTGAGCTGAAAAGGCATTTCGGGACACCACGGGGTAATGCCTGCTAGACTTAGGGACCAGTTGTTGCTTTTATAGGTGTATGGTTTGAAGGGAAAATACGCGATAGATGCTGGAGGAAAGCAATGCCACTGTATAAGTAATACTGGAATATCCCATAAACTCCTCTTCAAAACTGCATGTAAAACGTATATCCACGTGTGGCCAACATATTTATTTAAATAGTTGTTCATTCAATGCATAGTTTGGCCCTATTTAAAAAACGTGAGTGGGGAGTTCCCGAAACCCACCTAGAACAGTCAGACTAGCTTTCTCGGTGCAACATGTGGTTGGTCTTACATTCCACTTGCCTTCTTTTAGGTCCCAGTGGGCCCTCCTGATCCTGCCCCCCCCCAATTTCCCCCTTCCCTCTTCCTCCTTGTGAACATGCGACAAAGGTATTACATACATACGAGCGTGTCTTTTCAAGTTTTCGTGAGGCAGAAAGAACTCCCATCAAGCCAGCAGTCTGATAGACATGCAGGGGTGCTGGTGGCACTAGCAGTCTCAGTGACGTGAGACCCTTGGGGCGCGCCAGTCAGACTCTGCCGCCCACTGGCCTGGCGGATGCACTGACCTCCCGCGTGCCTGCAGGCCCCTCCCTCTGCCGAGAACTCGTCGTTTCTGAGGAGGATAAAAAGAGCAGGGCCTCTGCCGCCGCAGAGACAGTGATAATCATAAACTTAGGGAAGTGGGAGCCAGGGCGGCAAATCACTGTCAGCGGGCGGGAAGGCGAACAGATTGCATGTGCCATGACTTTCCCGTGCCAGCTTGTGCCGGCAGGGGTGTGATTCGGAAACTGTCATTACGAGTCACTTGAGCCCGGGAACCCATTAGGGTAAATGGATCTGTGACGCAGCCATAAGTTCCCCTCCTCTGCTCAGTGCCTGCGAGGTTTGGAAGATGTAGAGAGAGGAGAGCGCGCGAGCACGGCAGAGGGCTGCGACGGGAAGGCTACGGGGTAAAGATGGGACAGAGGGTGCAGACCTATTTCGTAGAAAGAGGCAGTCAGGAACTCTCCTTTTGCTTCAGCGTGGCACCGGAAATGGAGATTTTTCAAGTTTTTAACATTTTCATGAATGACGAGATTACATCACAGGAAGGATGCCACAGGGGTTTAGACATCAATGACTAGGCAGGTCATGGCGTCATTGACATTATATAAAGAAACAAGCAAGATATTTAAAACAAGACCGAATGTCGGAGCTGTTCCTCACAACAACAACAAAAAAAATTGCCCGCCGCAAGCTTCCGAAATTTTCAGAATCGGGGGCATGTTTTGGCGTTCTGAGTGACGGGTGACATCACAGGGCAAAAGAACGCCAAAAACACGCCCCTGAATCCGAAAGAGACGGGGCTTTATTGGAGTGACTCCCTTCTCCTCCAATGGCTGGCCTCCGTTTAGGAAGCCAGCCAATGGAGGAGAATGGAGGAGAGAGGTGGGTTCAAGCCCCCATACTCCAAATCATTATATCTCCGACCGGAGACTGCGCAAGCGCAGCCTTCGGTCCGAGACCTAAAAGACACTTTCTAGACCCTTCTCTCTTCTATCCCTCCACTGTCCTTTTCAATTCAACTAACAGACTCACATGTCCACCGTTTACATTCATTTCATACTTCCCTATACCAATTTGCACGAATCCTTTATGGGTTCCGGAGTGGCGTGCTACCCACCGAAAAGCGCTTCAACACCTCATCAGGAGTTGCAAGTGCTATATAAATGCAAACCTTTCCCTCTCCTAGCCCTCCACTATCTTTTTTCAACCCAAATGACAAACTGACATGTCAACCTCTCAAATTAATTTCATATCTCCCTATACTAATTCACCACTAATCGTCTTTGCGTTCTGCAGTAGCGTGCCACTCGCTGAAAGGCGCTTCGACGTCTCGTCTGGACCAGTAAGCGCTACATAAACACAATTACAATTACAATATTGTTGACAAGACATTGGATGAAATGTGAACACTCTCTTTGAATATATGTTGTAATACGAACACAGCATTCATTTCTAGGCGCTTCCCGTTTTGGTAGAGACCTGGTGCAGGGTCACTGTTACTGTGAGGCTATATGATTTAGATTGTGTGTGCCATACATATCTTGGTGCATTATGACTACTATGGAAAATAGGTGTGTATGTGTGTGTCGGTGACTGCGATTGTGCGGCCTCCTGAATCTGATTTTAAGAACGAACTGTGGAACAGCACGATACTTAAGGATACGAGTTATTCCTGTAACAGAACCCAGAGTTTACAATTTCAAGGTCTGTAGGGCCTGGTCTCTAACATACAATGGCAGCACGTTAGAGGAGAACCAGACAAGGAGACAGAGGCAGAGGCAGAGAATGTGGAATAAAGAATAGAATACAAAAACCCATGACGTTTCAAACACATAATGCGGAATATTACATATCTTCCCCATTAAAAAACACACATACACACAAAGGAAACTTCCTAATGAAATATTATAACATAAGCATATATTCCAGAGAGAGCAACAACTATTTAGGGTAACTTAGTATTTTCATGGTTGTTCTACTCTCTTTGATTTAATTCAAAAACGTAAATTGGCACAAGGGCATACAAGAATAAATAACATCCCTACAAGTTGTTCAAATGAATACAACATTACAGTGGTATCTCAAGCCATTCCCCAGTAGTACACCGTTAGCAAATCCCATCAACAATACAAAGTTGTCCTACTCATAAAATCGACTCACTCACCGAGCCATCACCTCCAATGAACATGACTTTGCTCGCTTAATTACCGTGCAGACTGTTCAGCAGAACCTACGTTTATATCAAAATCCATAGTATGGTGATGAGCCTAATCAAGCACACTTCTCATCTGAGCTCACATCGACAGCCATACATGCTACAAACTTCAGCTCGCTTGTACCTCCACCTGACATCAGCCACCATTGGTGGCATCCTGATCACATGCTTCATTGTCAGAAATGTGTAAGGCCTACATTGACACGACTTCAACAACTGCGCCCAACTGCCCCCTCGAAAAGATGCAGATTCAATTCCCTTCCTCTTAGTATAATTCTTCTCGGTATCCGTCTCCGCTCGTGTCATATTTTCTACGACATCTCCCGAACAGACCCCCTTTCTAATATTTGTCTTGACAAATCACAACCCTGTTAGTCAACAAGTTAAAGGCAGAAACACCGGTAGCGTTATGTATTTTTATACATTTTATGTACTGTGCAGACGCGTAGATATGCATGCTGTACAAACAGCAACATTGTGTAAAGCATTCGTGCAAACAAAATCACCTCTGAGAGTATACTAATAAGCAAGGACAAAGAACAACAGCAGAGTGGATCAAGGAAAAAACGGAAAAAATAATAATAAGGGCTGTAGTGATCCCAGCACACCTGGAAAGCTGATTCGGACACACACCTCAGTTAGCAGTCTAACTGGAATCACCGCAGGACTTTGAACCATGCCCTTATTGATTTAAGATTCTATACATGCAGGTAGAAAAGGATAGCCGAAGAAGGTGTTAACTAAAACTATACATGATACAGTTACCACTGAGGATAGAGGGGTCAGATTACCATTTTCAGCGCTGCACAGGCGAATGACTAGTGAGGTCAGCTACTGAGCAAGAGGTGGAGGTAGAAGCTGCTTGTGAGCTTGATAGAATGAGAAACCAGAATGCAGAATTGGGAGCAGTTTTATTGAATGTGAGGTAAGGCCCTCATTGCCTTACAGCATTGTCTGTTTTCCGATGAGAGAGATGTAATGCAGAATTCCTTTTTAGGAACCCAGCATCGGTAGGCTGGAGATCCTGCATCACCCAGACCTCAACTGGAGAAATGCAGTGTGTTAACAGAATGTTCCACTGGACTGTAGACTAAAACAGTTTGCATGGCTGAAGTAGGACTGGGCGGTAAATTTCGTTACGCTCGTGGAATTTGCGATATTTTTGAAAATGTCAAAACTTTCACAATGTGCAGCGAAACTGAAGTTTTTTCTTGTTCGCGCTTTAAAAATGTGTTTTTGCGTGCGCGGTAGCGACTTATCGGGTCTCTGCATTCGCCGACGAGTTTTCCTATCCGTTCGCATGCGCCACGAGATGTTGGATTGTTGGTATCCCGCGCGAGTTTGCGATCGCGAACACGTAATTTGACCCCGAACAGGAAATAAGCATCGCAAGCAAGATGGCCGCACCCAATAGCGAGCGCAAAGGCAAGTTAGAGGTACATTTCTCCGCGAGCACGCAAAGACACATCGTGAATGGGCGAGACAAGCAATCTCGGCATCTTCGCGAAAGTTCCGCATGCTCGCTGAGATTTTGCGCAATTTCGCGGTATTTTGCAAAAGTCAATTTCACAAATTCTGCCCACCCCTAGGCTGAAGGGACAATGCTATATTAGTTATGTCTGCACAATGCAACAGTACATTCAAATCACATTGCACAATATTTACTCAAAGAAGAGCCGATTGCCACCTACTAGGGATCTCTGAGAGGCTATCCAATGTCTGTAAGAGACTTTTACATACTTTTATATACTAATGTTATTTCATATTGATACGGAATCCAATCAGGGATATGACCCACACATTCTATTTCAGACTATCCTGAATGTAATGCAGTGACCTATAGCTTGTAGAGTTACAGTTAACCAATCATTTCTATTACTATGTATTTCATTCATTATGATGTATGTAACTACACTACTCCAGAAATACCTGACGGAGTGGATGCAGTGTTCTATATGTTTGTTATATTATAAATTATTTCTCATTCTATATGCAAATTCTCTGGTATTCATTTTTACAGGTGTGCTCTGAGTCAAACACATGCCCACATAGGATTGGGAAACCAAGCGAGCGTTCCTGTATGAGACCCTGACAGCATTATGGGTGCCTCACAAAGGGGAAGTATTTCCATTCTTTTTTGCAAGGTTACATAAGGCACCTGAAATACACTTAAGCCTTGGCAGAGTTCATGGAGTTTTACTCCGAGAAGCTCCGTAAAGTGGCAGAAAAACTCTGCCGCGCTCCACAGAGTTTCGCTAGCGGTGGAGTCTGTTAATTCGTGCTGCACGTATGATCTTTAGCACCAGGAGTTTGTCCTATGCTATAAAATCAGCGCGGACTACACTACGTGTCGCTCCAGAGGGCGATGCTGCTTTCTGCCGCTCTAGAAGACATTCGATTTGAGCAGCAGCTTCCTCAATGCGAATGGCAGATTTCTCAACGTGAGCGGTCTGCTCGCAATGAGAAATCTCCACTCGCCAACTCACTGTTGGTGAGTCGCTCGAGAAAAAAAACTCCGCTTCGCGTCACTTCCCAGAATTTTTAGGAACTCTTCACTCCATATGGAGTGGGGAAAACTCTGAAAACTCCGCTGGCATAGCGGAATTCTTCGCCCGCCCTAGTTACAATAAGGAAAGCGAGCGAGGCACTGCATAGAGACGCTGAGAGAATGGGAGTGAACTCAGAATGGCTCAGGGAGTTACTAGGCTGTTGGTGTTATACTGAAGCCAACTTAAGAGACTCCTTAAGAATTTATGAGGAAGGGGCTTTGGAACAGACCTGTGTTCCTGCAAATACCAAGAGTCTGTCTTATTACCGGTGGTGGGACTGGGATCCTGCATTAGTTGATGTATGGCACCTAATGCCAAGGAGTAATAGGAAAGGACTTTAAGGATTCGGGGACCTCATTTATGAGAAATGACGCATCGCTGCGTGAAAGCAGCGATACGTCACTTCTCAGTGCGCACTCCTTGCGACATACCTGATGCGTCATATTTAATGTATGACGCATCATGTCGCAAGGAGTTACAGATACGTCAGTATTTCTGACGTATCTGTAGGCGCAAAAGTGACGCATTGCTGGAGTGTTTCACAAAAGTGACGCAACTCCAGCAATGTGTCCTTTCAAATGGGGCAAGCCCCATGTGAAAGAGCCTGTGTCAGTCTTACGCCTGCTGTGAGGCAGGCGCAAGATTTTGACGCAACAGCGTCCTAGAAGTGACGCAGTGAAATCTCATAGATTTCACTGCGTCACTTCTAAGAGGCTTTTTGAATGGGAACGCCCCCCTCCATACATTATACCTGACGCAGGTATAATGTAGCGCAGGGGTTTACAAAGTGACGCATCTGCTTAGATGCGTCACTTTGTAAATAGTGCGCAACATGAGTCATGTTTTACGCTGCCGATGCGCACAAAAAGTGACGCATCGGATGCGCAAAACTGACGCAAGGCCTCATAAATGAGGCCCCAGGAATCTGGCTGATGAGAGAGCTGCACAGAAGCTGAGCACCGCTTCATTGCAAAACCTAGAAGCTACTAACAGCACGTTGGATACCTAGACTAGATATTATACCGAAATGCTTACTACTCAAGAGGAAGCAGGATTTTCCCCAAAAAAGATCTGGGAATTATAAAGTGATTAATTTCTGGAATTGTTAGAAAGCATGATTTAGAAGATGATGATGTCCTGGTAGTATTTATTGATGCAGAAAAGGCTTTTGGCAATTTAAACTGTCACTTTTTACTAGGCATTATTAACCACATGGAATTTGGAAACAAGTTTGTCTACAATCTGTCATCCCAATAATATATATATATTATACATGGAGCAATATTAGTCTATTAATTCAAACTCGAGAGAGACAGCATACATCCTAAACTCACATATTTTAAGGTGCTCTTTAATATGATAATAAAGTAAAAAAGAGACCCTGTAACTTAAAATATTTGCAGAGGATCAAACATTTTTGTCATGCGGAAAGCCAGGATTGATTCCTGGTTTTCTGGTTTCACTTGGTTCCATTGAGCCATTAGATGCATACCTTGTTCTCCTATTTTACACCAAAGATTAATAACTTGTTTTTAAATTATGGTGCATGAGGTTAGAGTGTGGTTGCATGTGGGGTGGGGTCACATGGCTTTTAGCTCGAGTAGACCTCGAGCTGAGTCAGAACCAGGCCTCGGACGAGAGCCTTCAGTGGCTCGCTCGCCTCAATGAGAGGGATGGATCAGGGCTGTCAGTGAGCTGGTGCAAGAGGTCCCCAAACATTTGTAGATGTATACATTCATGTCCGCTCATAGGTCTTTTCACTTGCATACTTGTCATTTTTATTGCCTTTAAAAGTATGTGCATTAATAAGGGAATGAATGTATTTCTCTCATTGTGTGATGAGTAAACTGATATGCGCCATTTTATAGATTTATACAGTGCTTAATTTGAGCCACTGTTTGCCAGTGGGGGGGCACCAGTACTTATTTTTCTGCTCTATTAATTTATGAAGGGCAAGAGAGGAAAATTACCCAGATCAGAAAGACCGAAGAAGTGAAAGACGGCAAAACTGTCAGAAATGGAGAAAACAGGAACCTGCAGGGTGAGATAAAGCCGGGAGTGGGAGTGTTAGGTAGTGGATCAAAAAGGTGTGAGGTTGTTTTAATACTACCAGCCTTAGTGTTCTGCCTGCCAACTTTTAATTGCACCAGCCATGGGATTCTGAGCAGAGGGTAAGGAATGGTACTCTCTTTCACAAATTAAGCACAATAGGCCATATTATCACGAACAGCGATAACATTATCGCCGCTTTAGCGGCAGGAAACGATGTGAACCTGGGCTTCTATGGGAATTCCCAAGGGCATATTATCAAGCCCCTTATTGCCTCTTTAGTGGCAGTTTCCTGCCGCTAAAGCGGCTGTAATGTTATCGCCGTTCTTGATATGGCCCCAGATTTGTAGCAAACTCAGGGCCATTTGGAAGATGTGTAGCATTTCTACATTTATTGAAACAGTGTAATACAGTTTGTGCTCACTATGATATTATTAGAAATTTTGCTATTCTGAAATTCCATGACAGAAACAGCGTAGGCAATTAAAAAAACACACAGTTTGCTTCAAGCCAAGTAATTTTTCTGTCCTGGAGCACAGAACACTTTACACACAACGTTCTTTTACACTTTTACTCCAAGCCCAGATCTCGCATTATCAAACTACTTTTGATTAAATCTTCCATGCCTTATTGCATAGAAGCACCACACTTTCTGCAATCCTTGCAGAAAGATGAAATAACATTGAATGTGTATACCTTCTTGAGGATTGTGATCAAGGTTAGAAAATCCCTTGAGTAGGATTTTGCAGCTTGTTATTTCTTCTGGTATTCTGTGAATCGCGGGCTCAATGAGCTGTCCAGTCTGCTGGGGGGTAGAGGAGATTCTTTTTATACTGTTTTTAATTTTGCTGTGGGTCCCATTCGGTTTTTGTTCGGCTTTTCATCATTTCTTAAGGGTATCAACATAAAATTGTGTTGTTTTTAGTTTGCTTTAGTATTACTTTGTTTTTTTATTGTATCTCTATTACACTTTTATGGTCTAAATGTACTATGACTGAACAAAGTTTTTGAATTGAATTGAGCTGTCATGACTCTTGCAGAATGGTAAAGGGCCACACTGATAGCAAACTGTTCTAGAGTGTTGACGTGTAGCAAAAATACAATTTGACTAAGGGCCTGACTTAAATCCGCCCAACACCGTCTTGGTCCTAGGACCGACTGACCTCCGGTCGACGGTCCCAACTTGCTCATTGCAATGCGACCGAACACTGTTCAGTCACATGCTCCCTTTTCTCAATGAGAGCTTGTGGTGCGTTCATAAACCATCTGTTACACAAGCTACCAATGATAAAAGGAACGCGCCGTTCATCCCTGCCACCGGGAGCAGGGATCAACAGGGGGACACCATTAGTGCCCTCTCGGCCCCCAATCGGAGGCCGCAAGCACAAGGGGGACCTTCTTGGGGCCCCCAAGCATGGAAACTATGTCGGACAGCATGGAAACAATGCCGAAAACCGTGCATCGTAATCTCAAGGGCGAAAAACCCCGCCCTTAGGATTACTGGCCGGCTTCCAACCGGCCAACGGGCTCCTAGAGCCCATCCGAATCCAGCGGGAATGACAGGCCAGTTTGCTTCCTGACCACCTAGATCATAATTAGGTGGTCGGCAAGTAAACAGCTGGCCCGATTACGATGTGGCCCTGAAGTTTCAGACGATTGGTCGGAGGAGTAACGGGCTGCATCGTAATCGGCACCTAAATGTGGAAACATAGCTTATTGAGGCAGATGCTTGCCCCAACATCTTTTTGAGAGCTGCAGTTAATCATTTGCAAGCATGACATGCCAACAAGCCTTTCATCCTTCAGAGTAAATGGTGTATTTATAGTTTTGGTCACCATGCCACCCATTATATACAGCCTTAGTGATGGCAAATTTACATTTCTCAATACTGACTAATAACAAGCATGTTCTTGACAGAGAAGAGAACCCTTATATGTGTAGTGTTATGTGCGCTCTTCCCACCCCTGGTATAATGTTGTACATGACGTAATATTGGCATATTGTGGCCTTCACTGGCATACAACGCTGGTATAGGGCATGCAAGGCCGAATATTTCCACACAAAATAGCAAACTGATACTTGGGCATCAAACATGCATTCAATAAAAATGAAACGATATCACCCACGACAAAACTGCATGTTTAATTTATTCCATAAAATTGATCACCTTTTTTTTAGAGCATTAAGTTTATTATTCTAAAATTATAATATTGTATTGCATATCCAAATACATTTTCATAAACGGAAAAACATTTGGACCCAAAAAATAATACATTTAGAAATATAGATCTCTAAAATTACTACTACAGCTCTGCTCCCTCTGGCCTGAGAATGAGAAAGTTGAGGACCTTTCAATTTTCTACTCTGCACTGTTAAAGGAGATTTTCAATAATAATGTATAACTGCGATTCTGCCTAGACGATGTAGGCTGCCAAAATGCCAGAAGTAAAAATGTTGAAGTGAAGAAAGATGCTGTGACAATGAGGGACCATGTGACAGTCCTTTCCTGAACAGCATTTAGTATGGAAGTTCGAACTTCTTAAAGAAAATGTGCTGACCAACTTATTACTTTGCCACCATTGTTTCAATATGTTGTTGGGCAGGTGAATCTCGCCTTTCCTGTCACACTGTGAAAGTAATGGAATATTTCAGGAGTCTTCCTTCAGAATCTTTAGCGCTTTGGCAAATTTATTTGAGATTAGTGCCCCACGAACCCTATTTTCTTTAAAAATACTTAGGGCCTGATTTCGATGTCGGCGGAAAGCCATTCGTTAGCTAGTCGGAGGCTTGCCGCCCGACATCGATGGTTTCCCTCCGACCACCACGGAATTACTATACCGTCAGTTGGAGGAAAACCCACAGGGGGATTCCGCTGCGCTTCCGATGGGCTCAAAGACTTGAAGTATAGGGTTGTAGAAGAAAGAGGCATGAGGGGAAATCAAGACTAAATAGTCCTGTTATTGGGCAGTGCCTGCACGCTGCAACACTCCTAAGAAAACGTTTGGGCTCCTGTGCTTATTTTTTAGGAAATCAAACACTACTGTTAGGTGACAACTAAGTGCTCTTGAAACCATTTCACGAAATCTGCGTCCCACCTCATTTATTGAGACCTTGCTTTTAACTAACACATTCGTTTTTAGTGCTTTACTTTGATCTCATGTGAGGAGAGAGGCATTAGCCTGTCAATGTGAACTGCAGCCAATCTGTGTTTATTTATTTAAGAGATTTGTAGTGTGTCCAGCTACACCGAGGGGTTTCCTGGCGCAGGGAGAGGAAGATAGGCTGCCCAGTGATCAGTCATTAAAATAACCCCGTTTTCAGATTTTACGAAAAGCAAGTAGAGAATTACAATTCCTGAGGTCATCCGGCAAGGCGTTCCACAGTTTGGGGCCTAGATAGGAAAAGGTAAAAAGGAAAATTGATGGATAGAATGCAGAACAATGTCATACATTCACCCCAGTACAGAGATCTGGGCCTAAATCCAAAGTTTTTTGCTCACCATGCCATTCCAGTTTGGATCTAGCCATATGCAAATCAGTCTTGACCCTGCACCCAATGGGAACACTCCAGTCAATGGTATCACATCTGAGCATACCCCTCCCACTCGGGGTGACAAATGCAATAAAAAAAATTGATGAACAGAATGCAGAACAATGTCATACATTCACCCCAGTACAGAGATCTGGGCCTAAATCCATAGCTTTTTGCTCACCGTGCCATTCCAGTTTGGGCCAGATCTCTGTACCGGGGTGAATGTATAACATTGTGGAGAAGTGTGGCTCACTGGTTAGAGGCGGCAGATCCGTAAGCAGAGAACGGCCCGGGACCAGGGTTCGATTCCCGACGCGGCAGGGTCGTGGACCAGGGTCAGGGGACTCGATAATTCTCGCCTCGGTGCCTACTCTAGTCAGAAACCACACTCGGCAACTCTGGGCATCAGCTTGCCTCATCTTCACAACGGCCCCCCCAGACTGCCGGGGATGCTTGGTCGCACCTTAGAGATACCCATCAGGGACCATCTCTCAGGGTGAGCCAGGACGGGTTCCCCAGCGGTCGAAGTGTGGAGATACTCCTCCGGGAGTCGATTCCTAGCGCTATATAAACCCACAATTAAATTAAATTAAATTAAATTGTTCTGCATTCTGTCCATACACGGTTGTTTTTAGATAGGAAAAGGAGCGACCTTTCATATGGGCTGGACAAACTCTGGAGAACAGCAGCTGACTTGAAGATCTCAGTGGCTGAGTGGGAGAGTAAGGAGTCACTAGTTACTGACTGTATTGTGGCTCTAGGCCATGTTTGGCCTTAAACATGTAGCACACAGCCTCAAACTCAGTACATTTGGATACCTTGAGCCAGTGCAGTTCCTGCAGTATGGGGGCAACTGAGGCCCTCCAAGGTAAACAAAAGAGTAGCCATACTGCAGCAATTCGTACCATCTGTAAACAGAGTATTGAGGACTTATCATCCCCTAGGTACAGCACATTGCCATAGTCCAGTTTGGATATGACCAACGTCTGAATGACAGTTCTTTGGGCTGCTGAGGCAAATAACTAGAGAATTTTCTTTAGCCATTTAAGGGTACAAAAGCAGATGGCAGTTGCCTTGGTCATCTTTGGTTTCACTGAGAGCTTATCATCAATGATGAAACCCAGATTTTTAGCCATGGTGGACGGGGTGGGCAAAGGTCCTAAGGAGTGAAGCATTATTGCCCAAGACCAAAACCTCAGTTTTATCACCGTTGAGCTTAAGTGCGTTCTTATTCATCCATAATGAAATATTCCTCAGACCCAGATTCAGCAAAGATCTGTCAAGGTGCTGAACCAATGACAGAGAAAAGATGATCTGTGTGTCATCGGCATATGAGAAGAGGGTAAACCCTGATTCCTCTATTAAGTCCGCTAATGGTTGGATGTAGATGTTAAAGAGCACAGGGCACCAGATAGAACCCTGTGGAACACCGGAGGGCAAGTCTTCAGTCTTCAGGCTTGGATCTTGCGTAGGTGGAAGAGACCTGAAACGAGAGGTCACTCAGGAAAGAAACAAGCCATCTCAAGGTTGAGCCTAGTATCGAAGGCTGCACCCAGATTAAGCAGAATGAGCACCGCTGTTTCTCCCGAATCCAAATGCTGTCTTAGACATTTAGGGGCCGATTAGGATGGCGGTTTTTCCGCATCCTCCGGGCCGGCGGAAGTGTCCGCCGGCCTGGAGGATGCGGAAAAACCGCGGCGGAGACTCCAAAGACCCACCGCCAAATTAGGATGGCTGGTGGGTCTGATAATCTGTCCGCCGCTTTTCCGCCGCGGTCGGAAGGCGACCGCGGCGGAAAAGCACTAACATGTCTGGCGGTGTCTATCAGACACCGCCAGGCATATTAGGATGTCTGAAAATATATGCTTTTCCGCGGCGGCTTTACCGCTGTGGAAAAGCATACGGACCTTCACTTTGGGGGCCCGTTGCGGGCCCCCTGGGTGAAGGTGGGGTGGGGGGTGCACATGGGGGGTACCTATGGTACCCCCCTGCATTTGCGTGCACAATGCAGCAGGCACCGCGCGGTGCCTGCCGCTTTGTGCACGCAAATGCTGTGCATGGATTTTTTACATTGCGGCGGATGCAGCTTGAAGCTGCACCCGCCGCAATGTTAGTGATAGAGGATGTGACCGCCACCCTGGAGGTCACATCCTAATTTGATCGGAGGGAACGCCGCAGCCCATGCGGACGTTCCCTCCTCCTCAGGGGTCGCGGACGGACTCAAGTCCGTCCGCGATCCTAATCGACCCCAAAGTTATGACAAGAAGAGAGGACTTCTTGCTGTGTGCCGGCCTAAAGCCAGACTGTGTTCTGTCAATCATCTCACTAAATAATGAAAAAAGAGAACCACATTACATTCTAACCCCTTCCAGCAACAGGCACATGAAGAATTCACCAACTGTAACTCATCCAATGTAATTTACTGCGTTGTATGCCCCTGTCAGCTTGCTTACATTGGCAAGACCACCAAGGCTGTAAAAAAGCAGATCACCCAACACAGTTCCCGAAACAAATGCACGGTCCAAAACACACCAATGGTCAGACACTTCAAAGAGAAAGGACATGGACCATTAGACATACGATTGACTGTGTTCAAACATGTAAAGCGTAGATGTTCCGACTCCCTTCTATCCAGTTTTGTGAAGCTAAAACAATTCTACGACTGGGTACGACCAAAAATGGACTCAATAAGCTGAGTGAAATAGTGTACTGCGTGTGAACGAGACTTGCCCATTTCCAGAATTGTTCCTGACTAGACCTATATCGACAGAGATATTGGTACACTCCTTGTCCGACAAATTTACTTGACAGGAGATAACAACCTGTCTGCGCACACTAAGGAACATTTGAGGTCCAGACTGCACCAAACATGTATAAGCGATTCGTCACTCAGACCACTGTTAAAAATAGCAATGTGTATGTACATAAGCGGCGTTCATTTGTGTTCATAGTACCCCTTGGTGTAAACAGAATGGATATCGCTAAAACTCTGACTGTGTTGTCCCACTAGCATAGACCCATGCACACACGTACACGACAGCCATTTTAGGTACCATGGTCTCCCTGTTCACGATCGCTCATCAGCGCACTTCCCTGACCCTGCAAGCATCCCCCATGCACCCTGACTGCCCCCGCTCTCTCATGCACAAATCATTAGCCCTCCCCTCCCGCATGACTCTGTCCCTAAGAATCGCACCCCGCGCCTGACCAACACCTCCTGTCCCTCCATGAATACCCCTCCTTTGATGACCTCTTCCTCTGAGCCTGAATGTCTGCACAGACCGCTGGTCATCCCTTAGCCCGAGGATACAGTTTATTGCCCACCACTGTATGCACTCGTCTCTCTTGAAAGAAGCCACTATTGATCATGACCGCCCCACCCCCTGAGATTCGATCAGGCACACACATTCCAATGGAATCAGCAGAACACTCAGCCGCATGACAGCCCCCTCCTATTGCATGGAGGATAAGGGCCCTACTGTAGCCACGTGTTGGAATACCTCCATACTATACAAAGTGTTGATTGTAATGAAGGATGCCTGTGTGCCACCAACCTGTGTATAAAAGACGAAGCCTCAGAGAAACTTGTTAGAGCACCTCCCGAAGACACTATGCGAGTGTCCCAAATGACATGCTCTCCTCGCGAGTAATAAACCCTGTTCTTGTTTTCCTACTTCCAGTGCCCGTCTCTTTATTTGGTAATTATTCAAGATGAGAATGAAGAGTCGCCCTGCACCGCCAGCCTGGGCATCGGGTGCGATATGGGCTGACTTTTCTACAATTGGCGTCCCAACGCGGGGTCCCTCAGCGGCATAGGGTCCGGTAAGAGAGGTCCAGACGATGGGGTGAACATCTAAATGATTGGAGTATACCTGCCTTGAGAGGGCCCTCGTCCGGCTGCCGATTGAATGAACTTCACCGATTCCGAACGGACCTCTCTCAAGTGACCTATTGTCCTGACTGGAATCCCACAGGAATGCTGCGGTAAAAACATGGAGAAAGAGAACGATCGGGCGCTGGAAAAAGGAAGGCGAAGAACTGCCCACATGGTCCGGTCCGGGTAAGGTCGTGACACACGACAAATTGCGAAATTGATTGATTGATTGATTGTTTGAAAATACTAGTATTTCCTATTGATTGCTTCTGGGAGATTCTCTATTTGCAAACAGACACAGAATCGCCATACTCTGTTTAGTCTTTGCAGAGAGTGAAGGGTAGGCAACGCAAAACTTTAACACGTCGTGCCTATTTTTTTCTCCCCATTGATTGATTGATTGAATCGAACATTGAGTTGTTCGAAGTTGGTTCTCTTAGGAATCTTCTCTGCCTGCAAACAGGGAAGAATAGGAATATTCTCTCTCCCTTTGCAGAGAGTGAAGGGTAGGTAACGCAAACCTTTAACACGTCGTACCTATTTCGTTCCTCATTGATTGATTGTTTGCCCGAACATTGACTGTTTGGGAATTGGTTCTTTTTGGAGGTATTCTCTATTTTGCAAACAAGCACAGAAGTCGCCATACTCTAGTCTTTGCAAGTAGTGAAGGGTAGGTAATGCGGACCTTTGTCCCCCGTTGTAATCTGTCATGCCTATCTACTCCCCACTGGTTGATACGCCAGTTTCGCCCGGACCATTTACTAGAGGAAGATCATCTGGCCCGACCAGAGAGCACCCCTAGTGAAAAGGACATATGAGATAATAAAGTGATCACTGTAAACTGTTAACAGAAAACTTTAGCATGAAACAACCTGGAAAGAAAGGAATAGGGAAACAAAATCAGTAGGCCACTGATGAACATGAACTTTTATTTAAATAACGAACGAAGAAATAATAACAATACGTAATAATAACACCTATTAATGCCCTAGAAACAGGAAACGTTAGAAACAAGAACGGTAAAACTGTAGAAAATGCAAGTCAGCAGAACATCCGCCCCCCCCCTCTGGAAAATTCCAGAGTGGAGCAGGGTGCGGCTACGCCCAGCCGGAAGCAACCCATATAAGGCGGGTCCTGCTGCCAACAGTCGGCCAGGAGATCGTAACGTAGGGTGTAGGAGGAGAGACCGAGGCCAGCGGGACCCGGCCAGGGGATTGCCTTGACAACGCTGGAGAGTTGCAGGGGGGGGAATGTCTATGTCCTCGACCCCTCCCCTCTCTCTCCCAGTCCGGCCGCGGTGGCACGTGAGAGTTGCAGGTAGTCCCGCCACATTCTCCCGGTCCGGCCACCAATGGCCGGAGGCTGGGGCCGACGGGATCCGGCTGCAGCCGATGAGCCAAGGAACCCGTTCATGGGGCCAGAGCAAGGGGCGTCCGGCCGACATCCACCGAAGCCCGGCCCAGAGACGGACGAGACATTTTTCTTTTCTCCTCCGTAATGGCAGCAGCAACACGCCAGGCACCACTTCTTTCCTCTATAATTGCTGCGACAACTCTGGGGGGGGGGATGTCTTGCACATGCCACCGACCCCCCCCGTCCTCATCGCCTGGTCCGGCCATAACAAATGTCAAGCGAAACGCCGTGGGGTGCACTGGGAGGGAGAGACGGTGCGAACAGGCCTCTCCCGCCTCCCCAGGTGGAGGCTTCCCAGCTGCACCCTCAGCGCTCCAGGCGCCCGGAAAAGGGTTCTTCCACTGTGGCGATGCTGAAACGCCTCGCCCGGCAGGGTGGAGCCCGTCCGCTCATTTGACCCCGCGATCGCCGGTAGTTGTCGAGCTTTCAAAATGGCGATCGACCTGGCAAGAGCGGGCCCAGCATGAAGGAATGGTCCGGTCTGTTGTTGACTCCACCACCATAGTTCTCCACAACCTTGAAGATTCTAGAGGAGCCGCGGGAGTCCCCGACTCCCGCAAATACCCCCGATGGGGAGTGACTGCCATGATTGCCCACGGAACGATGGAAATGTAGCCGCAGGACGTCGGCGCTCCCATGCTGGCGCCAGCCTCAGTTTGAATGGCTAGAGTCCTATAGACCACAGTTCGGATCAGTTCCGGTGAAAGCACAGTATGACCCGGTAGGAACATTGTTGCACCCCCCCCTTTTTTTTGACTGATGGTTCCAACCACCGCTCTTTTCTTTTGCCCTTTAACGGAACTTTTGACTGCCAAGAGAAGCTCTGAGCCAACCACGAGTTAATAGACATTTAGACTATGCCTGGTTCTGCCTGACTGCACCCAAAATGGCGCCGATGCAAATGAAACCATCAACTCTTTATTGTACCCCGATTGCTCAGCCTTGATGTCATAGGATATGTATGAAGTTTTTTAAACATATAGATTGATATAGAATGTGTACTGGTTATGAGTTCGGACAATGGATTGATATAGGATGTAAACTGTCAGTTCGGGAAATGAATTGATATGAGATGGGTACGGGTTATATGTTCGAACAAAGAATTTATATTGGATGGGTACTGATTATGTGTTCAGACGGTAAATTGACATCAGATGGGTATTAATTGAACACTCAGACAATGAATTGTTGTTTAAAGTTTTGCACATCGTGATTATTGAAAGTTGGAAGCCCAACACTTATGACACTCACTCACACTGAAGTCTCGACATGATTTTATTGCGCTTTTTCGCACTTTATTTATGAAATAAATGACCACCGACTCCACTTAAGTTTTACTAATAAAGTATCCCCGCATCTACAGCTCCAGCATGCTCCGTGGCCGGTCCACGGGGGTTGTAGGCCCGTATTTATGCACCAACATTCTTATTAAAGATTTTTTTGGAGAAAGCAACTATATTTGTCCGTGTAAATTGATAAAGTCTTGAATGAATAATGCCTATTTTTCGATATAACTGAAATATGGGCGGAATGACTAAGCTCGATTAGATAAAAGGGTTGAAAAGGTATAGCACATAGAAATATTGCAAATATGAAGGGTCGAATTTTAGTTGTGTATTTTTCCTTTTTATACAGCCAAAAGCAACCGCTGAAGATCCAGGTATTTAGCCCATACTTTATATGCTACCTGTATAAGAAAAATCACACTAACGGTCCACCTGGGCTTAAACGCCCCAGTTGGCAGTGACTGCATCCTGTGGAAATAGGCCGAGTACGCAGTAAGTAAAAGCCTTTCTGGGTTTATGCACGCGAGTGCGTATCAATGTAGCCTGCCCTCCCTTCCCTCCTTTTCTCTCTCTCTGCAGGTCACCTCGGAATGCCCACGAAAATAGTGATCCAACAGACGAAGAGACGGGAAAAGGGGTCTGATTATAGTACCTAACCGCGACAAACCTCAAATAAAGCAAAAAGAATAATGTACACACCATGATTAAGCATTCTTACGTTTGACTAAATAGGAAAAAGTTTAGGGTATTTCGAGGTAGGGGTTGCACAAGTATCCTCCGCCGAGAGGACTAGAGATATTGCCAATATTTGAAAACCTACTACCTCCTTTTCCGCATCCTCATAGGCTTAGAACTAAAAGCTGCCCCATTGCTCTCCAATTGTCACCAACTGTTGTCTCAACCTGGAAACGCACTTGCTAAAAATGACTCGAATAAACCTCCGTGAGCATTAGCCCGACCAGGTTAGTTCATGACCAGTTGCCAAAGACGTAAGTGTGTACAATCAAAGCCACCAGTAAGAGGTAGCCAACGAATAAAAGGATAAGAAAAAGGTAAAAAGAGCGTAGGATGATGAAGATGCTCAGCATACAGAAAAGGATAATTGTAGCCAATAACTGTTTTTTGTTTTGTCTTGGATTTTTGTGTATAATACATGTACTGTCTTCCCCGTCTGAGTTTGTGTGTACGTGATGCATGAATCGACGTCACCCCTCTGTCTGTGTTTCCGTGTTACTTAACCCCTGTTGTTCTGTGTTGCG